>NW_027533259.1:3051984-3060636 GCF_008692635.1 Crocuta crocuta | reverse complement strand
CCCCAAGTAGCCACAGCTATAAATTCTGGATCTGCAATCTTCCAGTGAGGGAGCTCTGACCAGTTACTTCTCTGTTCCTATGTCCTTCCCTATACATATCATAAAGGTACACATATCATAGGTCTATCATGAGAATGAAATGAACTAATACATGAAAAGTATTTTGAATAGTTTCTAGTATAAAATAAACACTCCACAGATGATCATGGTAACAAGCCATCCACTGATAATCATCACCTCCAGCAGAGCCAAAGACTTGAGCAAAGAGAAAAGAAATGCAAAACGATTCCCTTGCACCATTCAGAGGCCAGTGTCATGACAGAGAGACTGACTTTATAACAAGCCTGATGGAAGAGATTAGGACAAATGCATTTGGGGGAAATGATTAGGAGAGAAACCTTCACAGAACAGTAGTTAAACATAAACAGCAAGGTAGTAACTATCTATGAGACACTTAGATACTTAAGAGAGCAAGACTTATTTGGCTTTTCAGATATTGCAGATAAATATAGTAAAATATACTAAGGGCTTAAGTAACAATGCAAAAATTAATTGCTTCATGAGTACAGAGATAAAGTGATTACAAAAGGCTTGTGAGGCCCTTGGCAGTGGGAGAAACTTCCAGGTAGCAAGGAATGAGCAGGAGGTTTGCAAATAGGGTCTTTCTCAAGGCAACAGCAAAGCCTCAAGGGCATAGACTGGTTTGGTTGGAGTAAAGGGTTCTGATGAGAGAGAAGCAGACATAGCCAGAATTTTATACTGGAACCTGGGACTGGGCCTTCCTCCCTCCTATAGAATCCTCTAGCCCATTCAGGAGCAAACCCCAGCAAGATCAGTCACATGGTCAGAGGTCACAGCCAAACATCAGAGAGTCACAGTTCATTTTGCTTCCCAAGAACCCACGAGGGTTGACCTTGACTTTTAGAAGGTATGTTCTTGTTTCTGGATTTCACAGATGAGGCAAAGTAGGGCCAGGTGATTCATAAAGCAAGCAGGTTTTTAAACTACAAACTCAGGGCTCCTCCCTTGAGGAGGACCATTGTATTCATGCAAAATTGTTTGCATGTATATCTTCCTCCAGAACTAGAGGATTTTTTCCCACCTTATCTATCTGGAAGAATTTATTTGTTTGCTTGTTTATTATTTGGTTATTCACTTATTCATGTTTTTATTTGAGAGAGAGAGAGTGAGTGTGCTGAGAACAGCTGCGGGGAAGGGAGGTGGAGGGGAAGAAAGAAGAGAGAGAGAGAGAGAGAGAGAATCTTAAGCAGGCTCCACATCCAGCACACAGCCCTACATGGGGCTCCATCCCACGACCCTGGGATGATGACCTGAGCCAAAATCAAGAGTCAGATGCTTAAACTGACTGAACCACCCAGGCGCCCCTTGAAATATTTTACTTTTATGCAAACTCAGAAACACATTCTTCTTTTAAAATAATGGTAGAGTAATCAACATATAGTTTTCACCTTGTTTATTTTAGATGAGATTGCTTTTAATTTTTCATTTAATTTTGAGAGAGAGAGAGAGAGAGAGAGAGAGAGAGAATCTTAAGCAGACTCCACACCCAGTGCAGAGCTTGATCTCACAACCCTGAAATCATGACCCAAGCCAAATCTAGAGCCCGACAATTCAGCCATCTGAGCCAATCAGGCACCCCAAGATGAGGCTGCTTTTAAGGGTTCCTAGGTGGCTCCGTTAGTTGAGCATCAGACTTTAGGTCACGATCTCACGGTTTGTAGGTTTGAGCCCCACATCAGGCTCTCTGCTGGCAGCACAGAGCCCACCTCAGATCTTCTGTCTCCCTCTCTCTGCCTATCCCCTACTCACACTCTTTCTCTCTCAAAAATAAACATTTAAAAAAACTCAATAAATAAAAAATAAATTAAAATGCAATGTCAGAACCACATAGTTACAGAAACCGCTTTCTTTAGGAACAGGTTTAAGTCTCTGTTCAAAGTCCCTTCTCCCTCCCTCTCCTCACAAATAAGCTCCACATGACATCTCATAAATGCTTGCTGTCCCCATTATGGTAGAAATGGAGCTGGCCTGCTGTTGTGTCATCCGAGTGGAACTCTTAATTTGTTTCTACGCAATTCAGTAAGTTAACAATTTAAGAATAAAAGAGTTTCTGTGTCTTCTTGACATTTAAATAGAGGGCGTCAAATTTTTATTTTAGAAACTCTGTAACTTACTGATTGAATTGAAGATTATTGAAAAGGGTCAGCTGGCTCTAGCCAGTCAGGAGGAACCTCAGGGAGAGGAGATGCCCCTCAAGACTAGAACTGGAGGGGTTTTAAGGCAGATGGGACACGTAAGGAGACACAGTCTCCATGAGGTGAGAGTGAGACAGTGATTCTGATACCTGCTGGATTGTGCGGGGCCCAATAGGGAAGTGGTCACCAGCTGTTTAATCCCTAGGTAAGTGAACTGTTACTGGAGAAGTAATCATCATATACTTTTTGGTTATTTAAATGTTCTACGAATTTGCCTCTGGAACTGCATCTGTGATTGGCTGGCTGGGCTGAGGGAACTCAGCAGACATAACTGCTCTCAGGAGAAGCCACAGCCATCTAGCCTCAAGATCCAGTAAAATGAGTTAATAAATCAGTTCCTTCTCTCCTGTATTGACTGGCGGTCTGCCGCTTCATATTCAGTAATTCCTGATTCTTGCATCTCTAGCAAATATTTGCAACAATCCTTAAAAAAAAAATCCCCATAATAGAGTCTATGTAATTTAGAAATAAATTCAATATCTTCGAAATACAAATTGGAAGCAATTATGAAAGAAATATAAAGCATAAAAGATGAACAAAATTGTAAAAATAAAAAAACACTTTTATTTCTAAAAATAGAAAACTGCATAAAAATTAAGATTTGTTACTTAAATACGCCCTCTGCTGGGAATATCTAGTTTTGCAAGCTAAATGTTAAACCGAAATCTGAGCTAACAATTTGAAGAACACTTTACTGCTCTCAGAGACAATCGCTATGTACAGCTGTTTAGTAATTTGGTAGACACCATACCATAGTATCTCCCTCATCTTGGGACCACACTGACTTCTCCCTAGTAGAAAATTGAAGGAGAGACAGATTTCTAAATATTATTGACAATTCGTGTCTGAAATCCTACCAGTAGGGCTTCATTGTGTATTGCTATCTTAATATCTTTTAAAATACAAATGTCTTTTGTAAGGAATACTTCCAAGGAAAGAGATTTCAACAGTGGTGGGATGAATTCTCAGAACGACCTCAGAGACAGAATCTGGTGAGTGAGAAATCAGAAGACAATATTCTGTTTTCCCACAATTCTATCTAGGTGCAGGCTCTGAGTGTCCACATGCAAACATTTTCTAAAAACTTGGAATTTCTAAAAATATATTCTTCCTGAATTTAAAATAGTATATAGAGACTAAATCTCTTATTGTGCGGATTTCCAAGTATTTGATCAATTAGTTCATTTATTTCAAACCTAAAATTAAAGTTTAAAAAAACACTTGACTCCAAGGTCTAAAAAAACCCCAAAAAAACAAAACCCATAGCTATTCTGTACCTCGAAATCTGTCTCTCTTGTACAAAAAATACACGTAGGTTGTATGGAAGCCTTATTAGATACTGGTTGTCCACGAGGGAAAGAAAGGACCAGCTTGCTGCAACATGAGAACATGAACCATGAAGGAAGAGATTTTCCTAACAGAAGTATGGTGATTGATCACAGTGATTTCAAATTCATTTTTTTAGATGTGTATTTATTTTTGAGAATGAGAGAGACAGAGTGAGTGGTGGAGCGGCAGAAAGAGAGGGAGATACAGAATCCAAAGCAGGCTGCAGGCTCTGAGCTGCCAGCACAGAGCCCGATGCGATTCGAACCCATGAACCATGAGATCATGACCTGAGCCGAAGTTGAACGCTTAACCAACTGAGCCACCCAGGCGCCCCTAAAATTCATTTTGTTAATCAGAAAAAAAATCTTTAAAAAATCCCACACTCATGGGAATCCCAAAATATATCCAGATAAAAGCAGAGATGTTCTTTGATGTTGCAGGGTGAGTATATAACGGGAAGAAGCAGAGCTCTCTCTCTCTCCCAATGCCCTTTCTCTGGCCCTATAGCTTTCCTCGTAGGAGTCATTAGGACCCTGGGATGGTGCTAACATAAAACAAAACCAGACCTTTGGAAATCTGCCAGCGTGCAATTAGGCACACACAGGGCTACCTGGAAACCCCACCCAAGGAAGGGGGTTTTAGGGCAGTGCTAGGTGGGACAGGGCCTGCCCATCTAGGAAATGGGTTCCAGGAGACCTCACTATGTGGCCAGAGGCACAGCGCGCTCATCCCAGGGAGACCGGACACACATCTACAACAGGCCAGCCAGCTATATCTCAGAAGAGAAAGGAGAGCTTCCCACTAAGAAATGCTTTTATGCGCCCTGTACTTTCTTTATTGCTTTCTAGTTTATCTGGTAATAGAATGGGAAGGCAAAAAAAGGAGCACTTTTTACTGCAGTTAGACCAGCATTTCAGTTAATATATGAACATTTTTTTCTGATAATATAAATAGTATATGATCTATGCAATTTGGAAAATTCAGGGAAAATACAAAGAAGAAAACAAAAATCAACCATGATCCTGCCAACCAAAAATAACCTCTAAGAAAAATTTTAATTTCTTTCCTCAGTGCATATAATTTTTACACATTACATTTTAAAATGATAATTTTACCAATTAAAATTAGGATTATATATTGTCGTATATTCTCTTTTTTTTGTATATCCTTTTTTTTCTCAGTTGATTTTTGTGTTCTGAACATTTTTCCATGTCTGTCCCAAATTCTTCAAACCACCATGTACTGAAGTTGGTTGATAATCATTGTAAAAAATAGTACCATAAATGTTTAATAATTTCTAAATGGTTGGCCATTTGTGTTATTTCTAACCTTTTCTCAGTATTAAAAATTATATGACATAATATTAATTTTGATTACTAATGATGAAATGTACATATCTTTATCTCTATTTTTTCAGGATAGAGTTCTAGAAGAATATAGTATCAGAAGGTGTGTTTTGAAGCTCTTTGTACATGTCACAAAATTGCTTTCTAAAAACGTCTCATCAATTTATACTCTCATTAACAGCCAGCGTGAGTGTTCATTTTACCTTGCCAACACGGAGAATTATAAAATTTGTGTTGATGTGATGGGTGGGAAACAGTAATTCATCTATATTTTGTTTCGTCAGTGGGGTTAAATGAGTTTTCTTACATTTACTAGCTGCTGTGGGCTAATTGTGTTCCCTCAAAATTTATGTCTTTAATGTGATGATATTTGGAGACAGGGCCTTTGGGAAGTAATTAGGATTCGATAAGGTTGTGAAAGTCCGGTCCTCGGGGTGGAATTAGCACTGTTATAAGAAGAGACACCGGACAACTTGCTCTGTGTCTCTGCCATGTGAGGACGCAGTGAGAAGGCAGCCACCTGCAAGCTGGGATAAAGACCATCACCAGAACCTAACCAGGCTGGGACACTGGTCTCAGACTTTCAGCTTCTAGAACTGTGAGAAAACAAATTTCTATGGTTTGAACTACCCAGGGTAATGGTACTTTGTCATGGCAGCCCGAGTAGACTAAGATACTAGCCATCTCTGATTGTGCATACACTTTACTTGTCTTTTATTGGACGAGCTTCATTTAGATAGGATTAGGGAGGCAGATATAACAGTGTCCAAAGAGAGACAACCCCAGAGGAATGATAAATTCAGAAAGACAGAGCAAGGCCACTTGTTCCGTCTCCACTCAGGTCCCCCAGAGTGTCCCCTGAGTCCTTCTCAGCTACGGGTTAAAAGGCTTTTGTGATTTAAAATAAACAAACCACTTCAACAGTTAGTCCATGACCTAGTCTCTGTCTTAGTCATTCGGGCTTCCGTAACAGAACACCATAGATTGGGTGACTTATAAACAAAAGAAATTTATTTCTAGGGGCTGGAAAGTCCAAGAAGAGCCTGTGCCTGGTGAGAGCTGATTCCTGGTTCACTGACACCCATCTTCTGATAGTGCCTTCACATGGGTGAGTGAGGGATTTCTGTGGGGCCTCTGTCATAAGGGCACTAATCCCACTCATGAGGGCTCTGCCTCATTACTTAATCACCCCCCAGGTCCCACCTCCAATTACTATCACATGGGAGATCAGGTTTCAACAGATGAATTTTGGGAGACCCAACATTCAGTCGATAGAATGCTCTTATCACTTCTTTCATTTTCACAATAAAATCTAATTTCTGTGACTTTTGAAGATTTAAAAATAGACCTCAGTTTCCTTTAGTATATGTGAGAACAGCTGTCCCATATGTGACCCCACTGATCATTGGAAGTCACCAAGCTGACTGGCCATTAGATAGCCACCCAGACTCTTCCTGAAGTTCCAGAAGCTTTGTGCTCTTGAAAAGAACAAACTTCTTAGAGACACAATGATCATTTCTGATCATTTCAATTTCCGTTGGCTTATTAAATACGTACATATATTCTAGAACTGCACTGCCCAATATAGTAGCTACTAACTACATGTGGCTATTAAGCACTTCAGACATGGTGATCCAAATTGAGATGGGATGTAAGTGTAAAATACACATCCAATTCTGAAGACGTAATGTGATTTTATATTGAGTCCATGTTGAAATTATTATATTCTGGACAGATTGTTTTTCTAAAATATATTAAAATTAAGTTCACTGGGGCACCTGGGTATAGCTCAGTGATTTGAGTGTCTGACTTCAGCTCAGGTCAGGATCCCACAGTTTGTGATTTCAAGCCCTACATCAGGCTCTGTGCTGTCAGGACAGAGCTTGCTTCAGATCGTCTGACCCAGCTCTCTCTGCACGTCCCCCACTCACCATCTCTTTCAAAACTAAATAAGCATTTAAAAAAGTTTTAAAATTAACTTTACCTATTTATTTTTTACTTCTTTTATGGTCTGTAGGACACCCAAAAAGATAAATGCGTAGAGAACACAGGAGAAAAGTTTGGGCTAGAAACAGCTTCAGATTCACAGCTGCAAGTGGATAAAGCTACTGAGGCACTTTATACTAATACATGGTAAATGCATAGCAAATATTTGCTGGATGGAACGGTCTAATGTACCTTCCTTAGCCCACCATGCTTAACCATCCCCTAAGGAAAAAAGGCTCACTGGTGTCAAGAGCCTAATCTGTTGCTCAAAAAAAAAAAAAGTTACCTGACTAACTTGAATTGAACATACAAAATAGCAATCTTTAAGATGGGTGTACAAACCTCTAGGAGCCCACAAAACAACTTATCTTTGTGGACACAAGATAATCACCAGTGGCTCCCAGGGCTATATACTTCCTCATAAACATCCAGAGATATCATATCTCTGTCCCAGCATTCCAACCAGTCATCTGTTCTAAGTTGGCTTAGATCACATCTTGCCTTCTCCCATGATCACCATGGTCAAAAACACTGGCCAGAGAAACTGAAACACTGACAACTGATGGTTGTAGGCCAATCAGAGTCTAACAGCAGAGATAGAGATAGTCAGTTTCCCTGAAGCATATAGACTATGTGGGGAAGAGATAGGTTATGGAATAAGAATATAAAAAATATTAGGAAGGGGCGCCTGGGTGGCTCAGTTGGCTAAGCATCTGACTTCGGCTCAGGTCATGATCTCACAGTTTGTGAGTTCGAGCACCACTTCAGGCTCTGTGCAGACAGCTCAGAGCCTGCAGCCTGCTTCGGATTCTATCTCTCCCTCTTTCTCTGCTCCTCCCCCACTTGCACTCTCTCTCTCTCTCCCTCAAAAATAAACACTAAAATTTTTTTTAAAAAATATTAGGAAGAAGGAAGAGAGAAGTAGATATTGTGTAAACAACCTGTTAATGTCCAGTATACATCTACTCCTGGAAAACATAGGAAAGGAAAAGAAGGGATAATTACGGAAGGGTTGAAACCCACTTACTGGGTGATACTGCTATGATCCACAACCTATTTGTTCACATAATGCTTTGCAATTAAATGTGATCCCAGATTCTTTGTATGAACAAGACAGGTTTGGCTAATTCTATTTTCTAAAATGGCCATGACAATATTTGCCATCCCATAGGCTATTTTCAGAATGTGACTGTGATATGCTTTCTATCAAGAACTGGGGTCTATGGACCACCCCCCTCTTGAATTTAGGTGAAAATGTTATGTTGACTTCTGAGCCGAGGTCATAAATGGTGATATAACTTCTACCTGTTCTCTTTGGAGACATTTGCTTTTAGAACTGAGCCACCATACTGTGTTGAGGTCCAAGCAGTTCATGAAGAGGCCCATATGGAGAAACCAAGCCTCCTGGCTCACAGATGTAGCTGAACTCCCAGCCAATACCCAGCACCAACTGGCCAGGCATGTGAACAAACCATCTTAAAAGTGGATNTAAAAAAATAAATAAATAAATAAATAAATAAAACATTAAAAAAAAAAAAAGTGGATCTTAGAGGACATGCTTCACTACCATTGACTCGGGACCTTGCTGGCAGGGGAAGACTTCGTATCTACTGCCTTGATAACTTCAAGGGCCACCATTTGTCTCATGTCCCACACAGCAGTAATGGCTTGGAGGCAGGTACTCAGAGAAAGCCTCTATACACGTGGCCTTGCTA
>NW_027533259.1:3048746-3051963 GCF_008692635.1 Crocuta crocuta | reverse complement strand
GGACCATCTGCAAAGTGGCACACATGCACACACACACACACACACACACACACACACACACACACACTAAACTTAAATTAAAAAATAAAAGTGGATCTTTAATCCCTGTTCATCACCTCAGATGGTACCACATGGAGGAGAGAAAAGCTCTCTCTGGAAAACCTCCTCAAAATTCAGATTTTTGAACAAGCAAAATGATTCCTGCTGTTTTAAGCCACTAAGTTTTACAGTTGTATTACATAGCAATGGATAATTGATACAGCAAGCAAACAAAATGACTATACAGCCAAATCAAACCCGTT
Source organism: Crocuta crocuta (assembly GCF_008692635.1). Lineage (NCBI taxonomy): Eukaryota > Metazoa > Chordata > Mammalia > Carnivora > Hyaenidae > Crocuta > Crocuta crocuta. The sequence continues at coordinate 3,051,661 of NW_027533259.1, read as the reverse complement.
ATTCCATCCATCCCTAGCTACATATATTATGAGAAAAAAACACCCAGCCATTACTCTCTTGTAACTTCTTATAGAAAACTTCAAACACAGAGAAAGTAAACAAGAGTATAATGAACCCCTATGTACCCATCACCCAGTTTCAACAATTATCCCATTCTGTGAGACTTCAAAGTTGCTCATGTTAACAATGATTTTAAAATAACAACATATTAAAGCAAACAGGAAATGATAGACAAGATGGATGAAAAGATGCAGAGTTTTGATTGGAACGTATAAAAAAAGAACTGACATTCTAAAACTTGAAAATATACTGTTTGAAATTAAAAACTCATTTGATATATTTAATACTGGACCCAGAATAAAATGGAATCAATAAACCTGAAGACAATCAGTGAAAAATATCCAAACTTGAGCACAAAAGGAAAAATAGGGAAAAAACAAAACAGAAAAAAATAAAACCCTAACATATTTATGATTGGAGTCCCAGAATATATATATATATATAGTTTCCAAAGCTTGCAGATAATGGGTTTTGGAAGATAACCAATCCTGGCAAATTGGATTAGATGAATAGCTATGCAGGGATACGAGACACAATGGGATTTATCCTGACAGTCTCTGGGGGAAGTGGGTGACCAGGTTAAGGTGGGAGTGAGAGACCCTAGAAAACTGTTCTCTTGCACCTACTGGCAATGTGGTAACAGGAGTGAACGTAGGACTCCTAAGAGTCATGAGAATGTCACCTTAGGCAAAGGGCACTTCTGAGGGCCTCTTTCTTCTGGGAGCAAAGCAACATGGTAGTTTGGTGAGCAAAGGGTGCTCTCACCCAAAGAAGGAGCCAGGGATGCCTCTGGCAGCTTACGAGTGTTATGGAAAGTGAAGCGCAAGATGAGGAGACACTATCACTTCCCTGATGTTCTCTGACCCTCAACTCAAGTCCACTTCTGCTATCTACTCCACAGCCAACCTGGACTGAGCCATCACTCTATCCTAAATCTTAAATACAAAGATTCCGCTCCCTGATGCCTACCTCCTACTTTTCCAGCTCCCCCACTCAATTACTCCCTCTACCCTCTTCACTCAAGAACCTCCAATTTCTGCCCATATATCAGTATCATGTCCTGTTCTCATTTCCTACCCAGTCCCTTGGCCTATCAGGCACTCTCAAACGCTTAGTTCCTTTGCCACTGCCCTTCCATGCCTGGCAAACGCCTATCCTGAATGTAGTCAGCTCTTATTTCTATACCTACATCTGGTTTACTGACTGCTACTTAAGAAAATCACACAGTGGGGAAGATGAGTATCATGCTCCCCACATATTTTCAAATATAATTGAAGTAAAACAGGAATGAAACTCATCAGAAAAAAAAACTAAACCAATACAGATCTATATAGAACATAAAATTAGGGTTCTCTCCTAAAACAAACATTTGCTGTTAATAGCGTTGCATGTGTTCTATACATGCATTATTGTTTTAACTGCAGATAGATATGCATACATACATATATGAGTCGATTATAGTAGAACTTCTGGAAAAAACTTGCATTTTTTCCCCTTCTTTTAAAATGTGTCTTGGAGGGCTTTTCTTTTCAAAAGGTACACATATACTTTATCCTATATACTAACCCATTCCCTCATTCATATATAAGCTATTTATGGTTTTCACTGTAATGAATATCCTTGGACAGCTTTCTGGATACATGTGAAAGTATTTCTCTAAAGTGGATCCCTAGAAATGAAATGTTTGATCAACAATATTTCTAAATTACCATCCAAAAACGCTGTACCAAATTGCACTCCTAACTGCATAAGAGTCATTATCCCAAGCTGGGCTCCCAATACTGCCTGGCCCTTCCTTCCCTAGACTTCTCTCCCCCTCATTCTCCACATACTTTATTTCTGCTCAAAACCCCTTCTTTAGCCTCCAACCCCACCCAAACACACACATCTTAGCAAATATCTCACCAAATATTTGTAGAGGAAATGGAACTCACCAGAGAACTTTCTTGGCTTCCTACCCCCCAAAACTACAACACCTACCCACCCTTCTCCGGTGCTCTTTCCTTCCTGTTATAATGGTGGGGGGAGGGAGCAGTCTCTTGTTTAAGGCAAACCCGGTCCTGGGGTCTTTCCCCTCACAAGGGGATGGCTACCTTCCGTCTAGAGGTCTCAGCGTCCACTCTCTCCTCAGCTAACCTCAAATCTATCTTCTGCCTCCACCATGTGCCAAATCCACTATACAGCATCTTAGGTGACACCATTGCCCGCTCTCTTCATAAAGCCACACTTTCCTGATTTTCCTCCCCTGTTTCTACGGCACTTCTTTTGTACTCCTCTCGTCTTCAGGCCCCTCTCGCCCAAACCTTAAAGTTTGGAGTTTGGGGCCCTGTACGCTTTCTCCCTGAGACACGTCACCCATTCTCTCCTTTCAGCCACCATCACCCGGCTCTGTCTTGTCTCTGATCTGTATCTTCAGCCTAGATCGCCACCCTGTTCAAGGCTAACCTCACCCTGTCCCATTCCGCTCCTGAATCCCTCGACTCCCTCTCCGGCCAAACCCCAGCTCCTCCGGGAAATCTTCGGGTTCCCTCCTCGGCTAACTGCCGCCACGTGGTTCCAGTACCTCGCAGACCTGAGGAATGTAGTTCTCTTTGAAGTAGTTCCACAGCTGGGGGTTGGCAGTGCGTAGCGAGGCCATGACCACAGCCCCCACCGAAACTCCCCGCCTGCTTTCCGCGGCCCGCGTACCAGGCGCGGTGCCCAGGCTAAGTGCCAGCGCGTCCCTGCGTTGCCCCGGCAACCGCGGGAGGGGCGGAGGGAGGGGTGGGCGCTGCGCCGGAAGCTCCGCGCCCCCACCGTCCGGGGCCGCCGGGAGGGAGGCGGGCTTCGGCCCTGGGGGGCGGGGCCCGGGCCG
>NW_027533259.1:3039665-3048506 GCF_008692635.1 Crocuta crocuta | reverse complement strand
CAGGGGAAGTCGGCCTCCGGACGGCGGCGGGACCCAGTGCGCCCTCTGGGGGACGCGCAGTCCCTGCGGCCCTTCACAGAGTCCTGCCCCCGGCCCCGCCTCTGCGGAGCTGCCGGGACGCTCGGGGCGGAAGTGGGCCGTTTCCGGGAGGCGGAGCTCAGACCCCATTTCCTTTCTTCTCCGCCGGCTGGCGCTGGGGTGGTGGCGGGACCTACTTGCTCGGAGCCTCCCCGGCCAGGCCCAGCGCTGCGCCCCAGCTGCAGCATGGGCCGCGCCCGGCACGTGGGCTGGGTGGCGGCGGGCCTGGTCCTCGGGGCCGGCGCCTGCTACTGCGTTTACAAGCTGACGCGGGGCCAGCGGCAAGGCGGCCGCGGACTTCGGCTGCGCCCCTCGCGCTCCGCAGGTGAGGCCGCAGGGGTGTCCCGCAGGTGGCCGGGGACGGCAGACGGGGCTTGAGTGTCACCCCGAGGGTGTGGGTTGAAGACTGCAGGCGCCCGTGGCTCTCTCGTGCTCGCCGAGAAAGAAGCCGAGCTGGAGGAGGGAGACCGAGAGGGAGGTTCGTGAGAAGGGCGAGGTCGAGAAGCACAGGTGCAGAGGGCGGCTCGTCCGCTTGATCGGGGGCGGGTAGGGTTTTGAGCCTCCCCTTGCCTCCACTTTGTTCAAAATCCTGAGAAGTTGCGCAGATTTTCTTGCCTGAGTGCGGCGTCACAGCCAAGGATTGATTGGGTTTCTCAAAAGCATGTCGATTACCCCTCAAGTTAAAGCTTGCTCCCGGCCTCTTTGTTACCAAAGGGATTGCCGCTACTGTGCCCTGGGGTTTGCGGCGCCTGCAGCGGTAGGTGAAATGGTGCTTGCACTTGCCCTGGAAGAAGGAGCGCCTGAGGAGTGTATCTCTGCCGGGGTTCGGCCCAGCCTCAGAGGGGAGGTACCTTGAAGTCATTGTGGTTCATATACAAAGTTGCAGAGAGAGCCTGGAAGTTCAGACACACGTGTATATATTAACTGAAACAGTTGTCTGCACGGGGAGGGCACCCTCCTAGCCAACAAGTGTGTGGTTAAGCTGCGGTACAAAAGTTAATTGGTGCTTTAGGGATTCTGAGGATTTGCTGAGTGTTCTGAAGGGATATTTCAGGTCATGGACGCTGTTACAGAAATAATTAAAAATAAAAACTACCAACTAAGAAATTTCTCTCTACAAATATAGAAAAGAACGAAACAGTTTTATTGTTGAATAAGCATTAAACTAGATTGCTGAGCCCTTCACAGGCAATCTGCTAATGGGACTGAAAAGACAGAACTCTCACTGTTTTTATGTACCTAGGCAGATAGAATCTATTTCATAATCTGTGCCTGTTTGCAAGATAAACAGTAACATGTCTTTAAGTAAGGACTTGACAACACCATTTGCTACACATAGTTCATTCTAAACTCACTAGTAATTGTGGTGGCTATTTGTGTTAGCTAATTGCCTTTATCCAGGGGAAAAATAAGACTTCTCAGTATCTTGAGGATAAGCAGGTGAGCCTGGTGCCACTGCTAAACTCAGAAATCCGGGCTCCATCTTTCTTGATGCTCACATTTCAAACAGCCCCAAAGCCTCTAAGGAGCACTTTGTTGCATTGTAAACTGGCAAGAGGGTTACTTAGCCTTTAATTTTTTTTAATGTTTTATTTATTTCTGAGAGAGAGAGAGAGACAGTGTGAGCAGGTGAGGGTCAGATAGAGAGGGTGACCCAGAATCCGAAGCAGGCTTCAGGCTCTGAGCTGGCTGTCAGCACAGAGCCCGATGCGGGGCTTGAACCCACGAACTGTGAGATCATGACCTGAGCCAAAGGCAGATGCTCAATCAACCTAGCCACCCAGGCTGTTCAGTTATGTCAGAGAGATAACAGGATTTACAGTTATAGCTGACTCTTAAACAACCGGGGTTTAAACTGTGCAGGTTTACTTACAAGCGGCTTTTCTTAAGTAAATATATGTGCAATTCTGAAAAGGTATTTTTCTTATAATTTTCTTTATTTTATTATGAGAATACAGCATGTAAGACATAGAGCATACAAAATATATGTTAATTGACTGTTTTCAGTAAGGCTTCCCAGTTAATGGTAGGCTGTTAATAGTTAAGCTTTGGGGAGTCCAAAGTTATACATGGAGTTTCAACTTTTCGGTTGTTTGCCCCCCAGCCCCCACCTTGTTCTAGCGTCACCTGTACCAGTTTGCTCAAGGAAATACTCTTAAGGAAACAGAGTAGGGGGGAAGTGTATTTCCTTTGGCACAAAAGAAAAAAAAGAAAAAGCTTTTTTTTTTTTTTTAAGATTTTTATTTACCTTTACTTACAGTCTACCTAATTTGTTTTCTTTTAGAGATTTCCATATAGGTAATTGGTCTAGTGGACTGGACTCAGATACCTTCTTAACGTGGTGAATACAGATAGTCTTACTTTTAAACTTAATTTTACCAGTTTCCAAAGTCACCAGGCAACTTAGAAAATAAGTTGCTCATGATCCCTTCTTCCTGAAGCTACTCACCTTTATTTATGAAGAAGACTTGTGCAGTACTCATTTTTTGTAGCATCACGTTTTAGAAGATGATCTTTATTGTTTTAATTGAGATATAGTTGACATACAACATTGTACTAGTGATAAGTATATAATATAATGATTTGATACATATGTATATATTTGATATCAAATATATGGTATATGTATTTGATTCAATTTGACGTATTTGATTTATGTATTTGTACATATTGCAGAACGATCAGTCAGTTAACACCTTTCACCTCAAAAAGTTAGACTTTTTTGTTTAGATGAGAACTTTTAAGATTTACTCTCTTAGCAGCTTTCAAGTACACAATACAGTATTGCTAACTGTGTCACCAAGCTGTACATTACATTCCTAAGACTGATTTATCTTAAACTAGATAAACCACCTTCATCCATTTTACACTCCTTCGCCTGCCTCCAGCAACCCCAATCTATTTTCTGTATTGATGAATTCATTTTTTTGGTTTACTTATTTATTTTTAGATTCTATATATGTGACATTATACAGTATATAAAACCTTGGTTTGCCAGCATAATTCTTCCGGAAGCATGCTTTTATCAAAGCACTTGTGTATCAAAGAGAATTTCCCCATAAGAAATAATGGAAACGCAGATGATTTGTTCCACCACCCAAAACTAGTCATATAAAAATGATTACAATACTGTAATATAATACAAAATAATAAAATACAAAATATGAAGAAAAATAAATTAACCTGCACTTCCCTTTGACAGTGTTCGTGGCTGCTGTGAGGGAGACAGGAGAGGCGGGTTATTGTAGAGGACGACTTTCACGATCGCTAATGGAGTCACTGCTGTCTGTTGCTCTGTAGAATCTTTTTCTTTTCATGCAGCTCTAACAAGGAACCTAGCCAATGACACTTGCTTTTGCCTCCTTTTGAGGATTTCACAGAAACATGACATTCCACTGTCGTTAAACAGATTCATAGCCTTATTCACATGATTTTCTACAAAATTTTGCAGGTTCCCTCATTTGACATATCTCCCTAATCTCATTTGAAGTGAGGGATTCCTCAGCCTCTTCTCCTCCTTCTCCTCCTCTGCAGATGAGATGTAGACATAAACTTCTTATAAATGTCTTGTAATTTTGGCCACTCGCACACCACATTCGTACTTCTCAGTGATTTTCTTCTTCAACTGTAATCGTTTCCTCACCACCTTTCTTTTCAACCTTTTTCTGTACGGAGGCCATTGTATATGCTCACACGGATGTTGGCTACAGTACAATGTTAATAAACCCTTTTCATAGACTGTATTTACTGGAACTGGCAATAAGGCAGCAGAGGAAAGGGTCTCTATCTGCAGGCAGCCTGACCTAGAATGAAGCAGAGCATTCCTAAGCTCACTCTTGTATGGAAAAGCAAAGGACTGTTCGTAGGTGCTTTGAAGGGACAAAAAATACACGAGGGCCAGTTGTGGGCACCTATCAAAGTTCTGAAAAATCACTGGTTTCTGCCAGACCCCACAGCCTAAGGCTGAACATCTGAACATGGAAGACAGTCACCCACAATCCCGCAGTCAGAGAGAGAGAACCACTGGCTCAGTTGTGATAATGTGACATTTGGCATCATGTAATACTCATATTGCAAGACATCGCTCTTTTATCAAAGTCAAAATGTATTACAAATGTTTGCTCATCTTGTGAAACATTCACAGAACAAGTTACTTGCAATCCAAGGTTTTACTGTACTTCATTATTTTCATTACAGGAGTAATACATGTTTATTGTGGAAAAATAAAAGTATTCCCAAGCACAGGGTAGAAAACAAGTCATTCATAATCCAACACCCAAAGATAACCACCTTTAATAATTTGATACGTATTTTAAAAAAGAAGAGGGACGGGCTTCTGGGTGGCTCAGTTATGCTTCCGACTTCCACTTCGGTCATAATCTCATGGTTCATGAGTTCAAGCCCCGCATCAGGCTCTCTGCTCTCAGCATGGAGCCCGCTTTGGATCCTCTGTCTCCCTTTCTCTCTATTATCTCTTTCAAAATAAATTATTTTTTTAAAGCACAGATATGACATCATATAGCACTTGTTGTTGTAGGCCGCCCCTCTCCCAGCAGTGAATTGTGGACATGTGCACCGTCTAACCTTTAATCACAATTTCATTTTTCAGCATTGAACACACAATAATGGTGTTATGGTTTCTCCTCTTCCTGTAATTTTTGTAAACAGAGTTGTGTTTTTTTAAGATAGAGCTATAAATTCTAAAAGTCACTGACCAGTATTCAACTGCTCAAAACAAGAGCTTTCATTTTGTTCTTGGCCCCCAGCAAGACTGTTATTTTAGCATCGCAGTCATCGTGCCACCGTCATGTAAACCAAACAAAAAGCCGCGCATGATTGGGTTCCTCCCATAGCGTTTCCTCCTGTCTGAGGTGCCCTTAAAATTGTGATCAGAAAACATAATACAAATCCTTTTCCTTCATTAATCTGTGCCCCTAGGCAAGTGTCCCATTAGATACATGTACCTGATGTTTAAAAGAAGAAATAGAAGATGGTCTGGCATGCAGTTTCTTACTAAGAAATAAATACCAAGTGACCATTGGCTAATTTCTTAATGTCTGTAAGCCTCAGTTTACCATCTGTAAATTGAGAATTAAAATGGTATCTCCTTCCAAAGGTTACTTGAAGATTAAATGAGATAAAGCAGATGATGTGCTTAAAACTGTGCCTGGCATCAGAGAAGGCATTTGATATTGTTTAAAAAATTAGGGGCGCCTGGGTGGCTTAGTCGGTTAAGCGTCCGACTTTCGCTTAGGTCATGATCTCGCGGTTCGTGGGTTCGAGCCCCGCATTGGGCTCTGCGCTGACTGCCAGCTCAGAGCCCGGAGCCTGTTTCAGTCTGTGACTCCCTCTCTCTCTGACCCTCCCCTGCTNCCTCCCTTTCCCCCTCCTTCCCTCCCTCTCTCTTCCTCCCTCTCCCACACCTCCCTCTTCCTCTCTCTCTCCCTACCCTCCTCTTCTCCTCCCTCTCCCTCTTCCCTTCTCACCCCTTCTCCCCCTCTCTCCTACCCCTCCTTTCTTCCCTCCCTCTCCCTTCCCATGCTCTCTTTTCTCTCTCAAAATAATAAAAATAAAAATGCTTTAATCTCCTATTGATTTTAAATGGGTTTTAAAATAACTTTGTCTTTCTGCAGAAGATTTAACCGATGGTTCATACGATGACATCCTAAATGTTGACCAACTTCAGAAACTCCTCTACCTGCTTGAGTCCACTGATGATCCTATAATTATTGAAAGAGCGTTGGTCACTCTGGGTAACAATGCAGCCTTTTCAGCTAACCAAGTAAGTACCTCCTCTTAGAATGGGCGCCTCATTCTTACACCCTACAAGTAACTTGTGACCCTGATAAGGTACTTAATCCCAGATCCTCACTTCCTCATAATGTGGGGATGTATCCCTAGAGCATAATGTTTACTTCTGAAAAGCATATCCTAACAGTGACATAGTGTTACTAGGACTCACGGTCATTGAAAGGTCATCACAGGCATCACACTGGTTAGCAGATGAATGTTATCTACACCACACTTAGCATTGCATGGCTTTTTTAATTATTTAAAATTCAGTAGTGTTGTAGTTTAAAAGTAAAAGCATCTAACATTGAAGTACATGCTTTCTTCGCATATAAGTCTTGTAGGGGTGGTTCTGATGCAGGTGGGCTCTTGACTGCTAACAACGCTAACCAATGTTACCTTCTACCAGTAGTGACGTAGTAACACTAAGTCTCGAGAGCTCAATTTGAATGCTTCCTTCTCTCTCTCACTCCCATGGAGAAAAAGTAAAAAAAAAAATTGTCATGGTTTTCAGCTAATGCCTTTTGTTAACTTTGTCATGAAAACCAAATCATGTTGAATTTACGCTCTAGTTGAGTCAAGTTTTTTCCAGCATGGCAAGGGTTACTGTAAAGCTTTTTGAGAGAATAGGGAGATATAATGAGTATTTGTTGATTACTCCTCATCTTTCAGTTGCAAGTGACAGAACCCAACTTATATTTAAAAAACATTTTTTAATATTTATTTTTTGAGAGAGAGCGAGTATGCAGAGACAGAGAGAGGGAGACACAAAATCCAAAGCAGGCTCCAGGCTCTGAGCTGTCAGCACAGAACCCGACACGAGGCCCAAACTCACAGACTGTGAGATCATGACCTGAGCTAAAGTCAGATGCTCAATCGACTGCGCCGCCCAGACACCCCCAGCTTTAATTACTTTAAACCAAAAAGGAAAAATCTGAGCTCAGTTAACATGAACCTCCAAGAATAGTACTGGCTTCAGGCACAAGTGGCAACATTTAAGGTTCTAGAACACATTATCAGAGCTCTCCCTGCCTCCGTCTTCTGGCTGTGCTTATCCCTGCTTATTTCTGTATATTGGGTTTTTTGTCTCAGGCCACAGAAAGGTTTTCTTCACAGAAAAGAAAGCCACTGGCCGCCCAAGCCTTCGTCCCTGTAGCTCATGATCTGACAGGTGGAGTTGCTCAGCCAGGGTCAAGTGCTGTGCTAATAAGGCTCCCTGGACCGTGGGTAACCAGGCCTGGCTCACGTGATCATCTCACCCAGACAGCAGGGGCTGGGGTGGCTGTGAGCACCTTCCACCAGCACCCATCAGGGACTAAATGGGATAGAAGAGGTGCTCTGTCTGCCCCAGGGGGGAGGGGCATCACACAAACAAAAACAACAGATGGTGACTGTCAGGCTGCCTATAGTGGGGCTGTTTCTGGTGCCATCGTTTCACCCTCTGAAACAGACTGGAGCAGAAGGAGTGGGTCTGCAGCCACTATTCGAACAGGTGATTTCTTGGCTAATGGCAGTTGGTGTCCCTGGTCATAAACTATAGTGCCTTCATCTGCTTTAATAGGGTAGTTAAGGGGCGCCTGGGTGGCTTAGTCGGTTGGGCGTCTGACTTTCGCTTAGGTCATGATCTCGCAGTTTGTGGGTTCGAGCCCCGCGTTGGGCTCTGTGCTGACTGCCAGCTCAGAGCCTGGAGCCTGTTTCAGAGTCTGTGTCTCCCTCTCTCTCTGACCCTCCCCTGCTCACGCTGTCTCTCTCTCTCTCTCTCTCTCTCTCCTAGAAATAAACAAAAATATTAAAAAAAAAAAAAATAGGGTAGTTAAAACAAACCAAAGAAATCTGTTGTCTAGTAATCACAGTTCTTTGGGAAGAACCTGGATTACACAGGTGGTTTCTTTTTCTCTTGGTGCTGAGCCCACTCTGGACAGCAGAATAGGGCTTCGGGCTGTTGGTAAAATGTAGATGAAGGCAAGATACTTTTTCATTCTTTTTCTAACAGAAGGGCATGGTTTCGCCTGACAGGGGCAATGTTCAGCTTATTTTTCTTTTAAGAAATGAAGCAGTTAATGCATCTTTTGATGTTGGGGCCATCGGCGCATAGTAGTAGCATAGTGTGGTAACTGATGGTGAGAAATTCCCCAGATATGATTTCGTCAAAAATGTGGGTATCATTTCTCAAGTTGTGTGGAACTCCCAAGTCCTCGAGGTGTTAATAGGGGTTTCCTCCAACCCACTCCTTCCCTCCCCACTAAAAATGACCCTATATTTTGTGTAGCGTTTGTGGAAATGCTATATTTAATGCTCCTCTCTTGGAGATGTTCAGTGCACATGATGAACATATGACTGCTGCACAATAATGTTTGCAGTTATTATACCTAGAGTTTCTCAAACATCCTTAACCATGAAACCTTTTTTTGTCTTAATGGAACATCTATTAATATCTTGAGGGATTTGTGTTCCAAAGAATACAGTTTAGCAAAACATAACACTTTTCCAAATTTGCCTGTAATAGGAAAGTCCCAGAACTTATTTCAGAGGAAAATAATTTGTTTATAAGTTGCTTTGAGATCATTTCAGTAGCACTGCAAATCTTCATTGTATATCTCCAAGCTATAGTTTTTAAATAACTATGTATCTTAATTTATTTTCAATCTATTTTCTTACCTATAAAATTATGGAAATTTAATTTTAATGAAATTTAAAATGTAATAAAAAAAAAAAGAATTATGGGGTTGCCTGTGTGGTTCAGTTAGTTAAGCATCTGACTTCATCTCCTGGTTCATGGGTTCAAGCCCTGCAATGAGCTCTCCACTCCCAGTGGAGACTGACACCCTCTGTCTATCTCTCTCAAAAATAAATGTATAAATGAGTAAGTAAGAACTAGGAAAGGCATTCCTAAAGAGTCATGTATTTGTATTTGTATATGCAAAAAATTTGGTGAAGGGAATGCATACTGAAGTGATGTTCCTTCCTCCCCCC
>NW_027533259.1:3031674-3039567 GCF_008692635.1 Crocuta crocuta | reverse complement strand
AGTTGGTATTCCAATCATTGGAAGCAAAATCAACAATTCCAACTACAGTATTAAAGAGAAAGCTTTAAATGCACTGAATAACCTGAGTGTGAATGTTGAAAATCAAGTGAAGATAAAGGTAAGTTCGCTGAAATCACAAATGTGTAAGTCTTCTACAGTGTTAGCTAAGACCTCCATCACCTCACGGAATTACCTTTTGTGTTTGTGTGGTGAGAACATTTAAGATCTACTCTCTCAGCACCATTAAAGTACATAATACAGTGTAGTCACCCTGCTATCCATCAGCTCCCAGAACTTAATTCATCTTCTACCTAGAAGCTTTTGACCAAAATCTCCCCATTTCCTTCATCCTTCAGCCCCTGGCAACCACCGTGCTACTCTAGTTATGGGAGTTCAGCTTTTTTAGATTCCATATATAAGAGATACCTTCAGTATTTGTCTTTTTCTGTCGTGTCACTTAGCATAGCGCTCTCAAAGTCCATCCATTGGTTGCTAATGGCAGGATTTCCTTTTTATGACTGAATCATACTCGATTGTATATACAGACCACATGTGCTTTATTCATTCATCTGTCACCACAGGTTATTTCTGTTTCTGGGCTGTTGAGAATAATGCTGCAGTGAACATAGGGGGTGCAGATATCTTTTCGAATTATTCTTTCGCTGTTTTCAGATAAATGCCCGGAACTGGAATTGCTAGATCATATGGCAGTTGTATTTTTAATATTTGGAGGAATCTCCATACTGTGTTGCATACTGGCTGTGCCAATTTATATTCCCACCAGCAGGGTACAGGATTCCCTTTTCTCCACATCCTCCCCAAGGCTTGTTTGGTGGTTGTTGTTGCTGTTGACAGTAGCCATTCTAATGGGTATGAGATGCTACCTCAGTGGTTTTGATTTGTATTTCCCTGAAGCGAGTGACATTGAGCATCTTGTCATGTATCAGCCATTTGTATGTCTTTTGGAAAAATGTGTATTCAGGTCCTCTGCCCATTTTTTATGCAGAATAAGGCAGAGGAAGGAGGAATCTGAAACAGCCAATAAGAGGTTCCTCAGGCTTTTGAGTTTGGGGTTCATTTTAATCCAAGTGCAGTAAAGGAGACTGGCCAAAGTCTCTTAATATCGGCAGAAAGATAAAATAAAGTTGGAGCTTATGTTATTTCAGTATTCATTGAGCTCCTGCTCTGTGGTGCAGAGTTTAGAAATGAACACAATTAACTCCTGTTTTAAGAAAGCTAGAAGGAGAGAGAAGGCAAGTCCGTGACTAGGTGTGATGAAGAGCAGAAGATGATGACATACTTCAAGGAAAAATGTAAGTAAAACATTGCTGAGTACACAGAAAGGAGAGATCTCATCCAAAAGTTTCTGTAAAAGGTAGAATGCAACCTGGCTTTTAATGTCTGGTTTCTATAGGCACAGTTGGGGAGGGACAGAATTGCAAGAGAAAGGGGCAAGGGGAGACGGGCACAGCTCCAGAAATAACTGAGCTGACCCACTGGGTGATCTTATTGCTAAAATTGAACTGGTGAAAAGACTTGGAGAAAATACTGGGGCGCCTGCCTGGGTGGTTCAGTCAGTAAAGCATCCACCTTTGGCTCAGGTCATGATCTTGTGGTTCACGAGTTCGAGCCCCATGTCGGGCGCTGTGCCAACAGCTCACCACCTGGAGCCTTCTTCAGATTCCTTGTCTGCCTCTTCCCCACTTGTTCATTCTCTCTCTCTCTGCCTCTGTCTGTCTCAAAAAGAAATAAACATTAAAAAAGAAAATGCTCAACGCATTTTAGGAAATGCTTTGAAGGATGTCAGCCTCTTCGGATAATACATGACTTGTAAAGAGCTAAGGAAATGCTTTTTTTTTTTTTTTTGAAGGATGAATAGGTAATGAAATTGTGGTCAAAGAGAGCCAGGTGACTTATAAATATCAGATCTGAAACAAGACTAAAAATTTAATCTCTCTGCTTTACTGCCATTACTCTAGTTTCTATGGTAACATGGATACCTTTGGCTTTTTAAAAAACTTAGTCTTGGCTTATGGGACAGTTGGTAATTTCTTAGCATTTTACATTAGGAAATTTTTCCTAGCAGTTAGAATTTCTGGTGGAGTTTTTAGTTAGGTGAATGGTAATTATCTGTGAGATCTAGTTTTTCCAGGCAGGAAAGATCATGGCCAGAAATAGAAAACAGTTTTAGAAAACTTCCATCACCGGTGGGTTCATTTCTGTCGCATGTGAAATACTACTCCTGGCGTTGCATTTCATTTTGCCAGTGACAGTTAACAGTGTCAGAAGGAGTAATTCGTATGTATAAACTAGGTAAATAATAAGACTGGGCCAAAGACAGTTTTGCCTATCCTTACTTTGGATAGAACTAACTCTAGAGAAAAATTCTTTCCTTTGTTTCCCCCATTCTTTACTTCTAACAGGATGTAGCTTGTAGACCCTATTGTTAAGACACTTACCTTGATGCCAGGTAGCCAGACAGGTCTTCCTCCTTGGTCCTAATATGCCCAGACCAGTCAACACAGAAAGGTAGATTGTGTTGGGAGGCCCCCAATAATTGAGAGACCACTGGAGTTGAGAGCATGGTCTCTGGAATTGGACATTGCTCCCCTACCAGTTGGCTTAATATTGGGCAGGGGATCCAAGTTCCTTGATGACTTGTCCTTGTCCTTGTCTGTAAAATGCCCCTCAAGAACACCCACCTCATTACTTAATCCTCTTATGGACTAAGCAAGGTGTATTTATAAAATCCTCGCATATTGCCTGGCATTAACAAAAAAGCCACCTAAAGGTAGTTTTAAAAAACAAAAAAGAAAAGTTGCCAAAGTTTGAGGGCTAGATAGAAACGTCATCTTATCTGAGGAGCCAGTCTCATCCTGAACAATTGCCCTACTGCACTCTGCAGAAAAGTTACTATTTAACAGACTAACTTTTGGAGATTCTAAGATGCTCATTTCTTTCCCCCTAGGTATACATCAATCAAGTCTGTAAGGATGTCCTCTCTGGTCCCCTGGACTCTGCTGTACAGCTGGCTGGACTGAGACTGTTAACAAACATGACAGTTACAAATGACCACCAGCACATGCTTAACAGTTACATTACAGACCTGTTCCATGTGTTGCTCACGGGAAATGGAAGTACCAAGGTACGAATGAAGCGGTTATGACTTGAAAGTGCAAAGAGCTATTGCGTCAAGCTCATTAAGACTGGAACTGAAACTATATTCTTTTTTAATTTTTTTAATGTTTGTTTATTTTTGAGAGAGAGAGAGCAAGCGGGTAAGAGGTAGAGAGAGAGGGAGACACAGAATCTGAAGCAAACTCCAGGCTCCGAGCTGTCAGCACAGAGCCTGATGCAGGGCTAGTACCCACGAGCTGCAAAATCATGACCTGAGCCAAAGTCGGACATTTAACCGACTGAATCACCCGGGCACCCCTGGAATTGAAAGTTTATTAAAAGGCTTTTCATGGACCTAAGAAAGTTAATTATGTTTATCCCCAAATACTCAGTTTTAAAATACTTTGTGAAAATCTGTTACTTCACTTATCCAGAGATTGGCATTTGTTTGCTTTTCTGAAAATCAGTTTATCTCTTACTGAAGTGATGTAGCTGGCTTCCCCCCTTCTCCCCAACCAGGAATAATTATACATAATTGAGTAAAAGGAGTCTCTGAGTTAATGCTGGTTAATCGAATTTTTTGCTTAGTCTGGGGTCAGAAACATTTTTTTGATTTAGACATTATTTGCTAAAAAATCTTTTGAAAACCACGTTTAAGTTAGTAATGGATGTCTTGGGGCTTGATTCTTATCAGTTGTGTAGATGTTATGAGGCAACAGAAATTGACCTGAATTCAGTAGGGTCTGAGGAGACACCCCATCAGAGTAACGTCAGTAAACCCCTCACATTGGTAGGCATTTTTCCCTAGTGCCATTCTTTAAAAAATAGCACAAGAATAGAAGGTAAACTAATCAAAGGTTCAGATTAATTGGGCTGATCATTTGTCAGCATCTTACTATATTGGTCAGTGCTCTCTGGCACAGTTGAGAGAAAAGCATTTAGGACTAACCATGAAGCCTTACCCCAGATACGCAACATCACTGAAGTTATTTCTGAGGTTATCAAATGTGATGAGGAGAGTGTCACTACAGTCCTTTTAAAATCTGTTCCAGATTTTCCACACTGGGAGTAGCCAGACTTATTTGGATTTGGTCTAAGATATACCCAAAGGCACAGAACTTTAAATGTAATAATCTTACTAGCAATATTTTTGCAATATGCTCCATCCATACGCAATTTCCAAAACACATGCACCCANCCCCCCCCCCCCCCCCCCCCCCCCCCCCCCCCCCCCCTGCAGTGGAGCAAGGTAACTTTAGCCTCTGAGCTGCCATGGAAGCCCTTCCCTGTACCCAACAGCATGGCAAATACAAAACAGATCTCTCCTCTGCCTCGGTCTGTAGTTGCTTTACCCAAAACCTCAGGAGAAACGCTGAGTTTCGAGCCAGGTGAGTCTTGCCTTGGGGCTGTATGGCTCTGTCTCAGACATGGTCTGTGTGTTAATGTATTTTATGACTTTTTAGAAGGTGACTCACACCATGATATTATGTTCTATTTTTGTTTTGTTTTTCCATTCCATTGCCTAGTACAGCATTTCTGGGATAGAAAATTTGCTTTTTTGGTCTGTCTGGGAACCTGACCCCAATTATAACGTCATTTCTCCGTAAAAAGTGCATGCAGAGTTCCGACTTGCAAATGAAGTGCTAATGGACAATAATCCATTTGAGAGAGAATGGACCCGTTTTAGATATTTTCTTAGTAAATAACCACCAAAATGAAAACTTACTTTTAGAAATCTTTTATTTTTAATTTTTCTCTCATTTATTTTTTAGAGAGTACAAGAGTCAGGGAGAAGGCCTGGCGGGGGCAGGGGGTGGGGTGGGGTGGAGAATATGAATCTTAAGCAACCTCCATGGACCCTAATGCAGGACAAGATCTGAGCCAAGATCAAGAGTTGGCTGCTCAACTTAAACCACCTAGGTGCCCCTGGAAATCTTATTTTAGTAAGAGATCTCACAGTCCTGTAATAATCTTTTGGGTACAACAGTGATTCCTAACAAAATGCAAATAATGCATAATAATACAGTAATAACAATATAATTGTTAAATCTGTAGTGAGAGCAAAGAAAGAAAACTAATGGCTTAAATGAAATGTCATGGAGTCACCATAAGATGGCACGTGGGATAACAAAAAGGGAACTTAACATGGTTCAAACCAAAATACATACACAGGTCTCCCCTGCTATCCGGAAGTAGGGCATTCCTGTGAATCCTTTCAGAAACCAAAATGGTGTGACGCGAAGCAGCACTGACCATTAATTTACATGGGAAAAGTTTTGAGCCATCCCACACCCAAGGGAAAAACCTCTCTCGGGCGTTTGATAGCTTCAAACCTATCTTGCTAACAAATGCACAAAATAAATCAAGATAAAGCACAGATGCTCACAGGCACAGTTCAAAGCTATGGGTGCTTGATGCTGACATGCTAAGAGGGGGTGCATGATGCCCCCACTAATGCTTGCTGCAAAACGAACGCCCAACCCTGCTTTCGTTTTTTGCCTTTTTTTGTAAAAGTGAAAATCCTCTTTGTTTTCTTCTGGTTAGTGGAAACAGGTACTGATAATGTAGGTCTTTTATAAAAGCAAAGTGGCAGGGGGCACCAGGGTGCATCAGTCGGCCGCAGTCATCAGCTCAAGCTCCATGCTGAGCATGGAACCTGTTTGGGATTCTCTCTCTGTCTCTCTCTCTCTCTCTTTCTCTTTCAAAATAAACATTAAAATTTATTTTATTAGATGATAAAAATAAAATTAAGCAAACTCTTTTAAAAATTCTCCTTAACAAATTAGTACATGCAACATGATCAAAGGAATGTGTGTGTATGTAGGATAGGTGTGTAAAAAGACCAGAAAGAAAGTATCAGAACTTCATAGTGATTGTTTCTGGTCACGGAAATATGGCTGAATTTCCTTTTCCTTTGTGCTTTTCTATCGCTTTTTCAAAATGTTCTATAGAAACACACAGTGCCCTTGTAATAAAATAAAAAATGTCTCCTGGGTGCCCAGGTGGCTCCACTGAGCATCTGACTTCAGCTCAGGTCATGATCTTGCTCTCACGGTTCCTGAGTTCAGGCCCCACATTGGGCTTGCTGCTGTCAGCCTGTCAGCGCAGAGACCTCCTCACATTCTCTGTCCCCCTTACTTCACCCCTGCCCCACTTGGGCTCTCAAAAAACAGAAAGTCTTCTAAAATAAGATGTGAGGTCTGTCCCAGGTCCTGTGGGGAGCACATTTGTCACTCCCTGCTCCTCATTTTGTGTAATTTTAAGTGTCTTCTACAAAGTATAGCTTTACATGACCTTTGTTTTTAAACAGGAATTGTGTTTGAATGTTGTTTCCACAGTAGTCCCCCCTTATCTGTGACTGTGCTTTCCATGGTTTGTTCAGTCTGCTGGCGACCACACTTGGGACACAGATGATCCTCATTCTGACTTCCTATCAGAAGGTCACTAGTAGCCAAACACTGCATCACAATGTCATTCACCTCACTTCGTGTCATTCACCTCACTTCATCTAGTCACGTAGGTATTTTATCACCTCACCTCATAAGAAGGGTGAAGGGCACCTGGGTGGCTTGCTCAGTTAAGCATCTGTCTCTTAACTTTGGCTCAGGTCATCATCTCGTGGTTTGTGAGTTCAAGCCCCACATCAGGCTCTCACTGTCAGTGGGATTCTCTCTCTCCCTCTGCTCCTTCCCCACTTGCTCTCTCAAAAATAAGTATTAAAGAAAAGGGTGAGTATAGACAGGATGATACTGAGAGTGCTCACATCAGCACAAACACTAAAATTTGAAAGATATGTTGAGAGATTGCATTCACATAACTTGTTACAGTACATTATTGTAATTGTTCTTTTTTGTTAACTATTGATAATCTCTTACTTTGCCTAATTTATAAACCAAGTTATCCTAGGCACGTATGTATAGGGAAGAATGCAATATATATGGAGTTTGATCCTGTCCATGATTTTAGGCATATGCTGGGGGTCTTGGAATGTATCCCCTGCAGATAAGGGGGTCAGCTGTACTGACCAGTTACAAGTGACGGGAATGCTGATATTTTAGCTAGTCTGCTAGAAGTTAACATTTATTTATTTTTATCACTGCCTATTTAAAGGAATTTAATGTATTTTTCACATTAAAAAAAAAGCTAAGCTCAAAGGTTCATAGTAGCCTATTAAAACAGAAAAGGGCCATATTTTCATCTAGTCTTGGTAACCAAACTGCTCTAAGAGCTTTGAGAGATCCCTTTTTTGTTCCAAAGATATTTCACTTACCAGTAGTCATAATAAAGATCATTTATGTAATAGATGTTACGTTTATTTCCATGTTTTGGAGGGAGGGGTAAGCAGGGAGACCTTCAGGATCTCCTCCCTGACAGTGTACTTGAAAAACTAAGGATTAAATAAGCCTGCTGTGTGAGAAGTGTCCCTGGAGTGCGCCACCAGGTGGTGGGGAGAGGCCCTCGCAGGACGCGCGAGCCGGCTCCGTGGGGTAGAGGGTGTGCACCAGACCTGGATGCCCAGGCAGGACCTCGGAACGGGACCACAGCGAGAGGGCAGTCTGCCGGGGAGGGAAAATCCGTGGTTACTGGTCTGAGACACACCAATATTACTCTTATTTCAGGTTCAAGTTTTGAAGCTGCTTGTGAATTTATCTGAAAACCCAGCCATGGCAGAAGGACTACTTGGTGCCCAGGTAAATAGTTTACATGTTTGTTTTATAAGTACACAAGTATATAGATTTGGACAGATCTAGAAAGATTTTATCTCGACATGTTAAC
>NW_027533259.1:2986398-3031654 GCF_008692635.1 Crocuta crocuta | reverse complement strand
CTAAAAAGATTTTTTCACAACATGTTAATAAAATTTTTTTTTTTTTTTTTTTTGGTTCTTTTTGCCTATATATGAATTTCCTAAGTTTTCTGTAATGAACATATTCTACTTCTAAAAATCATTTTGGAAAAATTCTAACAACAGTAAATTATAATTCTGCCTATCCATTTTTGGGGTACCTGTACGTCCTCACATCTCCTATACTTGACCTACTTGTGTTCACATGTACCTTCACATCCACTGAAACCTTAGTCTTCACCGGGTCCCCAGGACACCAGTGTGCACCCGTGATGTGGAGCTTGTGAGGAGGCTAAAACAATATGTAACAAAACAAGGTCACTAAAAGCTGTGATAAGTGTTCTGAAGAGAGCGAGGGCGGTGCTAATAGAGAACAGGGGTCAACTCCTGTCAAGGAGGGACCTGTGACAGTGACCCGCTGTTCCGTGTGCCCCATCCCGGTGCCCACAGTGGGCAGCAGCTGTCTGGGTTGTTGAGTTCCTGTCAAGAAACTGGGACCTTAAAAAGGACGTGGGTACTTTTCCAAATGACTACAATCTAGGACTCTTAAGAAAACAGAATTTTTTAGCTAACACTGTGAAGCCTTTTTTTCCCCACTGGTATACAGTGTAGGGTGCATAAGATTTTACATTTATGTTAGGTGATTTTAGGGATAATTTTCTATGACAAGATTTTATAAAATGTTTTCAGTATAGTTTTTTTTAATGTTTTTTTTTACTTATTTTTGAGAGAGAGAGACAGTGTGAGCAGGGGAGGGTCAGAGAGAGAAGGAGATACAAAATCTGAAACAGGCCCCAGGCTCTGAGCTGGCTGTCAGCACAGAGCCCGATGCAGGGCTTGAACCCACGAACCATGATATCACGACCTGAGCCGAAGTCGGACGCTTAACCCATTGAGCCACCCAGGCGCCCCTCAGTGTAGTTTTAAAGTGGGAGAATATACGTGAAAAATGTTTTCATAAATTATTAAAATAGTTATCGTTTCCTATTTCAGGTGGATTCATCATTTCTTTCCCTTTATGACAGCCACGTGGCAAAGGAGATCCTTCTTCGGGTTCTTACACTATTTCAGAATATAAATAACTGCTTCAAAAAAGAAGGGTCTTTAGCTATTCAGCCTACCTTCCCTAAAGGTTCACTGTTTTTCCTGTTATACGGAGAAGAATGTGCCCAGAAAATGAGAGCTTTAGTTGATCACCACGATGCAGACGTGAAAGAAAAGGTAACAGTATTACCAAAATTCTAATTGGTCTTATTTTTCATCTTCCTTACCAAGGGAGCTGAAATTCTTTCAGCTGCTTAACTCAAACAGTAGTTTCATCATTAACACAGCTAAAACTTGCCATGGTCTTCTGGTCTATTTTGAACCATTTTATTGATACCAAATGCACAGAAGAGCTTGTTCTGAAAGGTCTTTGTATTTTGCCATTTGCGGAGTTTACTTCAATTATGTCCTCTACGTGACAGTTTTGTTTTTCACGTGTAAGCTAACCTTCTGCTCTTGGAAGTAAGGTGCAGTTACTCGTCTGAGACCGCTTTAGCGTGTGATTCATTAGTTGGTTCAGGGCCGTTGCAGGTATGACCTCGTGCCGGTGGTAGAGTGCCTGAGTCTTTGAGGGCCCCTGCCAGCCCAGCCATACCTTATGCTTCCCAAGTCTGTTCCCTTCGTTAGAGCCTCGTCTGAGTCGATGAAAACTTTCCTCAGGCTTACCACTCCTTCTCAGTACGCCAGCCTGTGAAGATGCTGTGTACCATCAAACGTCCATCCACAGGCAACTGGTTAAGTCAGTTACCTAATCTTAAAAGAATTAAGCAGGTCTGAATGTGCTCATGTGGAAAGGCATCCATGAAAAAAACCCTGTGTTTTTTAAATGAAAACTGTGCTTCCATCCAGAGAGACTTATTTTCTAGAATGATACCCAGACGGGACTGAGGAAAGGTCTTTTCTATGTTTACTCTTCTACTACCATCTGAATTTTACTATGAGCATAAGTTTTATAATTTTTTAATAAAAAGGAAAAAAGTTTATACGCATTTTCTCCTGATAGTACTTTATTCATTTTCATATTTATTTAGCAGATATTTTTCACATATTGTAATTTTAGTCATTATCTTCAGAGTATTTTTATTCCATAAGCTATTGTAACAATTAATAGATTTCCAATCAGCCAGGTTTTATAATGTTCAAGCTCATAACCATCACCATGCTGAGTATTAAGTAAACCAGTATGCAAGCAGCACTTTCCTACTCCAGGTAGTTAAGGCAAAGCCATATAAGTACTTTAATTTCATTTGTAAATACATGGATTTCCATAGGAAGTCACAGATCCTCAAACAGCAAAATGTGTATTTTCAGGCTTATCCTGATACAGAAATCAAACTTGGAAGAATTACTTTTATAGTAGAAAAAGGATTCAGTATTGAGGTGAAAACGGGGAAGTTCCCAGGTGGCTACGGTAGTAATGTGTAGATGCTAAGAACACTACTTAGGTTTGCATCACTGATAAGTAAAAGTACTAATTCCCTGAAAGGCACACTTCTTTATAACAGTTGGTTTTTTGTTTTTTTTTTAAGATCTGCCTTTAGTGAAAATCAAAGTGTGCACATGATAAAAACTAGGATTTGGCTTTAATGTGCTTTGGCAGCACTGGATTCTAAAACCCCAACTCTTCCTTCCTCTGTTTTTTCTTTGAATAGATCATCCCATTTCCTGGAGATCAGAGCATTATGTCTGATATGTCAAAATGCTAGAGAAAAGGGGGAGTCATTTTTGACTACCCAGGAAAAATTACAAAGTGAAAATGCACAAACAGATCTTCCATCTGTGCAGGTCATGGCATATCTTGGCTTTTCTTAAGATCCCCCCCCCCCCACTAGGTGATCCCACCCTCCAGGCAAGGAGGGACATCAAGGGGTTCCTCAGTCACATCTCATGTGGTCAAATGGGTGCTACCTAATCAAAGGGAAAAATAAAACTGATCCGATACGATCAAGTAAAAGGTATTACGGCAGAGGTTAGACGGAATAGAGGCAAGAGAGTGGATTTGGCTTTCCAAATTTGGTTTTGTTTTATACATAAGCACGTACAAAGGTAGCTAAGTGAGAAAACGGAAATCACTCAGTAGAAAGAGATTGTACAAGGAGATCTTAGCTGGATGTACGTAAAATGTCGACCTAGAATCTGAATGGTAATCAAAATTAAAGCTTGTGAGGAGGCCTGGAAAAACAAGGCAGGCCTAATTCAGTGGAACTAGAATCTAATTTAAAGTGCTCAGAGACCTGTGGTTACGCAGTACACGTGAATACAGAAACCATGTTAAGGCCATTCATGGAGCAGACAAATTAAGATGAGCTGGGGCTGCCTCAGAGCAGAGGCAGGAGAGGCGTGTTGAATGCAGCGTGCAACAGCAAGGAGGGCACCCGGCCCCAAAGCTAATCCACCATCAACCTAACTTCTCCATTCCCATCTACCTGCTAGAATGTTCCTTTGGAGTGAAAGGTTTATAGTGGTGGTTTTTTTCCTGAAGGTTATTTTATGGGGAAATTTTTTGTGCTTTAGTGCCTCCAAATCACATACATTCACACACATTATATATACATATCCCCCTGACTGATTTGCATCTTTGTAAGATAAAAAATGCTAAATTTTGATAAAGCTCATTTACATGGGTTTTGGCTATTACTCTCCAGATTTATAAAAGGAGATAAAGTTGTTAGTCCTCAGTGCTTCATGTCCTAGGTAGAGATGCTTGAATCTGCAATAGGAACAATACGCGATCAAAAGCATGAGCCTATTTTCAGCTCTACGGGTCTATAGTAGGCAGTGGTGTCTTAAGAAATAATATTCTCCCTTATATTTTCAAAGTGCTTTTAAAAAAAAAATCACTATTCACATTTTTTGGAGGTAGGTCAAAATTATCCCCTTGTTGCACTTGAGGAAACTGAGGCACAGTGAGCGTAGGTGACTTGTGTCAGGATACACAGAATCGTGGCAGAAGCAGGATTAAAATTCCGAGGACATGGCTAATAGGTGGCATGCAGGATGTGTATGTGAAAACAGAACACCACCTGTGCAGCAGCAGGTGTAAAAAGCCTACTTTGATTATTGTTCGAATGAAGCTGGTTTCAGCAAGATGGGCTGGGCCTCTCAGGTACCTCATAGGCTCCGAGGAAGGTTCAGAGCACCTGGG
Source organism: Crocuta crocuta (assembly GCF_008692635.1). Classification (NCBI taxonomy): domain Eukaryota; kingdom Metazoa; phylum Chordata; class Mammalia; order Carnivora; family Hyaenidae; genus Crocuta; species Crocuta crocuta. The sequence continues at coordinate 3,027,447 of NW_027533259.1, read as the reverse complement.
CGACCCCAGAGCCCTTACAGGACTCAGGTCAGCTAATTCCCGGAATCACTTTTAAACTGCGAGTATTCCGCACTAGCTTAGTAAAAGCAGAATTGTGCGTAGGGGTCATTTAATATAAAAATAGAAGACCTCTGATCATGTAAAACAAACAAATTATTTCTAAATCTTATTGATATATTGATATATTGAGGGTTGGAGCTAAGAAACAAGGGGGGGGATGAGAAGGTGGAGAGAAAAGAGAATATAGGGGGAATTATTATTTTAAGGTCTGCATTTATCTTTGTAAAATATCATTTCCCTGCGGTGATCTTTGTGCTCAGCAGGTCTGACTTACAGATTAAAAATAGAAAAGGTCATCGGTCATGTCCTCATAACTACACTCTCTCCCTTCCTTTGCCCAACTCAGGCATCTTCTGATTTGGGGACTGGAGATGTGCAACAGAATATATTCCTCTTTTTAAAAATGAAGTCTTTAAAAATGATAACTTAGCCCAACCTCCTATGGTTTTATACTTAAGAAAATAAATCACAACATTTGGCATATAAGCTAATCTTGACGGAACAAGAAATGCTGTAAGCAGGCGGGTGTCCATTCCATCACTTACTCTAATGAGAATGTAAGAAGCTTCTATGTGCAGCCTCAAACAATCTAGGTAGACAGACTCGACCTGTAGCAGGCCCTGAACCAGAAGAACAGAAAGAAGACTTTAAAATCAGTTTTCATAACTTCCAAATTCTACCACTAAAGAACAGTCCTTTAAAAAAAATACCGTTTCAATGCTTCTACTATTGAGACAGGATTCACATTCCTCTCTGCCAGTTCATTTTTTAAAGACCCACCTCTGAACTCTTCTTCATATGAACTGGCATTTGGAGTAGCAAGCAAGTTGTCACATAAAACACAAACTTATAGAAGTGGTTTCCAAATGTAAAACGTCCTAATATTCATGAATTTCTCAGTCTTTCCTAGCTTAGAGGATACCTTTTTCACTAAAAGCTCCCGTGCTCACATTTATTCAGAGTTTTCATCGTCAGTATGGAGGTATCTGGATTCTCCGTGCCTCAAGACAAAAAAATCTTCACTTGTAAGTCCGTATCTTCCCAGAGCCTCACTCAGTTTCACTGGGGGCTCTAAGTAATGCTGGCAAAGGGCAAACCGAGGAACACAAGGGAAAAGGATTAACCATGAATATATTGGGGGGTTACTTCAAATAAGAGTTGAAACTAACCAACATATGCCTACTTAAAATAACTTTTTTATGCAAGTATTAGCAAATGAGTCCATCACAATTTCTAATGTAGTCATTAACAAATATCATACTTACCAATCTATCTAGAGATCATGCATGTCAAATTTGGTGCCAACTTAGATTGAACCTCACTAGATTGCATAAAATCTGATGACTTCCACTACATGAAATTTCAGTCTTAATGAAATCATGGCAAAGATAGTATTACAGAATTAGAGGTTACCAACATTTTTTAAGAATATTTAAGTTTAGTGGGGAAAGCCTGGGTGGCTCAGGTGGTTAAGTGTCCAACTTTGGCTCAGGTCATGATCTCACCGTCTGTGAGTTCGAGCCCCACGTCAGACTCTGTCCTAATAGCTCAGAGCCTGGAGCCTTCTTCAGATTCTGTGTCTCCCTCTCTCTCTGCCCCTCCACTCACACTTGTTTACTCTCAAAAATAAAGTTTTTTTAAAATAAAGAATATGGAACCTTAGGTTATAAGAGTATAAGCAAATGCTGGAGAAAACTTTTTTTGGCTCATAGAAGGCTGTCACCCTCAAATCCCTAGGCAAATATCGACACTAGTCTACAGAGTATAAGAGGGACCCAGAGAACCAAAACTGGTAGAATTTCCCCCATTTCCCTTTGTTTCCTATTTTTTCCTTTATTCAAAGGTTCTTTTTTTCTCAATTTCAGTTAGAAAAGCTGTGGGGTGCCTGCGTGGCTCAGTCAGTTAAGCGTCCAACTCTTGATTTCAGTTCAGGTCATGATCTCAGGGTTTGTGGGATTGAGCCCCAAGTTAGGCTCTGCTCTGACAGTGCAGAGTCTGGTTGGGGTTCTGTCTCTGCCTCTCTCTCTGCCCCTTCCTTGCTCGCCTGCTCTCAACTTAAAAAAACAAACAAACAAAAAAAACAACTTTAAAAAGAAAAGCTGTAAAATCTGGAAATATAAAGTAACCCACTAGAAAAGAGGCCCACAAACTGAATCCAAAGGCACTCACTGCTAGGGGGTGGGGAGCAGCCATGGTGACCAAAAGGGACAGCCAGCCAGTGATGTACTAGCAAAACCAGGAAAGTGTCCTGTTGCTTAAGACACACAGGTCGTCTTTTCTCCCTCATTTGCTTCTAGACTGAGTCTTTTTTCTTCACATAGGAAACTGCTAGTATATCACCAATTAAATGTAACTTTAACAGCCTAAGTCAGACATTTCCCCTGCAAAATTATTTTAGTATAAGGGATTTGAAAATGATGAAATGCTTTCCCACTGAAAACTTGTTAAATCTCACCCCCCCACCCCGCACCCCAGTGCTCTACAAGTCTTGGCCAACAATACACTTACACAGTCACCCCACACTAATCCTTTGCTGATCAGTTTAGGGACAGACTCTAATTTAATGTGGATTTTGATGTTGCATGATCTGAGTTTCTCATAGGTCGATGGCTGGCTGTTTGGGCCATCTAAAAGATAACTCTAGAAGGCAAGAAAGCCTTCTGAGTGACTCATGCAAGCACTTTAGTCCCACAAGGGAGGTAAAACTGCCCCACAGCCATGCAACAACTACGAATCGAGCAAGACAGCAGATCAGAGGGAAGAGTGAAGCGGTGGAGGAAGCACCCGATTCTGGTTCCAATCAGGGCTATGCAACCAGCCCAGACAACTCATAAATTCCCTTTTAAACGGTCACTGTTTTATGATCTACTCCAACAGGTTAAAAAGGTAGCATAGCTTTCAGCATATGTAATGCCTGAAATTTGTTTCCACCAAAACAAGTGCATTTTTATGCTTTAGTGCTTACATACATCATGTTGGAAATTCACTCGTGATTCGCTGGATAAATTAGATGTTGCTGTATATACAGTTTTTAAGTGTTGCCAGGTTAAGGACATCCTCAGTTGCCTGATACTGTAGTAAGCCGCTATCTTAACTACTTTTATGCAAATCATTTACAAGTGTTCACTCATAGGGTAAACGTCTATTCTGTTGTCTTTATAGTTTAACAAATTCATAGGTGTCAGGTTTATGCAACTCATGTCAAAACGTGAACACATTCTAAATTGTTAAGACTTAAAGTGTTACTATAGGTTTCATTAAGAAATAAAGATGGAGGTTAGATTTATGACAGGAATAATTCTTGATGGCTGAATAACTCTTGAAGTCTGAGGTATCCTACCCTTTCCTCTTCATCCCCATCTCAGTAAAGAGCATAAGCATCTTCCCCATTAAGTTAAAAACCTAGGGAGTCATCCTTGATTCCTCTTTTTGAATGAGTTTGAAGAAATACTGTAACTTCATCTAAGGAACACATGTATCTGGGTGTGGAATGAACATACACGATTACATATGGAATAAGCAATTGCCCCGAATAGTATAGTGTGCCACTGGGAAGCTGTAGCCAGTTTCCTTTCCAAATATACACACACATACTCCTGTTCCCACTATTCATCCTCCCCGGCCCGTTGTCATTCATTTGCTCTGTTCCATCTCCCGGTAACGTGGCTCAGGGCTGCTGCATCACGGGACTGGAATCCTAACTGGGGGCAGTAGGGGTTGGCAGGCAGTGTATTAGGTAATTACAGAACAAGATGTGACTTAGGGAGACGGCAGGCCAGAAATCAGGCAGAGGGACTGCCTAGCACAGCCTGAAAACACAGGGTTCCTGCAGAGGGGTCCTGGGATGGGGAAGAGGCCACACAAAGCAAAGGAGAGGCCAAGTTCAACCATCTTTGTTTTGTTTTGGAGAGAGAACGCGAGCATGTGAGAGCACAAGCAGAGAGCAGGGAAGATGGAAGAGAATCCTAAGCAGGCTCCACAAACCACTGTCCAACGTGGGGCTTGATCTCACAACCCTGGGATCATGACCTGAGCCGAAATCAAGAGTTGGACGCTTAACCGACTGAGCTAACCAGGTGCCCCTGGACCATCCATTTCTAAATCTTACTTAGGACAGGTCCCAGTTCCAAGAAAGGAGAAAATGTTTTTTGCTAAGGAAAAAAAATCAGTCCAGGAATAAAGCCACCATTTATCCCAATGCCTGGCACATAGGAGACACAGTTTACTGACTAAATAACACTCCTAAAAATTCCAGGCTGTCCAGCCTCACTTCCCCATTGCCCTACACGTCACATACACTCACTATGCCCACACTTGCTGCCTCTAATCCTATGCCCCTTACTTCTTTTGAAATGCCTTCTTCCTTGCCTTCTCAGAGTCACATTCAGATATCACCTCTTCCATTAAGCCCTCCTTGCTCCCTCCAAATCAGAAACAGTCTGTCTCTTGAAAGCACTTTATTTCACCATGAAGCACTCAGTCCTTTTAACATGCTTTAGAGTTATGTACACAACTTGCATCTTCTCCTGGAACAAAAGCCCCCTTGAGAGGGAAGACATGATGGTTCATTTTTCTATTTTCCAAGATTATATACGTTTTGGTTATATAAACACATGCTTCCAAAAGAACAGCATGTAATGACGTTATTTTAACTAAATACGGTTTTACTAATATGGCTTACCCCCTTAATTCATTTGAGGACTGCAGGTTCTGATTCTTGTCTGGCCTCTGAACACACTGCAAGGTGTGCTGATCCCAGGATCCTCTCAGGTCAGACACGTAACCAAAGTCCTATTTATTACAGTCAAACTCACCTCATTTGCTAAGGCAAAAGTTCCCCAGTGAATTGCCACAGATTTCTTCGTCTGGACATCAATGTGAATCCTTACAGCTTCTTCTGGGTCTACATGCTGATATTTCATGAACCACCTGATAAAACAGCAATTTATTAATTCTGGCCTTTGAAATATACACTAACTTCCAATTACTGCTTCATCTAATCAATCTTTAAGGTTCTGCTCAGAAGTAAGACAGTAGGCAAAACCATCTGTTTTAAGCCCACTTTTCTGCTGGAAAAAAAAAACCACAACTCTTTCTTGCACAAACTTAGCGACGCCACAGCTAAGTCTCAAGCGAAAGTCCCCTTTCAAAGGTAAGATGTTGTTTCATGTGTATTTGATTTTACTGATGGTTTATTCTACAGGTAGGTCTTATTCTTTAAAAATAGGTATTTTGCAATCCTGATAGCAATCAAAGAAACTGGATAACAGATAAATAACTAGAAACCAAAAGTGCACTTTGAAAGAACCTAAGTTGCTGAAACCATGTTTTTAAAACTTGCTGAAGCAAAAAGCAAACAAAATAAGATTTAAAAACTGGGAGCAAAAAAAGCCCAGTTACCATTCAGGGATTTTATCTGAGCATCCTACAGCTGAACAGTGAGGCGGAGGCCTGAGTAAGCACAGGGCACATGCCGGGGACTAAGTGAAGAGTGTGTGGACACAGTGTAAGGCTGTCGAGTGCCTGCGACAGAGCCGGGCACAGGGGGCAGCGGCCTGCGTGGGGACCCCTCCCAGCTCCACTACTGCAACTGTGCTGCAGTGAGGACTCGGACATGCATTCAACACACGTGCTTCTGGCCTGTAGAGACCACATCATGGAAAAGTTTATCCATCTGCAGCAGCTAAAGGGCTGTTTACTGGTAGGAGGTGCTGGGCCTCCTGGGAGCCTAGCAACAAAGCCACTGTGTTCTCTTCGACAGCAGATTAGAAAAGTACTGTTCTGCCCTCTTTCCTGACACTCAGAATACAGTTTGTGGTGTTTCTATTGATTTTTTTCTTAAATTCCTACAGCAAAGCAAAGGGATTTGCTTTCCACCTTCATGTCTACCTGAAATAAATTTAAAAGTTTTTACTCTCGTGTGAAAGTTACAATAAAAACTTGGCCTAGGTACCTGGCTGGCTAGAGCATGTGATTCTTCAAGTCAGGGTCATGAGTTCAAGCCCCACATTGGGTGTAGGGCTTACTTTAAAAAAAAAAAAAAAAAGCGGGTGGGGGTGTGCCTGGCTGGCTTAGTGAGTTAGACATCTGACTCTTGAACTCAAGTCAGGTCGTGATCTCACGGTTGTAAGTTCAAGCCCTGCACTGGGCTCCACACTGGGCATGAAGTCTACTTCAAAACAAAACATACACGACTTCCTAACCGACCTGGATGAAATACCGAGTGACAGGAGACCATACCGTAAGGTAAGTATGAACATTACAGGTCTACTACTGGTGTAACCATTTCATTTATAGAGGACTCTGAAGTTGTGTTATTTCTAAACCTGTCAGTACTGACCAGTGCAATGGATTACACAGTAGAGGTTACAGGGCGAGCAGGAAGGGGGAACTCTGTAAATGAATTTGTGTAGTTGATTATACACATTTTACCATCCCATATAGATGATCTTTATAAACTGTGACACAGGAAGAGTTCTCATAATTACAAATGAGATATTCTAATACAGTAAGAACATATATTGAGTAAAGATCAATACTATATGAAATTGATTTGAAAACAGGATGTTTCATTAGAATTATAGTGGGAAAGTATAGTTCAAGCACTACTACAGATTCACAGTTTTTTAAAATAAGGTCAAAGTGTCTAGCCTCTTAAACTAGAAAAAAAAATTCATAAAGACAGTAAAGAAATGGTTTTGGCAAACCTTCAAAGTTAAGTAGTAATAAAATCAGATGGAAACTAATGATTAGATTTGCTCAATTCATTCTTGAACTAGTTCTCCTGCTTGTAGGACTGCTGAAATAAAATGCCATCCTACATACAATTCTGCATCTGTGCATGTACTTTAGAAAATAACACATTCTTCTACTATTAGTGTTTATTTTCTCTTACCTTGTTCCTATCACCCAGTTAGCTGAAATCTAACCTCATTCTTTGAAGTCACGTCTCTTTTCCTTAGACAAGATGAGGGAGAGCACAGGCAGGGCTGGCTCTTCTTGGTCTCTGCTGCTACTGTGACCTTTCAACAGCTCTGACTTGGGGCGTGGGGAGGGGCATGCCGGGGGGTCACTGTCACCTTAACTTCAGTACGGACTGAGATAACACCACTGCAAGGGACTGACTGCTAGGATTCCTTGCCTCTTCTCTGCCAAACGCAGGAGGGCTACAGTCTGGGGACGAGTGCACCCCAGATGTGGAGTGAAAGGTGGGTATGTGGTGTGTCCTCCATGTGAAGAACAAGAGCTAGGTTTGATTACTGGCTGGCCGGTTCACCTGGACTCAGAAGGGTACATGAACATGTAGCTAGGTTACAGCAATTCTTTAAACCTTCGTCCATCTTTCTGGGTAATATAATTTCTGCTTCTGAGTAATTACTTACTGGAATATGACTGAATGAAATACTCTCGAAAGAAATTTAATTGAATCGGACCCACCATCCCCCCCAGGAACAGCCACCACCACCACAAGTCCATTAGAATCACAAAGGATATCGCAAATGACCAGGGACTCATAACCACTTCAGAGCTGAGGCCACTTATTATGTGGCAGGGCTGCCTTCCTGGGACGTGTACACACCTTGGTTCATACGCTCCGATGGGAATAGCTGCAAGGTCAAAAGGTCCAAATCTTTTTCCTATCTCTTCAAAGGCAGAGCAATAGCCAGTGTCTCCTGCAAAAAAAAAACGGCTCCAAGGCCCCAAGACAGACCAGCTGCCCCATAGAACCTTGTTGTCATCCACGAGAGTCCGTTTGCACCAGTGCTGGGAGGGCGTAAAGACAAAGGTCACCTTGTCATGTCCCGGGACGCAATTCTCCTCCCACCAGTCCAGCTCGATCACATTCTCACAGCCGCACTTCTGCATCCAGTCCAGGAGACCCAAAGGAACAAACCATCGCAACTCCTGACCGAATCGCTCGTTCAGAGCGACGACAGAATGGTAGTCCAGATGGTCATAGTGGTTGTGACTGATAAGGACAGCATCTATTGGGGGGAGTTCACCTATGGTGCACGGTGGACGGCGGAAGCGCTTCGGACCCATGTGCTGTGACGGTGACGCACGGGAGCTAAAGACGGGATCCGTGAGAAATACCAGCTCGTCCATTTCCACCATGACTGTCGCATGTCCCAGCCACGTGACTCTGAGGCCGGCTTCCCGCACCCCAACTTCCTCGGGGTCATCGATAAAATATGGCCTCAGCACTGGAAGCTCTTTATCAAGTTCCTATGCAGAGACAGAAAGGGAGAAAAGCAGCTGTTAAGGCGGGGGATCAAAGGAACGTCACAACACATTTGGACTCTGATTATAGAGAAGGGCTATTTGGGGAGAACTGACCTCATTCAGTACACTTGCTATTTCTGCCTTCCGCATGAAAATGCAGACCTCTTTCTGAATCTGACTTAGTAATCATGACAGTATCAGGTCATCTTAGTCCCACATGCAGTAGACAAAGGGAGAATTAAATGTGCAACTTTGAGCACTGCTGAATTTATTAAAAATTTTAGAAGCTCTCCTCTGTAAGGTGCTGGCAGCCAAACAGTGGCCTCGCTGCAGTCACTCTGCCCCTGCACGTGGCTGGTGCGCTTGCTGCTAAAAACGGTCTCAGGAACAGGTGGGCTCCTGGACAGAGGGAAGAAAACTTAGAGCCATTTATTGGTAGACCTTGTATCTCAGATATGAATCTGACCGAGCACACAGAACTCAAAGCAGAGCGCTGAGTAAACCCCAGTCACAGATGGCTCTTCTCATTCCTCACCTCAAGGTTTTCTCCTTTGGATCAAACCAGAGCAGAACATGGACCCTGCCTAGGAGAAGGTGCTTGCTTTTGGGGGTAAATACATGTGAAACAATAACTACAACAAAGCAGAGTATTATTCCATTTTATCCTTGGAGAAGCTCTGCTTTAGGGCCAGAGTCCTGGCTTTTATATAACTGTTTTCTAAGCTGTGCTTTAGTGTTATGCTCTATCACTGTATCAAGGTCACTTACAGGAAGACACCTTATGAACCTGGCTGTGCAGGTGCTGAAGGGATGCCTTTAAGACTCCGTATATCTCCAACCTCCTTCCCCAACTTCTCACTCACCCCAGAAACATTCCTCTCAATCCTCAGTATCAGGAAAAGCTCTTCACAGAGCGACTGGCTTTATTCATTTGATGGCCGCTGGGGAAATGAACAGTTCATGCTTTCCCTCTTTGTGCCAGGCAGTTGGAATAAAGCTACTTCCAACACTGTGCAGGCCATGACGGCACATGTTTCCACACTAATCTTATTCTTGGCTTTATTTCTCTACCCTAAGAGTCCCTTTGCTCTTCTCTGTTCATCTGTTTTTTACTGCTACGTCGATTTTTGTAAGTTGCTCAAATCAGTTTTAAAAAGAGTCTGGTATTGGATAATTATGTAAACTACAAGACCTGCTCCAGCCCAATAAGAAGGAATGAAGAGCCCAGTCGCCCAAGGCATCACAGACACAGTAATTTGTGTGAGTTTCCTGAACAAATGATGAGAAGTTCATGATGCAGAGAAAAGGAAGGAGGTCACTTCAGGTGTAGAAAATGCCCAAGCAAAGGCACAGAGCCAAACAGGAATGAACATTGCCATTTGGGGAAAGGGGACAATCTATAAAGGGTGAGAACACAATAAAAGCCTTGAATTCTATGGTCTACCCAGAGACAGGAAGCATCTTTAAAAAAAAAAAAAGACTTGTCCCAATTTATGTTTAGAGAAAACATTTTGGAGTGCAAATGATGACCTGGAGTGTGGTCCCAACAGCTGCTGTGACAGATGAAGACTGAACAAAGGGGACAGAAGGGAGGGAGGTGGAGGCAAGAGAGAACAGGAGGTGGGAGGGAGGGGGGAGGAGAGATGCTGGAGAAGGAAAGCTGAGAGGTCACAGAGACGGTCGGGGAAGAGAAAGAGCAGCAGAGGTGGAGGGCGATGAAAACGCCCTCTAAGCCAGCTAAGCCACCCTGACCCTTAGTTTCCCCATCTGAAAAAGAAGTACAATTGTACCTACACGTCCCTGTTGCGGGGACCACATCAGGAGCCGCTGGCACACTGTAAGCACTCTGCGAGTATTCTGGAAGGCGAAGAAACCACAACCTGGCCAAACAATCAGGCACCAACTCTACATTTTTACCCACTTCCTTTCTCGTAGTCCCCAATCTAGTTAAGATTCTAAATCCTACCCAGATAATTTATAGTCTCCCTTGATCACTAAACTGTCTTCCTGTCAAACTCAATGCAATACTCAAGAGCCACCTCAAAAACAGTCTGTTTGCAAGAGAACTCTCCCCCTTACTGGAACATCTTTACAGGCTCCCTGCTGACTGACAAAGCACGACTCCCCTCCTCAGCCCAGGAGGAGGCATGCGGTGGACTCCCCCAGGCTTCCTCTCCAGCTGTGTCTCCCCTAACTCCTGAGGGGCTGTGTCCATGCCGCCGACACTGGGACCGCTGCCCGGCTCCCAGACAGAGCTTGAGAGGACTGCACAACACCGACCCCATTCCTCAGGTTAAAACGCCTCCCCTCTGACCCCTCTGAGACCTTAATCTAACTACGTACCCTGCACAGGGCCAACACGGAGTCTCCACAGACAGGGACAACCACTCCGACCTCTCAACTTCCACCCCACTCTGTTCAGGCCCCATGAACAGACCCTGGTTGGACACATACAGGACGGATCTCCTGTCTTACTCGACCTGGAACCATCCACAGGGCCCAATGTGCAGGGCAGGGACGGACACACCATGTGCTCGACAAAATCCTCTGGATGAATAGGTGGAAACTTTTCAAATCCGTTCTCAAAGTTGGTAGTAGTTAGGCTTCCTGAACAATAACAAATGTCACGTGGTATACTTAACAATGAAGGAAGAGGGAGAGAATTAATATAAACTGAGTACCTACCATGTATTAGGCTTCATACTAGGCACATAGTAGTGATGGTGACAAATTATCCAATATCTCAAGTACTTCAGTATGACACAAAGTAACACTAACAAGAGCTACCATTTATGGAGTGTTAGACACCATACTAACTACTTCATAAAAAATATTTAATTTAGTACCAACCATAATACTGCAGGTAGCTCCTGGTAACTAATTTACAGAAGAGAAAACAAATAGTGACGGCGGTCACACGAGGTCAGCCTGCTGGCCTCCACACATACTACCTCCCACCCCTGACTTCTAACTATTTTTTCATTTAATACATATTAAAAAAAAACAAAAAAAGCAACAAGTACCAGCCCAGGGTTAGGAGCTGGATTACTAAGAATACAAGGAAGCTACTGGAGATGAAGGATATGTACATTATCTTGATTGTGATGATCATTTTGTGAGTATATAAACAAGTCAACTCATTCAATTGCATTTTTCAAATATGTGGAACTTGAATTATGTTATTAAAACCATTTAAAAATCATAAGCATATTTAATAGTGCATCAAAGTATCTATAATAAAATTCCTTGAAAACTACATTATCTCTTTTCTGCTCTAATTTTTTTTTTTTAATAAATTAAAAAAATTTTTTTTCATGCTTCTTTTTGGAGGGAGAAAAAGAGCAAGCGAGCATGAGCACACGCAAGCAGGTGAGAGGCAGAGAGGGAGACACAGAATCCGAAGCAGGTTCCTGGCTCTGAGCTGTCAGCACAGAGCCCATGGTGAGGCTCAAACTCCCGAACTGTGAGACTATGAGCTGAGCCAAAGTCGGATGCTTAACCAACTGAGTCACTCAAGCACCCCTTTGCTCTAAGTTTTCAAAGCCATTTGAAGTTTACTATCTCCCGGTATCTGCTGACTAAACCTTTAGCAGAGCACCTCTGGCCACCTCACCTTGCTCCAAACAAAAGATTAACAGGTAAAGTGCTCAAAGAAACCAGTCACCAAGGACCACAGACTATATGATCCTATTTATATGAAATGTCCACAAGAGGCAAGTCCGTAGAGACAGAAGACAGACGTGCAATTTCCAGGGGATGCAGGAGAGCAAGAGAACTAGGCTGATTATTAAGGACATGAAGTGTCTTTTTGGGGTAATGAAAATGGATTGGATGTGGGAATGTACAGTTGCACAACTCTGAATGTACTGAAAACCACTGAACTGTACATTTAAAACAGGTCAGCTGTAGAGTATGCGCATTCTAGCTCAACAAAGCTGTTTTGAAAAAAAAAAAAAGGTAAAGTACTGAAAGACCTCTGAATTAAGCAATCACATCATCTTTCTTTATGCATACCATGTGGTTTCTAAACCCATTACAAAAGAGCACCTTAAAGAATCTGATCTCTAGCACTACTGTCCCATAACAATCAGTTTACAACTGAGATTCAAGAAAGGAAAAAATAACTCCTTTTTATCCTGACCAGAGTTTGTGTTTTTTCAATTTTTTTTAAAGCAGGCTCCACACCCCAACATGGGGCTTGAATTCATAACCCTGAGATCAAGAGTCACATGTTCTACTGACTGGCATGAGCTAGCCAGGAGCCCCCTGATCATCAGAGTTTGAAACCGCAGGAGGGACACTTGGTTGGCTCAGTTGGTAGGGCATGCAACTACTGATTTCAGGGTTTTAAGTTCGAGCCCCATGTTGGGTATAGAGGTTACTTTATTATTTATTTAAGATTTTATTAAAGTGTAAAAAAAAAAAGTATGTAAATGCGGGTAGGGAAATTCTTATTTGAAGATACCAAGTACTCGCTTGGCATTTTCTTTACTAGGTCAGAAATTTTCTTGGCTGGTCTTCCTTTTTTTTATAGCTGCAAATGGGGATGGGGTGTCTGGGTGGCTCAGTCAGTTGAGCGTCCAACTTCAGCTCAGGTCATGATCTCACGGTTTGTGAGTTCGAGCCCCGGGTGGGGCTTTGTGCTGACAGCTCAGAGCCTAGAGCCTGTTTCAGATTCTGTCTCCCTCTCTCTCTGCCCCTCCCTCTCTCTCAAAAATAAATAAACATCAAAAAAAAATTTTTTAAGCTGCAGATGGGAAAATGCCTAGGCCCATAACTAACCAGGACACTAGTTAATATTTACTTTTCTTTGGGAAAGGGAAAAATCCTAACATTCATTCAACCACTATTCTTTGCCAGATGCTGTAGGTGAGTTCTGTCATCTAATTCTATGAAGGAGAGGTCACTGCCATTTCACAGATATCCAGACCGAGGTGGAGGGGTCACTAAGAAAGCTGCCCAGACCCCACAGCAAGCACATGCAGGCTCACTCAGGAGTGGGACTGAGGTCTTCCTGGCTGTTCCAAGACCCTATCTGTTCATTAAACCCTAACTCTTTCCATGGTATAACTTTTATTCTTTAACTGTAAAACAATGAAACCCATATTCTTGTTAATGTAATTACTTTAAGAATATGTGTGTGCATGAAAGATCTGGTGCAAATCTGCTAAAATCAGGTTTTCTTTTTTTTTTTTAAAGTCACATTTAAAGACTTCAGTTAAGACTTTTCTTCCAAGTGAAAATATATTTTTACTGAGGAAACTCACAGCTATGCTTTGTAATTCTGATTTTAAATAAAAACCTTTTTTTCCCACATTTTTGACATTTAACGGTATCATGTGAACAATGAACAGGGATGGATGTTACCAAAATACATCCCATTAATTATGAATGGTAAAATTTTATATTTTTGACATGCTATGTGTATTAGGAGTACTAGATCCATCAGAATGGCTTACTATTTTTAAACTTCTCCTTGATTTTAATAGAAAATGCCCTTCATAAAATGCTTTGAAAATCTAGTGAAATATAAAGAAGAGTAACCATTCATATATCAGTCTGCAGAGAGTATAACCACTGTTAACATTATGCTGCCTTTCGACACAGTCCTATTTCTATGCATGGTTAAGATCTTAAGGTATTTTTCTTTTTTTTTTTTAAAAAAAACTCATATTTTGGCATTTTCACCCACCTCTTAAAACTGTGAAACACATACTGAAGTATTTAAAAGTGAAACAAATAAATTATTGTCAGGAAATCTGTCACAATTTTACAAAAAAAGATGAAATACAGGAAAAGTAAAAAGAAAACTACAGAGGACTGATCTAGGTGATCCCAAACCTAATTAGTAGAACTGAAAGAAACAAACTTTGACATCTGAAGGGGCCCACGAGGCAGGGAGCATGATCAATAAATAAAACAACTTCGGGGGGAAATTTCAGAAAAGAGATGATCTTCAAAGCTTCTACATGGGAAATACAGGGCATACAAAGGTTCAAGAATGGCACTGAACGTCTCTACAGAAATACTAAAAAGAACATCATGGAGGTAATACTTTGAAATTCAGAAAGAAAAAGGTTTTCTAACAAAAATTCTATACCCACACTACCAGTAAGAATGAGATCAGAAACACGGTTCTAATCCAAGAATGGTTACCTCCTCCGGGGCCACCAGAAATCTATACCTGTTTTTAGAGCAATTCCTCCCAAAGAACTGAGGGCTGACCCAACGGCTTCGGTACAATGAAAGAGGGACCACACAGAACAGAAGAGAGGGAGACACGATCATGAACGGAACTCCCACCCTGGGGAACTGTGAACAGCACTGGGAGGGATGGATGGTACTGAGGGATGGGAGCACAGGGCACAGGGAAGAAGAAAAGAAAAACAGGTTGGAAAGGACAACAACTAGAACTTAAAGGAGCCAGTCCCTCACTACTCTGGTCAAATGGTGGGTGAATACCAGAATGTTCACCCTGGTTTACATTTGACCTCCACCTTTTTTTTTTTTTTTTATTTCTAGGAGAGAGAGAGACAGCGTGAGCAGGGAAGGGTCAGAGAGAGAGGGAGACACAGACTCTGAAACAGGCTCCAGGCTCTGAGCTTGCAGTCAGCACAGAGCCCAACGCGGGGCTCGAACCCACGAACCACAAGATCATGACCTAAGCGAAAGTCGGACGCTCAACCGACTAAGCCACCCAGGCACCCCGTTTGCCCTCCACCTTGACAGCACAGATGGGAACAGGTTTCAAGATACACTACAAAGCTGTTGCACTCAAAACAGCATAGCATTGGCATTCAAACAGACACACAGAGCAAGAGAAGAGAATATCAGAGGCAAGAAATAAACCCACACTTATACAACCAATTAACGTATGACAAAGGAGACAACAATATACAATGGGGAAAGAAAGTCTCTTCAACAAATGGTGCTGGGAGAACTGGACAGTTACATGCAAAAGAATGAAACTGGACCATTTTCTTCTGCCAGACACAAAAATAAATTCAAAATGGAGTTAAAACCTAAATGTGAGACCTGAAATCATAAAACTCCTAGAAGAAAACATAGGCAGTAATCCCTTGGACATATGTCTTAGCAACATTTTTCTAAATGTGTCTCCTCAGGGAAGGGTAAGAAAAGTAAAAATAAACTACTGGAACTAAACCAAAATAAAAAGCTTTTGCACAGTGAAGGAAACCAACAAAATGAAAAGGCAACCTACTGAATGGGAAAAGATATTTGCAAACTATATATCTGATAAAGGGTTAATATCCAAAATATATAAGAATAGAACTCAATACCAAGAAAACAAATAATCCAATTAAAAAATGGGCAGAGAACCTGAACAGACATTTTCCAAAGACATACAGATGCCAGCAGACACATGAAAAGATGCTCAACATCACTAATCATCAGGGAAATGCAAATCAAATCACCTCACACCTATGAAAATGGTTAAAATGAAAAAGAAGAAATAAGAAGCACCTGCCTGGCTCAGTCGGGGGAATGTATGACTCTTGATCTCTAAGTTGTAGGTTTGAGCCCCACACTGTAGAGATTACTTAAAAATTAAAATTAAAAAAAAAGAAAAAATAACAAATATTGGCAAGGATTTAGAAAAAAGAGAACCCTCATACACTGCTGGTGTCAATGTAAATTGGTGCAGCCACTGTGGAAAACAGTGTGTTTTCCACACTGTTTAAAAAATTATAAAAAGAAATCTTCTACAATCCAGTAATACCACTATTGGGTATATACCCAAAGAAAATAAAAACATGAATTTGTAAATATATATGCACCCCTATTTACTTCAGCATTATTTACAATAGCCAAGAAATGGAAGCAATCTAAGTGTCTGTCCAGAAACAGACAACAAAAATGTAGAATATACATATATTCATAATGGATATTTAATCAGCCTTAAAAAAGAATGAGATCTTGCCATTTACAACAACATAGATGAACTCAGAGGGCATTAAGTCGGTCAGACAGAGAAAGCCATGTATCACATGATTTCTTTGTATGTAGAATCTAAAAAACAAATGAATAAACAAAAAACTGTAGGAGACTCATAAATACGGAGAACAAACGGATGGTTTCCAGAGGGGAGAGGGTTGGGAAAATGGGTAAAGGAGAGAGGGAGATTCAGGCTTCCAGTTATGGAATGAATAAGTCATAGGAGCAAAAAGTACAACGTAAGGTGTTATGGTCAATGATAGGGTGACAGCATTGTACAGTGACAGATGGTAGCTACACTTGTGGTGAGCACAGCCTAACATAGAGAGTTGTCCAAGCACCATACTGCATACCTGGAACTAATAAACATTGTGTGTCAACTACAATTTTTAAAATGGCAAAAAAAAAAAAAATTATAATAAAGATACTTCAGACAATCAAGTTCTGACAAACCTGACTTTCCACGCACCCTTTTCTCAGGAAGCTGATTAAGAATGTGCTCCACCAGGGGCGGCTGGGTGGCTCAGCTGGTTAAGCGTCCAACTTCAGCTCAGGCTGTGGTCTCATGGTTCCTCAGTTGGAGACCGGCATGGGGCTTTCTGCTGTCAGCATGGAGCCTGCCTGGGATCCTCTGTCCCCCTCCCTCTCTGCCTCTTCTCCGCCCCTTGCACTGTCTCAAAAATAAATAAACATTAAGAAAAAAAAAAGAAGGTATGTACCCCACCAAAATTAGGAACGTGTCGAAGAAAGAGGAACAAGAGGAGTGCGGGAAACAGAGCCAGCACTGCAGAGGCGGCGGGGCCCAGGATGGTGGTGGAGGGAGACTCCAGAACAGAAGCTGGCAGGGAAATGGGAGGGCTGTCAACCCAGAAATAACCCAAGGCTAAGAGACCAGCTTACAGTCTCTCCTCAGGAAAGCTGTTGAGAAGGAGGGAAATGATCATAAATACATACAAAGTTAAGCAGAAGAAAAATGAGGCATCGCTAACCTTGTTGGGAAAGAGCACATTAATAAGCAAGGAGACATGGCTACGGTACACGACTTGGTTTGTCACAGCGATACAGTCACAGCAGTGTATGAAGGGGAAAGTCAAGTAGACCCGTGGGAGAAAGATGGGGAGGAGTACAGAGGGAGTCAAATCTGACACTGAACATGAAGGGACCCAGAAACACTGCTTGGTTCCACATGTTGATAGCTAAGTAGTTAAATTCATAGACTCAAAAAGTGGAATGAGGGGTACCAGGGGCTGGGACGAGAGGGAAATGGCGGTTTCTATCGCCAGGCCTAAAGTTTCAGTTATGCAGGGTGAATAAGCTCTAGAGACTTGCTTGTTACAACCCTGTGCCTACAGTCACCAATGTTTTGCACACTTAGAAATATAAGAGGGTAGGGGCACCTGGGGGCCTCAGTTGAGTGTCTGCTCTTGATTTTGGCTCAGCTCATGATCTCACGGTCCGTGGGATTGAGCCCCACATCGGGCTCTAAGCTGACAGTGCGGAGCCTGCTTGAAATTCTCTTTGCCCTGCGCTCTCTCAAAAATAACTATTTTCAAAAAAAACTTAAGAGGGTAGATATCATGTTAAGGGTTCTTACTACAATAAAGTTAAAAAATATAGGGGCGCCTGGGTGGCTCAGTCGGTTAAGCCTCCAACTTTGGTCATGATCTCGCGGTTCGTGGGTTCGAGCCCCGTGTCGGGCTCTGTGCTGACTGCCAGCTCAGAGCCTGGAGCCTGTTTCAGAGTCTGTGTCTCCCTCTCTCTCTGACCCTCCCCTGCTCACGCTGTCTCTCTCTCTCAGAAATAAAAAACATCAAAAAATATATATATATAAAAGATGAAGGTAAGCTCCCAAGGAAACAACTTAAAGGTCTATAAGCTCCTTCCTCCAGAGAGGGGGACAGGTTACAGAGGCTGGTTAGAGGACCAGCATTTGTCTAATAAGCCTTTCAGCACCATGACTTCTTAGAAAGTCCGTATACATGTATTTTTTTAATAAAAATAAAAAAGCAACCTGTTAGCATACTACACCAGAAACAGAATTGATGTTTTTCATTTTTTTTCGAAGGGTACCACTCTATTCTTCCGTATTTTACATCTGAAAGGTGCATTATATTTTCGAAGTACTTTCATGTGTCTTGTAAACCTCTAAATAATCCTAGTGACCTCAACTAGGGTAAGGTCTTATCCTAACCTTATGGATTAAAAAAAAAAAAAAAGGTGCCTTGAGGGACTGTGATAGAAATAGAGCCATGTACTCAGTGAGGTATCCCGAACCTGAGACTGGTTTCTGGACTCCGGGTGTCCCACTTTTCCTACCAGTCCAGGATGCGTGTTCTCAGTTCCAGGTCTCTCTCACACTCCAACGTGACTGCCCCTTCCTCACTTCTAGCGTAGTGACTGGTAAGGACAGCCTCCTCCAACTAGTGAGCCTCCGGACGTTCTGCCTCCCTCCTTCTTTGAAATTCTCCAACTGTCTCCCCTCTCCCGCCGGCCAAGACTACTGGTAACTAGGATCAACAACAACCGAAGTCACTGAGCCTTCCAACAGCACAAAGCAAGGACAGCGCCTCAATAGCGCGAAGCCCATGAACTGGCACGCTGCTACAAAGGCCCAGGAAAGGCAAACTTATCAGAAATGGTCCAAGTTAACTCAACTGTTTAGCATTTGTGAATGACCAACTTTCATTTTACTCAGACCTGTTCTATTTTATATTTTAATCATCTTTCTTCTAAAATATTTTCATATGTATATACATAAATCAATATGCTATAGTGATATAAACCGCATAGTAATTATAACCCTATGTATATATTATCCTGTCTCCTTCCAAAACAATTTGAAGTCTCATTTTATTAGACTTTAGCCCCCCAATGTCTAAAAAAACAATTTCCAGAAATCGGATTAAATTCTGAATTGACCCAATAATCTGAAGCAGGTGTTCATGTTTGGGGAGTGTTTTTCTAGAAAATGCAGAAGTCTATCATATTTAAAAAGTTGGTAAAAGTTAATAATTTGGGCAATGTAAAGGGATTAAATATGGAGATTCAGTTACATATGAAAATAACAGAGGTCAACATGCTTTGATCTAGTTCTTAGCTTTAAGTGGAAACAAGATGTGTTTCTCTTGCAACAAAGGTTGTTATCTGCACTGCGCTTTTCTTCCTCACTGGATTGATACATGAAGCAAACTAGGCATCAGCTTTCAGACCAGAAACGTTTTCAAGGAAAACTGCCAGGATCCTTCCGAGGCTTTAGAAAAAGAGGAACCAGCAGCCACCAGCTGACTGTGATACTATCTCAAACCTGGAAATTCTTCTGGCTTTGGGTATTTTAAAGACTCTTAGTTATAAAGAAGAATAAACTCTGGCTTTTAAAAAAAATGGATGAATAGACAGAGAAGATGGGGTATACATGCACCAAGGAATATCACTCCTCTATAAAAAAGAATGAGATCTTGCTATTTGTGATAACATGGATGGACCCTGAGGGCACTATGTTATGTGAAACAAGTTGGACAGAGAAAGACACGCACCATATGATTTCACCTCTGTGTGGAATCTAAAAAACACAACATGTGAACAAACAAATTTAAAAAAGAAACAGACTCCTACACATAGATAACAAATTGGCAGTTGCCAGAGGGGTGTGTGTAGGGTACTGGGTGAAATGGGTGAAGGGGATTGAGAGGTACAAACTTACAGTTATAAAATAAATTAAGTCACAGAAATAAAAAGTACAACATAAGGAATACAGTCAGTAATATCATAGTAATTTTTTTAATTAAAAAATTTTTTAGTGTTTATTTTTGAGAGACAGAGAGAGAGAGCAAGCGAGCGAGCATGAGCAGGGGAGGGGCAGAGAGAGAGGGAGACACAGAATCCCAAGCAGGCTCCAGCCTCTGAGCTGTCAGCACAGAGCCTGACCCAGGGTTTGAACTCACAGACCTTGAGATCATGACCTGAGCTGAAGCTGGACACTTAACCAACTGAATCACCCAGGAGCCCTTATAATAATTTTGTACCGTAATAGAGGGTAACTATACTTATTGTTGTGAACACTGAGTAATGTATGTAACTGTTAGATCATTGTGTTACACACCTCAATATGTCAACCACACTTCAATTTTAAAAATTTGCCTTTAAAAAAAAAGCTAACGATTCATTCAAGAATGTAGTTCCCACCTCCATTCTAATTCCCTTCTCTGCTTTGTTATTCTTCAAAGCACTAATCATATTTTAATATAACAAATTTTTACCCATTTGTTTATTATTTGTCTTCCATTAAACCCAATGTGATGGTGGTGTCTTTCCACTTTGTTCAAGGGTCTCCCTCTAATGCCTAGAACTGTGTGCCTGGCACACCGCTGGTGCTCAATAAATAGTAACTGAATGAAGGACTCCTGGGCCGCTCAGTCGATTAAGCATCCAACTTCGGCTCAGGTCATGATCTCATAGTCTCTGGTTCCAGCTCTGCATCAGGCTGACAGCTCAGAGTCTGGAGCCTGCTTTGGATTCTGTGTCTCCCTCTCCCTCTGCCCCTCCCCCACTCATGCTCTGTTTCTCACTCTCTCTCAAAAATAAACATTAAAAAAATTTTTTTTAATAAATAGTAACTAAATGAATGGATAAGTGAATGAATGAGGAAGGGCTTGGGAGGGTCTATGAACTCCCTGAAATTACAGTAAAAGGCAATTAATGTATTTATGCCCACATAAGGTCTACAGTTTTCATCAGACATTCAAAGGGTGCTAGGATTGAAAAGAGCTTCAGAACCACTAGCCTGGCAAGTTCTCATTCAACCCAGTTTCTAGAATCTCTCCAGATCCTTACAACGCAGATGTATTTCTGCCTTCATGCGATCACTCAATTCCCATGTGAAATGAAACAAATCTAAAATTACCACTGCTTACCTCTGCAGTTTTAGAAGCTGTGGCTCAAAAAACAAGAAATTTACCCCAAACGGGTAGCCCCCTGCCCTACCCCTCCTCTTCACAGCTCCCTTCCAAGTTGCTCTTCATATGGGTTCTCCAGAAGGAAAGAACAAGTGGGACCAGGCTTCTTGTTCCTCCCGACCTCTGAGCTGAAAGACGTAATACAGTTTTATCTACTAATGCCTGGCCTCATTCTAACAAGGTGTTAGAAAAGCATTATTCATATTAATCAACTCTGTTAAGTAGGATTAATACTGTGAACATTCCTTAGCATCAAAGTATTAATATCATTTTTTTAAATCCTGTGTCCTTAAAAAAAAAAAAAAAAAAAGAAGATCCTTCGTTACCGAAGGATCTACCACCACCATGAGCAGCCACTCCCCAGTCTTTCCCTCTGCAGAACAAACCTTCAAGGATGCCCCCACTCTTTGCATCCCATCCCCCAGTTCCAATGTCAAGTTCTCTCTCTCTCTCTCTCTCCACTCCCTCCAAAGCCTGATAGGACAGAGGTTGGTATAAAAGAGCAGCTAAAGGAGACAGGTGGTGCAGAAAGGCAAGAAAATAAGAGAAAGGAGGGGGCAAGAAACGGCTCCTGCAATTGGGAGCCAGCCACTCCCCGCCAAATGTAATTGCACTGATCTAATAAACTACATGCCAAATGTTACCAAATTTCATCCTAACGGGGTGCCTGGATGGCTCAGTTGGTTAAGCCTCCAACTCCTGACCTCAGCCCAGGTCCTGATCTCATTGTTTTTGAGTTCGAGCCCTGCATATGGCTCTGAGTCTGCTTGGGGTTCCTCTCTCTACCCCTCCCATGCACATGTGTGCTCTCTCTCTCTCTCAAACTAAACAAACTTAAAAATAATAAAGTTTCATCCTAGGTAAATATCATAGATTTAAAGATCAATGACCTATTGCCAATTTTTTAAGTTCTGGAAAGGTTATTCCTTTTTACAGCTTCAGCAGCCTTATCCAAGGATGAAAAGCCAAGCCCTCTGGGCAAACACACATCGGGTTACTACTTTATGGTACATAAAGTACTTCCTCACCTCCGTGACCTTGTTCATGCCATCATCCACATGAAAACCACTGCCAAAATACTTATCTTTCTAGGCTTGGCTCAAATGTCAAATTGCTTCCTCTGAGAAGCCGTCTCCAGCCCCCACTAGCTAGAATCCATTGCTTCCTTTCCTGTGTTTTTTTTATTATTGTCAAATTAGCTAACACACAGACTATAGTGTGCTCTTGGCTTCGGGAGTAGATTCCCATGATTCATCACTTATATACAACACCCAGTGCTCATCCCAACAAGTGCCTGCCTCAATGCCCATTGGCCATTTTCCCCTCTCCTCCGCCCCCACCATTAACCCTCAGTTTGTCTTCTGTATTTAAGAGTCTCTTACGGTTTGCCTCCTTCCTTCTCTTTAACTTTTTTTTCTTCCCCTCCCCCATGATCTTCTGTTAAGTTTCTCAAATTCCACATAAGTGAGTACATATAGTATCTGTTTTTCTCTGACTGACTTATATCACTTAGCATAATACCCTCCAGTTCCATCCACGTTGTTGCACATGGCAAGATTTCATTCTTTTTCATTGCTAAGTAGTATTCCACTCTATTATGTATGTATTTATCTTCTTTATCCATTCATCCTGCACTTCTAAAGCACTCTATTCCTACCTCTAGTTGCCATCAGATCAGAGATGGTTATTCATATATGCACTCTGTTGCTAAATTATGAACTTGAAAGCGCCTTATTTACTTTTTCTCCAGAGAACTTAGCCTTATGCCTTATCATATAAAAGGAGCTCAATTCACAAACTGGGTGTCATGATACNCAGAAAAAACAAATTCTACCTCTTTGGAACACGGGACACTGCTGTGATCTTTCTCCATTATCAGCCACCTGAGAACATTTGGAATAGAGAGACTTTTCCAAGTTGGCCAAGGGTTGACAAATCTGCCATCCTTTCCTTTCTTTGATTTAGTTACATCTTCTTCTAGTCTGTAATCCAGTTTGAAACTTTTCCTGGACAACCTAGAAGAATCACTTCCTACAGAACTCCGGGCTGAGTTTTGGCGTTTTCTTACTGCTTCTTTAGGATACTGGCTGCTTGTCATCAGGGATTGGTTGCTTTCATTTTCATCCATGTCCTTTTCAGAGCTAAAAAAAAAAAAAAGGAGGGGTGGGACTTAGGGAATACTGACTTTAACATAAAGGCTTATTACACAGCATCCAAAGTATTTCTTAGCAAATCAAAATTTTCTCAGACTTAACATTCTGTCTCTGTCAACTCAAACTTTCTTACTACAAAATATCCTTCTGAATCCACAATTCCTGCTCGCTAAATAGAAAAAAATGTTTGCTTTACCTTTTCTTGCCAAACCATTTAGATATTCCATATCTGCTGTAATTGAAAGCAATGTACTCCACCAGCCAGCATTTAAACACATGAAATTTTCCATTTCAATGATATCTTACAGAATTAAAGCACCCCTCTGCACATATATTTTCATACCCGAATTTTAAAAATACTATTGTTAATAATACATAGTAAGAAGGATTGCCTTAGTTCCTTGAGTAAAACTCAGTGATTCCAGTGATTTATACAGAACTCCACTAGGCCCAGTCATTTTTACTTTAAAGATAATCTGTTACCAATGCCCCTAAGAAAGCACACAGAGTTCAAGGCCCAGGAAACAATAACATTAATGGAGAAACATTTCAATAACGTATTTAAGTGGTTAACAATAAAAATTTGAAGTAACTCAGATTGAGAACGGCCAAAAAGTATAGTATGTATCCTAGCTATGTGAACTGGGGTAAGTTTCCTACTCTCTGTGTGCCTCGATTTCCTCATTTATAAAATGGAGATAATAGTACCACCATCTCTGAGGTTTACTGAGAGGGTCTAAAAAGCTAATACAATTAAAGCTCTTAGAAACACACATGTAACATGTATATAACAAATGGAACACATATACATACATGTTAACAGTTCAACAAATGCTAGCTGTTGCTACTGACTTTGTTATTCCCACTACCACTATCCCCTAACTGAAGGAAGCAAAATCCTTGATTTTTTACTATATAGGATTCCAGATACCTAAAAGTGATAATATATTAAGAATATGCATTTAGGGGCGCCTGGGTGGCTCAGTCGGTTAAGCATCAGGCTCTTGATTTTGGCTCAGGTCATGAGCTCTCACATGAGTGAGTTTGAACCCCGCGTGAGGCTGTGCACTGATGGTACAGAGCCTGCTTGTGATCGTCTCTCTACATCTCTCTCGCCACTCCTCTGCTCGCCTGCTCTCCATCTCTCTCAAAATAAATAAAATAAACACTAAAAAGTTTTTTTGAGAATATGCATTTATTGGGGCACCTGGGTAGCTGATTCAGTTGAGCATCCAACTCTTGATTTCGGCTCAGGTCAGGATCTCACAGTTCATGCATTCGAGCTCCACGTTGGGCTCTGCACTGACAGTGTGGAGCCTGCTTGGGATTCCACCCCTCCCCCTCTCTGTCCCTCCCCCAACTCACACACTTTCTCTCTCTCAAAATAAATAAACTCTAAAAAAATTCACATATCTGCCATGAATTTCATTTCTTTCCTATTCTACTAAACAAACATTTGCTTTCTGTCTAGTTTAAATGCAGTCCAAACACATAATAACTTCGTAACTCTAAGAAAATAAGCACGACAGAAAGCCAAGTATTTTTATGGCCCGCAATGATGTTTACACAGAAATACTGTCCAGGAGAGAAAGGGAAAGAACATAAACACTAGGATGAACACGTACGCTGAACTAAAACTTTTTTCCAAACCATCTACAGTAAAATAGTCTATGGCCTGAGAATAATGGGTGTTAAGAAAAGAAACCACAGCTGAAAAAGCTGAAGCAGACACACTGCCCTCAGTCGCCGCTGTGTGCTGCAGAGTCTAGCAGCCAGGAGAGCCTAACAAGCTTTAGGTCTGGGGCAAACAACCATCTTTCTAGTCCTTGATATTGTCACCTGTAAAATACCTACTTATCTCATGGGGGTTTAGAAGATCAAGTGATATAAAGGGGCCGTCACTCACCAAATGTGAATTCTTTTTTCCCTAATCCTGCTAACTGGCCATGTTATCTAAATTCTTTAAATTCCATCTGAAAGCAAAGAATCTGGGTGAGTTATCTCAGTTCTTCTCAGAGAAGTGCTCTACCTTCTTTGTTACAATTAAGTTCAGGCCCAGGACTTTACAAAGGGCAGGAACAAAGACCATCCACTTGAACCCCACTACATTTAGCAGATGTGAACACGCCAAGTAGAGAGACTTTTAAGTTATTTCCTTACGGAGTAGTATGTCTAAGAGATGGCAGAGCTGACTTAACATCACCTACCCTTTGTGATGATAAACAGCTTACGAGATACATGCATGGGCCTATTTATATAAACATATTTACACATACATGTATATATACATACACATATAAATACATACATAATATTGGTATCAACTATGTAACACATTTTTGGCTGGTTGTTTTATTTTTTTTTAACGTTTACTTATTTTTGAAAAACAAAGCACAAGCAGGGGAGGGGCAGAGGGAGAGGGAGACACAGAATCCGAAGCAGGCTCCAGGCTCTGAGCTGTCAGCGCAGAGCCCAAAGCAGGGCTCGAACTCACAAGCCATGAGATCATGACCTGAGCTAAAGGTGGAAGTTTAAGTGACTTAGCCACCCAGGCACCCCATTTGGGGTCACTGGTGTTTTTTTTTTGTTTTTTTTTTTTTTATGTTTTATTTATTTCTGAGGGAGAGAGAGGGGGAAAGAGAGACAGACAGACAGACAGACAGACAGCATGAGCAGGAGAGGATGAGAGAGAGAGTGAGATACAGAATCTGAAACAGGCTCCAGGCTCTAAGCTGGCTGTCAGCACAGAGCCCGACGCGGGGCTCGAACCCACGAACTGTGAGATCATGACCTGAGCCGAAGTCGGGAGCTTGACCAACTAATCCACCCAGGCGCCCCTTGGGTCACTGTTTTAAACAATTAGAGGGTATGGAGAAAGGAGAAATGGGCTGACTCAAAAACCACAAAAGCAAAGCCAAAACAGGGTTCCGAGACAACATCTAGCCATCCAATGAGCCTGGGACATAAGAAGAAAGGAAGGCTTGTGAGAGCCCACAGTAAAGGCATGAAGGAAAGGATTAGATCTGGGGCCTGGCCTGAGATGGTAAGGAGGTCAAATCTGTCTTTTCATGTGCCCCCATTTTCTTTCCTCCCATACACGCAGGCTCTCACCCCAATCAATTTGTGGAACTAATTCTCTAACAAATAGCCACCCTCTCTCAACACGCTCTTCACCCCAACACACACGAAATCCAGTCTTCAGGAGTGATATTTTTAAAGACATATCTGATAGAAAACTAACAAAATGGAAAAACCTCCAGAAGATTCCGTTGGTTCTCAGAATGAGGGCAAAGGTCGGGAAGATGGTCTATGAAGGTGTTTTTAGCGCTGCCCACTCTCCTTTACTCCAAACACAAGCCTTAATCTACTTTCTCAAATGCATCATGTTCCCACCTCCGGGCCACCTATCGCCATCACAGGGCCTTTGTACTCGATATTTTAAAACCCCCAGGATCATGTGCTACTGTGAAAGTGTTCAAGCAACACGAGATGGTGGCACTATGTTGTCCCATTTCACACTATGCACGGTGAGTGAAAGGATAGGAGAAAACCAGAAGGACATGGAAACCCGAACCGTAACCATCTGGACTTGTTCATTTGGAGGAAAAGTACTGGCAGTCCATTCGGTGAACGTGCAAAGTGACAAGGTCTATACACAGGTGCTCCAGAGACAAAGTGAGCCTCGGCCAGCAGAGACGGAGGGAGCCTGCGTGAGATCTGGGTCACGTGAGAAGGCTCCTCATCAAATCTAGTCTTCTGTAGTGGAGAGTGACAATCTCACAATGGTTATCTCTTAACACCAAAGATAAAATGCTGAGAAAACTAAGACTGAAGATGAACAGGTTCTATGTGTGGCCCTGCTAGTAACTAGCTTTCACCTTTGCCAACTGACAAACCCTGTAACATATCCAGGCTGGAGTTTCCTTAATTAAACGTAGCAAATCTCCTCATTATTTCTGGTTATAGATCTCTCTCCAAATTTAACAACGTAAGTAAAAATTCAGCCTGGATCTCTGGCCAACAGTAAGTGAAAGGAGAGGTGTGAACTCATGAGTTCAAAACCAGATGAAGTTTACAATTTTAGGCACCATGAATGGTAAGGTACACTGTTATTTTATGTGTCACTAAGAAAGTAACAATATCAATTATAATGTCATGCATCATATGACATAACCTGGTATCAGTGGTGTTCAAATGTGCATAAAATGTCTGTCCTGACATTGATGAAAGGCACCAGTTTTTATATGCAAATATAGATTCTGGAAGAGGAGCAAAAACATTAACCTTGGTGATTAAATATAATCAGAACCACAATTTATTTGCTGACCCTCCTTTCCTCTGTGAACAGCTAACTCTGTGAATAGCTAACTTTGGACTAAAAACCTAGAATCCAGAAGCAAATTTAAACAAAGCCCTATGACAACTAATATAAAATATAAATGCTCCTCTTTAAGGAACAATTTGTTGGGGTGCCTGGGTGGCTCAATCGGTTAAGTGTCCAACTTTGGCTCAGGTCATGATCTTGCCGCTCATGAGTTCCAAACCCATGTCAGGCTCTGTGCTAACAGCTTGGAGCCTGGAGCCTGCTTCAGATTATGTCATTTCCCTCTTTCTGTACCTCCCCTGCTCTTCTCTTTCTCTCAAAATTAAATAAAATATTAAAAAAAAAAGAGGCCTCTACAGCTTCATAGTAAAGAACAATTTGTTATAAAAAGGACAACACATTGTCTACGGCATAACACCCTGAACACGCCTGATCTCATCTAAAAAGGACAACATAAATTCCATTTAGTAATTATCAACTACATTCTCCACATTTCTCTGGAGATTAATTGCCTACTTAACAGGAGAAGAACTTACCCCAAAGTCTGTAACCAAAGAGAGATCTGAGCTGTGACATTTGGTGAAAACAAGTGTGCCAAGTACAAATATTTTATTTCAATAACTCCACACATGGGCAAAATGCTTTCAAAAAACAAGAACTCTCTATTTCAAAAGCAAATGTTTTATCCTTTCTTCTCTGACATTTAAGATTTGCCAGCTGCCTACAGTGAATGCATTATTTAAAAAATTAAAGAAAAGAACTACATTAGTACAATGTATGTTTGGGATTTCAACGTACTCCTAAATCACTACATTGCAAATCATTATTCTTAGGGGTGACATTTAATAAATACTATTTGATTGTATTGAGTGACTATCCATTACATGCCCACAAAGATGCTGACATTAAATCTGGAAAACATCCAGAACTGTATTTTCAGGTATCTAAAAACAACTAAAAATTCACAATTTTATATTCGTGGTCCTATGTTTAGTGAAGAAAAGGGTCCTTTTGATGCAATGCTAGGTAATATAGCTAATGAAACTATTTTAATTCACTGAAATGTCTGCAAAGGACTTCCGTAGATTAAATTAAACCATTTCCATCCTTCACATGCAATATAGGCTTCTGCTGAGACTGGTATTAATCCCCACATGCATATCGGAGTCTGGTGGGAGGGAAGATATGTCCAAATGTGGGAAGTACACTGGCTAATGAAAGGGAGAATGTTCTGTGGGAGGTATATGCCCCACACACATTAACAAAGGAAATACCACACTGTTTGTTATCTGTGAATTTTCTTTCTTTTACTCACTTTGTTGACTTAACAACCAGTTTCACCAAAAAGCTAAGAAAGCAAAGCAAGTCACTTAATATACAATACCTGGGAGCACACTAAAAACAAGTTATGACAGCTTTTCACGAACAATTTTTCAGTCAAAAATATGTTAGAATATATATGCATACATATGTACACTTAGATAGATGTACATATAGGATAAATCTATGTATCACACCAAATAATTTACCTTCACAAAAGTGAAAAGAACATTAGGTGGGAGTGTAAAAGACAGGACACCAGTTTTACCACTAATTGCAGAGATACTAGCATGGGGAAGGCAACCTAATCTCTCTAAAAGTGGGCTTACATACCTGTTAAATAAAGATAGCTCCTAAATATCTCCTTGAAGCACAGTAATAAGAAGCAATGACATCATGGAGTAGTATCTCCAACCACTATCCAAATGCAAATTGTTATGAAAAATCAATCATAGGATAAGTAGAAACTTTTGATCCAATAGAATTGTTTTTCAAATGAAAAATAACACTTTAGAATTCTAGATAGATTTAAAAACAGATTGCTGAAATTTTTCTTTCCTTAAAATTTTTGTTAAAAAAAGTATTTGGGGGGGGGGGCACCTGGGTGGCTAAGTCAGTTAGGCATCCAACTCTTGATATCAGCTCAGGTCCTGATCTTAGGGTTGGGAGTTCAAGCCTCCAGATGGGCTCTATGCTGGGTGTGGAACCTACTTAAAAAAAAAAAAAAGTATTTTTATAAAAAGTCTAAGTTTCCTTATCCTTTATAATAATCAAAGTATTGTGTTTAAAAAAAAAAACTTTAGGGGCGCCTGGGTGGCTTAGTCGGTTAAGCGTCCGACTTTCGCTTAGGTCATGATCTCGCGGTACATGGGTTCGAGCCCCGCATCGGGCTCTGTGCTGACTGCCAGATCAGAGCCTGGAGCCTGTTTCAGTCTGTGACTCCCTCTCTCTCTAACCCTCCCCTGCTCACGCTGTCTCTCTCTAGAAATAAATAAAACATTTAAAAAAAAAAACTTTAAATTTGTCTTATAAAGTGTTCATCTGATTATAAACAGAAAAGAAACTTCAATAGTTCAACAAATGAAAACGTTAATTCACACATCAGGATCCACAGAATGGCGGCACTGCCCGGGTTGCCTGGCCCACAAACCTAAACCCAGATCAGCCTGCACTTAAGGGAAACCCGTCAGGGAATCTGAACACACATCAAACACAATTCCCCAACTCAGCTTAGCTAGCTTACCTTACCCTAAGAACAGGACCTGCTAGCCTTGTTAAGAAAACCCGACCTCCTTCCCAATCATGCGCTGTTTCCATGTCACCTCTTCTGTGCTCTATAAAATGGACTAGTGCAAAAAATTTCTCAGGAAGAGTGCTCCACTCCTTCTGAAGCACCGTACACCCGAGATCCATGGATTACTAAATTGTGTTACTTGTGTTGACACAAGTAATTCACAAACAAATGCTACCTTAGCAAAAGCACCAAAGACTTAGAATAGACCATTTTGAGAGGAATGAATGCAGAACACACCTAACTCTCCGGGATACAAATTAGAGAACATGTTTTCTCTTCAAAAACTAGTCCAGGACAGGGGCGGCTGGGTGGCTCAGTCAGTTGAGCGTCCAACTTCGGCTTGGGTCATGGTCTCGCAGTCTGTGAGTTCGAGCCCTGCATCGGACTCTGTGCTGATGGCTTGGAGCCTGGAGCCTGCTTTGGATTCTGTGTCTCCCTCTCTCCCTGTTCCTTCCCAGCTCACACTCTGTCTCTCTTGCTCTCAAAAATAAAGATTTAAAAATTAAAACAAAAACAAAAACTACTTTAGGACAACAGATGTTGTTGATCACAGAACACCAAAGGCTTTGAAAATATGTGCTATTTCAGAAAATTCAATATACTGAACTAAAAGTCATTTCACAGGCTTTTAAAAGGTTTTAAGGCACTAAAATATGCACACTGTAGGTGCTTCCTCTACAAGAAAAGCTTTTCCTATATGTAAATAAACAAAGGGTTTTTTTAAATATTTATTTATTTGTTTATTTAGAGAGAGAGAGACAGACAGAATCCGAAGCAGGCTCCAGGCTCTGAGTTGTCAGCACAGAGCCCAACGCGGGGCCCGAACCATGAACCCTGAGATCATGACCTGAGCCAAATAAACAGTGGGACACTTAACCAACAGAGCCAACCAGGCACCCCTCAAATAAACACATTAAAAAGAGAAAAAGGGGCATCCAGTCACGTGCTCTTTCTCAAAATAAACTTTAAAAAAATGTATTAGAAAGCAAATATTTGATTAGAATTAGAAACCATAAACAAGATAAGAATTGGAAACAATAAACTAAACAAGGTAGCTTAAGACCAAAGCCCATTTTATTATTTTTTTAATGTTTATTTATTGGGGGGGGAGAGGAGCAGAGAGAGAGGGGGACAGAGGATCCCAAGCAGGCTCCACGCTGACAGCAGAGAGCCTGATGCAGGGCTTGAGCCATGAGAGCATGACCTGAGCTGAAGTTGGATGCTTAACACGCTGAGCCACCCAGGCGCCCCAAGACTAAAGCGCATTTTAAAATACCCCCTAGAGTAATACAACTGGAATCCTTAGGATAATCATACTAAAATGGCATGTTAAGGTAAACTGAGAAAGCATGCATAAAGTTGTAGGGTTACTGAAAGGACACAGTTATCACCCTCTCAGTATCTTAAAAATAATGCAAATAAAAAGTACAGATTCATCTCTGGTATAATCAGTAACACTTGTATGATATAATTACTTAATTGAAAAGGTTGGGGATGGTGGGGAGGAAAGACTAACTTGATGGCTGAGAAACTTACAAGTGTACCCTAAATCTGTTATATGACCTCATGTGCTCATTTACTGTTCCTTAAGCCAAGATTTGAACAAAAGTATTCTTTCAAAATGTGGCCTCTCTCTCTCCTGTCTCTATCTCCATCAATTATGCAAAAAGAAAGCTTTTTGTTTTTTAAAGTATAACCCATAAAGAAAAGGAATGGAGAAACTGGTCTTCAAAGCTCCTGGAGAGAAAGGAAAGGGAGTGAGGGGAAAAGCACTCTCTTTTACTTCTGACCTCAGTTGTGGTTTCAACTTTTCCTGTACTGATCTTTCTCAATGTACAGCAGGGTGAATCCCGATTAAACCCATCCTGAAGCTGGAAATATCTCCGGTTAAAAATGCATTCAACACACCTAATCTACCCAACATCACAGCTAAGCCTAGCCTACCTTGCATGTGCTTAGAACACTTCCATAAGTCAGTCTACACTTGGGCAACATCATCTAACACAAAGACTGTTTTGGAATAATAAAGGGCTGAACAGCTCATGTATTTACTGACTCTATTGATAGTGAAAACAGAATGGCCATGTGTCGACTGCTGACCTTCATGATTGCAGGGCTGACTGGGAGCCTGAGTACCACCAGGATCATATCATGAACGTTAGCCTGGAACAGTTTCAAAGTTTGGTTTCTACCATGTATGTATGGCTCTCGCACCATCATAACACTGAAAAACTGAAAGTCAAACCATTGTAGGTCAAGACTGCACTCAATTCTGTAACATTTATTTTTTTCTTTTTAAAAGTTTATTTATTTTGAGAGAGAGAGAGCAGAGGAGAGTCAGAGAAAAGTAGAGAGAAAATCCCAAGTAGGCTCCATGACTCCAGTGAGGAGCCCCGACTCTCGGCTCAAACTCACAAACCAGGAGATCATGACCTGAGCCAAGATCAAGAGTCAGATGCTTCAGTGATTGAGCCACCCCTGCGCCCCTGAATCCTTTAACACTTAAAAAGTCACTTACTATCATTGAGATTCACTTTCTCCATCTGTAAAATAAGAGGCCTTAATAAGGCCCTTCCACCTCTGATTCTAACAGCCGATGGCTGAACCAGAGAGCCTGCCCAGGCCTCAGAAGAACTGTCCCCTCTAATGTGGCTACTCCCAAACCACGTGCCCTTCCCAGTCCCAGCCCCCGCATGTCAGAGGCTCCCAGCCCAAGTTAGCTCAGATGCAGCCACCTTCTCAGGCTGGGCAGCATGGAATAAGCACAGTATTTTTCATCCGACAACAGCAAGGTTAGCTGCTCGGAGAAAATGTAGTTTCATGGGTTTATAAAGCAGACCAGGAGATGATTTAGAGCTTAAAAATATTTCAGAAGACATTTCACGACAAATCTGATCATCAAACAGCCATTAGATTTCTACCCTCATAACAAGATTTCAGATATAATTTGTGGGGGCCTATATACTTAAATCATTCTTAGAGTCATTTGCCAAACACTGGTTAAATGTCTACTATACCTAAATTCTAGCTTTCCAGATATGGTGGGCAGTACAAGCCTCTGACCTCCAAGCATTCAGAATCCATTAGGGGGAAAAATCATCATAAGCAACCATATTGATTTTGGAGACATAGGTTTACAAAAGTGTCAGCTATGAATACTGAAAACTGTAGTTTTTAGTATAAGGCATTTCCGTAACTGGCCAAACTCAACCGGTAAGGAATAATTCTCCCTGTATGCCACGCTGACAGGAAGTTCTGTGACCCATGGGATCAGGGATGCCAAAGTCACTGATAAAAAGCTGAATGACAAAAAACAAACCAATAGTGGGGGTTTTTTACAAGGAAGCAAGGCCCGGGGCACCACTGGGATGAGACCCTGTCCAGCCCATCTCCTGACAGTGTAACAGCAGGTTCAGAGTGGCATTGTGGGCCATCCCCAAGAGGTCAACTAACAGAATCTTCAAGTTCAAAGGATTTTTGAGATTCCCTAAGTTCAACCCAGTATATTTTCAGAATACTAGGAAGTACATAGTAAATTATAAAAGCACATAAAAAATGGATATAATTAAAATACACTTGAATCAGTTATCAGGAGAAACCACATTACCAGGAAGGAGCACAAAAATGTAAAACATCTTAAAACAAATATTTCCCAGCTCATCATCTCTAAGTCTTATAGTTTCCTTGTCTGGTGCCCATTCACTGTGGTGCTGGACAGAATGTACATAAACCTTAGCCTAGTATCTGGCACACAATAAACCCTCAATAACTGTAAGCCACTATCTAGTATATTCTAAGAACTTCAGTGGAATACATATTCCATTTTAAATTTCTGCACTTATAAGCCATGGGAGCAGAGGGTAATGGCATGAATAAAATGAAATGAAACTCTGTAATGTTTTTGTTCTTATACTTGAGTAAAAGCAACTCCCAGTCTTCCTGGAATTCATACAACTCAAAACAATTATGAAACCATGATTCTCCAGGGGCGCCTGGGTGGCTCAGTCGGTTGAGTGTCTGACTTCCGCTCAGGTCATGACTTCACGGATCATGGGTTCGAGCCCTGCATCGGGCTCTGTGCTGACAGCTAGCTCAGAGCCTGGAGCCTGCTTCAGATTTTGTATCTCCCTCTCTCTCTGACCCTCCCCTGCTCATGCTGTCTCTCTCTCTCCCTCTGAAATAAATGAAATGTTAAAAAAATTTTTTTTAATTAAAAAAAAGAAATCACGGTTCTCCAAAGGATTCCTATGCAACCCACAGCCCTCATGGCCCCAGCGACTCTGTGGATTTACCAGGAGACTCTTCATAAACCTTGAATAGTGTCCTGGCTCTGAAAATAATAACCCTCTCCACTCTCACCTCCTATCTCTCCTTATGGCCCCCCCAGGGAGAAAAATGTGCAAATTCATGATACTAATAGTAGCCACATCTACAAACAGTACTTTCCCCAGAGCCTGAACCCCAATTACCGGAATTCTTTGGCTCAAAGGACTTCCCACCATAGGAACCTGTAAAACAGGCAAAGCATGGCCAACTTTGGCTAAATGTCCCCCAAAGCAATTCAGCGTCTGATATCTCCTACCCAAGTGATGACTAATCTCAGTGCTCTGCCATGTCCCCTTCCGGTGGTCAAAACAGGTTATTAAGATATGATGTGATTTCCAATGTAACTGATAGAGAGGAGCCCCACATTGTTACCAAAGTATTTCCAAGCCAGCTGAATACAAAGCCTTCCCCCTGGGATTCTCAAGGCTGGTTGCACATCAGACAAAGACATGGAGGCTGTTAAATTATACTTGAGTCGAGGCACCCGAGTGGCTCAGGCAGTTGGGCATCCGACTTCAGCTCCAGTCATGATCTCATGGCTCATGAATTCAAACCCCGCGTTGGGTTCTGTGCTGACAGCTCGGATCCTGGAGCCTGCTTTGGATCCTGTCTCCCTCTCTCTCTGCCCCTCTCTTGCTTGTGCTCTGTCCCTCTCAAATAGAAATAAACATTAAAATAAATGTTAACTATACTTGAAGCTACTGAATCAAAATGTCAGGTGGGGGTCCCCAGATAGTTTTTTAAAACTCTGTGGGTGATTCCAATACAGGCAGGGTTAAGAACCGCTACTTTGAATTAGTCACTGGCATAAAGGTAGGACAAGCATTTAAGAAGGACCAAAGGGACTTTCTGATACCCATGAATTTATACTAGCCTGACAAATACCAACAAGAAAGCCTGCTCTTCCTCCCTGTCCCACACTACAAGTTAGAGAGGGGGCATCACCCCACAATGACCACACAGCACGAGGACTGGGAAGACCACATTGCCAAGGACAAAGATTGATACATCACAGACTTGTAT
Source organism: Crocuta crocuta (assembly GCF_008692635.1). Taxonomy (NCBI): domain Eukaryota; kingdom Metazoa; phylum Chordata; class Mammalia; order Carnivora; family Hyaenidae; genus Crocuta; species Crocuta crocuta. The sequence goes on along the minus strand of NW_027533259.1, from coordinate 2,991,816 downwards.
TCACTCCAGCTGGGTCACAGATTCGACTCTGTGCTCCCAGGAAGCCAAAACAAAAGAAAAGGAAACATACTCAGTGGTGATTCACATTGCCTATTATAACCCAGAGTAGCCTATACATAGGAGTGCTCAATAATATTTATTGAATGAATAAATCAAGAACAGGAGTTAAATCTCCTAATTACTCTTCACTAGGACAGAGTTCATGGTGTTTGAAAAAAACTTGTTGGGAGTCAAAATTATAAAAGAAGCAAAAGTATCCAAAGGACACTGAGACAAAAAGTCAACAGTGGGCATTACCATTACTAATTACAGAAAGAAAAAACGAAAAATCTCAGGGAATTCCTGAGGCCTTGAATCCTATGCTTGTCAAGTTGTGACCTAGTGGTAAAGACTAGACAATGCCTACCATAAAATCTAGTCCCCTCCCCCATTTATCTCCAGTAACAGACCCTCGGTTTTACTAGGGTTACTAGCTCTGCGCCACCTAAATGACTACCTTTCCCCTACCTTTCCAACTAGGGATCAGCCATACTGATGACATTTTGTGATTCAAGCAAAAGAAGTCTCACAGGATCCTCTGGGAGTCTCCCTAAGGGAAAGGGAGACATTCTTTTTGATTCTTCCTGCATCTTGCTGACTGGTGCCACTGTGAGCCATGAATACATGGGTGACTCCTGGGAAGGGCACAGATGTCTGAAAGGACTTCAGGGACCCCCATAACAAGTCTGGAATTTCCAACTCCAGGCCTCCCCACATGAATCCCAACTGAGACAATAACCACAGCTGCAAAGTTCAGGGAAGCTATGAAAACGGAATCCTTCCTAACCCAAACGTGGGTACGCCGAGCAGCAGACATGACTGCTACTGTTTATCGCTGTACTTACTATGTGCACCTACTATGCACCACTTTAAATGTATGTTATCGCATTTGATCCTCACAACATCCCCAGGAGGCAGATATTACCCTTATGTTAAAGGTCATGTCACAAAAGGCTTACAGAGTTTAACAGTTTGCATCAAGTGAAAAAGCTGATTAACCGCTGGGTCTAGAGATCCAACCGAAGTTGAATCAGATTCCAAAGTCTATGCTCTTTCCACTCATTATGCGGAATCTGTAAGGAAAACCCCATGAATTTAGAACGGATACCAGTTTCACGGTTAGTAACCTACAGCAAACAGATAAAGTGTCACAGACAGGCTGGCCTAAAAAAGGCTTTCAACACCGTCTTGTTTTTTGTTCCTTTCAAAGTCATAAGCATTTATAAAGGAACTTATCAGGGAACTTACTAGTTCCCTTATAAATATAACTGCCCTTTTAATTTTACATGGAGAAGATTTCAAATGATGTGACCCATTTAATTGAACTGTTCTCATTTAAAGTTACATTGTGAAGAACCAACAAATAATGAATTCTCTTTATATAGTTCTATATTTCAGTCATATAAACAGAGACTACGTGAGGCCTTGAAGAGCTTTTTGAACAAACAATAATGAATTTTTTATATAGCTCTATATTTCAGTCATGTAAACAGAAACTATATGTGAGGCCTTGAAGAGCTTTTCCTTGCCTTGAAAAGAGGTCTCTGAGTCTGTCCAGCACATAACCACCCAGCATCTTACCCTTCCAACCAGGAAGAATTGTTAATCAAGTTCCATGAAGAGACACCTTCAGGCATGGGGATCAATGCATCTAGTGAGCCCAGGGCTTTCCCAGTTTCAGCACGGAGAGTCCTACATCCGGGGAACTTCCTCAGTCCCGAGAAAACCTGGAGGAATGGTCACTCTATGGCCTCGGGGTACCATATAAATGCATAGTTAGGTCTTCAACAAGACTTACTAAAATATGAGCAGTTTATAGTAAATCGGAGATGAGCACGATTATAAAGTATCATTTTAAGATATTTAGGCTGTTAAGCAAAAAGGAATTATAAAGCTCTACACATTCATGCTTAACCAAGAGAATGTTGTTGAGAACATCAAAAGTTTGTCAAACTCTTCAATGTAACGGTATTCAACATGTCTACCAGCATCTGCATTCGCCAGTTAAAAACAAGCTCTGAAGAGCACATATACATTTATACACAATGAACAGCTCATCTATGCATAAAATTGAGATACTATACGGGCAAAGAATGAGAGAGAAAATCAACTTTCATCCCAGAGTGTTAAAGTACCTCATCTCTGTGAAATGGTGGAAAAGTCTAATTTTGAGGTTTGAGTTTTGTGGTATCATGATTGACTAAAAACTCTTGCAAGAGTAAAACAGGAAATCTGTAAATTAAAGAGGTTGGACCAGGTACACACTGAAGTCTCTTCTAACTTGAACATTCTATGGCTCAAGTTCATCACTGTGTGAACCCCTTTAACTTTATACGTGAAGCGAGTCAGGCTGGAGAGTTATAGGACATTCCGAGGCTCCAGCTCTGCCTGGTGATAGAGCCTGGACTACTTAGGAGCCAAGCCCTCATCATAATTATGTTTAACAACACTTGGACCAAAAGAGCACATGATCAGAATAAAAAGATAAGGACACATTTCACCTCATGTCGGATATTTTACTTAGTTTAGCTCATAAACAGATAAATGGGCTTCAAGTTTTTAAAAAAGGGAGTCTAGAAACTCTTTAAACTGTCCTTAGTTACTTCAACCATATAATAGCACCATATTCTGAATATATACACAGTACTACTTTTCACAAACTGTCCCAGCAAGCCAAAGGAATGAACACAGTAACTTAAAGACAGAACAAACATCTTTGTAGTTTGAAGAACTACAGAAAACTTTCCAAACCAATTACTGCTTGTTGCCCAAATGTCCTAGCACCAGGGTCTTTGTAAGCAAAGCAAACAGGCATCTGAGCAGTTTAAGGAGTGCCAGAAACAATCAGGAAGCTTGGTGTTTCTTTATTCTGACAACTTTACTTTTATAAATAAGAGAGATTTCAAAAGAGCATGGAAGTGTACAGGCACTTCCTGTTCAGTCAGTATGTTACTATTTCTTAATCTGGGAAGACCCCCCCCCCCACGAAATTAGATAAACATGAAAATCTGCTGCCTTCAAGGGAAAAGAGGGATTGTTTTAGGTAGCAGGTCCATACGGAGTTATTTCTCAGTCACACTTTTGAATTTATGCAGATCCACCTATATGCCAGTGCTGGGCCTCTTTAACCAAGATACCAGTCATTCACAAACAATAGGTTTAGGGGTACAATCTGTGGCTGTGATGCTGAGCGACACCACTCTACTTCGGCTTCATTGGCATACCCTTCTGACAAGAGGCAGCTGTGGATATTACTAGGGAAGGCCAGAGTTGCTGTGCTAAGGGGCCCTGGGCAAATCACTAAAATCTCCCAGGCTCTCAGTTTCCTGTTTGCATTATCTGTGAAATGGCATTAATAATTTCACACATTGTAGGTTTACTAAATTAAAAATACATAAATGTTGAAAGGGCTTTGTAAGTCATACTTATAATACATTATTTTACCACCTGATATGGCAAAAGACTGCATTTCTGACATAACGAAACTGACCCTGGGGTCATAGGAGTTCATACATAATCTATCACAAAAGTCTGTTAATAAAATATTTAAATACACAATAAATAGTTGTTAATTCAAAGGACAAGTCCAGCAAAGCACTAACTATAAACTAGAGATAGGTAGAATTCTTCAGTATTATAGCAGTTACAATGGTTTACTACTTGAGCCTTATGCTAAAAATCACACAGGTAATTTTTTAATGTCAATTTTATACATGCTCTCACAGCCCTTCAGCATAAAGGTGTTCATTAACCATTACTTATGGGCACAGTTCATTCCCCAAATAACACTTCAATGCTAACACTTTTTACTTGTGTGCTTTTCAATCTAAAATGCCAGATCAACACAGCCTCCCAGCTACAGCCATATTCTTATTTACATAAAAAGAGTAGAATGGAATGGAAAAACCCACTACATCCACAGCCATCTACCACTACAAAGAAAAAGCAGAATGAAACACCAAAATCAAAAGCAAACAGTACTTTTCCAAACAGAGACAAAATGTTCTTAAAAATCCCCTCAGTTTCCCAAACTCACAAACACCAAAGGAACATAATACTCTTTTCAAACAAGCATGAGAATGACTCTATCAACTAAAACATTACCAAAACCCTACAATGGAATGCTTATATTAAGATGTCCTTCATACATTTATCCTTGGACTACTTTAAAAATTAAGTTTTGCAATATGAAATCCGTACAACTTGTAATGGTGAGTGTAAACAAGGTATGAGAAATACACTAAATATTACCCTCTCTTGGAGACTTACCGAAATTCTTTCAACAGGAAAGCCTGCAGAATCTAACAAAAAAAATTTTTTTTAATTGGGACTATATTTTCAGTTAACCCAGAAGAGTTTTAAGTGAAGTCAACCTCTCTTAAATACACTTGCCCTAATTTCTTCTCTCACAGACCTAATGTTTTCTTGCAACATCAAACTACTGTGGGATATGGGTAATCTTTTTAAAGATTACATAACTTCTTTCTAAACGATATCGAGGTCTGAGGCTAAATCAAAAACACTATAATACAAATAGAAATGCTAGATACCCATTTTTAACCAAGATTGAAATCGCTTAATTTTCAGAGAGTTGTATCTCAGGAGTGACTTTCTCAATAAATTACTCGGAATTATCAAATAGGAAACACTTCATGCTCAGCCAGAGTCTTTAAGGAGGTGAGTCATATTGTAACAGTAAAGGCAAAGGACAAGAACTAAATGACCTTTCAAAGGCTAACTTTTCTCACTCTCTTCATATTCTCCAGGTTCGGTTGCTGTGTTGATATCAGATCGTAGCCCAAGGAAGCATATTTATCTCAACTATCAGGACCACAGCGAGTTTTACCCCAGGGCGGGAAAACGCCCGCAATAATAAGCCAACTTAAGAAACCACCACAGAACAGAAAACTCAGAAAACACCGGTTTCCACCACCCGACTCCACCTTGCTCCTTTCTTTTGCTCTTCCATCTGTGGTTAACTTTCAAGACAAAAGCAAAGAAACCTGTTGGAATGGATTTTTAAAGATAAATACCCTATGTGAAGAAGAAATAAGTTGCTCTAAGGAAGCTGTCGACCCATTCATTTACATACAGCCCCAGAAAATACACCCACATGTATTTCGATCAGCGAAGATGTAACCTGGTGATGTGCCGAGAAGACGGAATCTAAAACAAGTCCCAGAGACGGCTGCTCTCCCAACAGAAAAAAAAATAATGATAATGATAATAACGCGGTTCTTCACCCAGGCAGCTCCACGGACGCGGGCTCTGCAACTCTGGAGGTGCAGAAATTCAAACGAACCCCTGCCGCTCAGAAGTGCAGCATCTCCGGGACCAGACAGGGCTCGGCCCGGGTAATCCCACCCACTGCGCGCTCCA
>NW_027533259.1:2986212-2986337 GCF_008692635.1 Crocuta crocuta | reverse complement strand
TCGCCGAGCAGTCCAAACAGCCCCAGGCCGGGGCGTGCCGGCTGCTCCCCCCAGAGGCCGAGGGGGAAGCGAGCAGCGAACGGGATCGGCGGGCGGGAGACGGAGCGCGAGCGCAGAGCTCCCAG
>NW_027533259.1:2918242-2985772 GCF_008692635.1 Crocuta crocuta | reverse complement strand
GCGCCGGCTCCCCGGAGGGAGCCAGCAGCTGCAGGCAGCGCCTCAGCGCTCCTCGCCTCACCATTACCGAGGCGGGCTGTACCCACAGGCCGAGGCAAAGTTCGCTCCACGTGGGCAGCTCACTCTCTCGTCTTGACCTTCGAATCTGGCAGCCCTGTACGGGCCGCCGCTCCGGCCTTTACTAAGATGGCCGCGCCCACGGGCCCCAGTACCGAGGCCATCTTTGTAAAGGAGGCGCCGCGGGGCGCGCGCTTAAGGGCCCCTCGGCCAGCTGCTGAAGCCTTTACTCATACCGGATTGGTCACCCTGTCCTAATTCGATAACTCTCAGATGCATGAACATGTTCCTAGACACCAGCCATAATTGCTAAGACAAACTAGGATTTTGGTGGCATCTCACAGCCATGGCAATTGCAGTAGACAAGCACTTGGTAGCAGCAGACTTAACCGATGGTGCCAAGAGCCTGGTAGCGAAGAAACTAATTTGAAGAGTGTACAAGAAGTATTGAATATTAATGGCAGCACTGCCTGGTCACAGTGTACTCATTTTTTTAAATGATGTCACATCCTACTGGTACACACAGTTCTTGTCTTTTTTTTATTTTTTAAACACTCTCAGGATGATGACTCAAGAGCATGAAACTGATTCTGAGTTTCTCCCAGGATTTTCTTTTTTTTTTTTAATTTTTTTAATGTTTTATTTATTTCTAGGAGAGAGAGAGAGAAAGAGACAGGGTGAGCAGGGGAGGGTCAGAGAGAGGGGAGTCACAGACTCTGCAACAGACTCCAGGCTCTGAGCTGGCAGTCAGCACAGAGCCCGACGCTCGAACCCACTCGAACCCACGAACCGCGAGTTCATGACCTAAGGGAAAGTCGGACGCTTAACCGTCTAAGCCACCCAGGCGCCCCAGGATTTTCTTTTTCAACAGCAGAATGATAGTAGCTGTTTCAGAAATATATAAACAGGTTGAAATCGGTTGAAACAATTCAACAGCAGGTGGTCGGGCAAAAAGGTTCCTTTATTCAGTCTTCTGTTTGTGTCCGGGGCCCTCTGAAACTCGAGGGGTGGGGTGGCATGTCATGTTGGGGAAAAACACACAGGCCCCAAATGCAGATAAGACTGCTGGAAAATGCAAACCAAATTACTTTACCATTTGAAAGTGAAAGTGCACCTGTAATGCTGTAGGAATACACAGATTATGTCAGGGGTGGACTTTACTCCTCAACTGAGTTTGCACAGTTCCCAAGTTTTACTGGCTGAAGTGTGATTTAGAGCTGGTTGTGCCTGGGTGGAGCTCACATTGCACTCAGGAACTGGTACCTGAGATGCAAAAAAAAAAAAAAAAGGAACAAAATAAAATTGTAAGTTGAAGTTAAGCTCTAAAGTTCTTCACAGTCCTTCCGGCTAAGGAACGTTAAAAAGAAGCTCGTTGTTCCCCTTACTACACATCTTTTTTATGAAGATGTCCAAATATACAGAATATAGATATGCCTTTTTGTTATACCATTTGAAGAAGTTGCAGATATCAAAATCTGTCACCCCTAAATACTTCACCCTGCCTCTTCTAAGAATAAGGACATTTGCTCCAGAATCAGGATACCATGAGTACACCTGAGAAAACAACTCCTTGATGCCATTCAGTATTCAGTCCATATTCAAGTTTCTAGGATTGACCCAAAAATGTCCTTTATAACTTTTCTCCTTCCCCTCCCCCCACCCCCACACTAGGACACCGTCTAGGGTCACACGCTCTATTTGCTTACTATGCTTAAAAGGCAACTGGAAACGTTTAATTGCCAACTCTTTTCTACACACACAGATGCTATGAAGAGACAAATGTTCACAGGATGTTTTTCCTTGAGAACAGGTAAGCACATCTCTGTAAATCAATGGAGCCTAAGAGGAATGAACAGTCTTTTAACACACCATTGAGATTAGAATTGAAGCTGGACTAATAAAAGAGTAATGTTTACGCTTGCTTAACTCCCGGAATACTACATAAACCTTATGGATTGTGTTGCAATCTCTATCAACTCAACTTCTAAAGCTTAATGGTTGGAATTTTTCTAGCCCGTGAAAAGAAGCTGATTAGTGTAACAATTTATATTACTCCAGGCAAAATCTCTAGTTCGCCATGCTTCCCAGGACAGGGCAAAATGAACACTGCACCCTCGGCATTTTAACTCACGGTTTAATTTTAGATCCTGACTTGCTGAACGAGTTTTATTTGTCCTTCCCTCTTATGCCACCCCTAGGAAGTCAGGCACTTGGCACATAATGATTACTATTTGTCTTCTAAATTGTTACTGTTAACAACAAGACAACAGGCCCCAGATGGAGTCACTCATGCTAAGCTTCACATAACCAGAGAATTCGTTTTTAGCCTCTCTCTGAAATGGGATCTTAAACCAACCAGGAATCACCTGGTCAGTACTATTGAGATAATCTGCCTGATGGAACCCTGCCATCACCTAAAGGAAAGGGACCCTGACATATTGATTCACATTTTTCTAGTGTAACTTCTTTGTCCCGCTCCCTTTGAAACTGCTATAGACACATAAAGACGGATGGAAATTAAGATGGTCACACTTAATACTTCAGCAAGGCTTGGCTTTAAACCGTACACATTTTTCTCTTCCTTATTCTTGAAGCCTCTCCCTCCTTCACCTGTTTTTCTGTAGACTCCTTTGTTCCAGGAACTCAGTAAAGATGTTGACATCTTGCTAACCTCAGTGTATTCTTAGTAACGACTACTCTGGTGGCCAGTGCTAGTTTGAGACTACCTAGAATACGATGAGTGTGGCTGGAGGCCCATACCAGATTCCTACAGAAAACCACCTAGATGCTGTACTTCCCTTTAAAACCTCTCAACCCATCACTTCTCTGGCGTTTTGGCTAAGATCAAGTGTAGTAAAACCCCTCAGCCTTTTGCCTCAGGCGAGTCTGCAATTTTGAAGGCATCAGCCTGCAGCAGCCTCCTTTGTCTGGCAAAGTTACAAAACGGTCGTTCCTGCTTATCCCCAAACTCCGTCTCTGTGTTGTATTTCAGCTCCGGAGCACAGAAGGCGGTTTCTGACAACACCTTCTGCCTATGAAAGTCTTTCATTTTGTACAGCGATGCTGCCAATTCATGATTCACTGAATAAAGCCAGTAAGATCTTTAAAATCTACTCAGTTGAATTTTTATTTTTAACATCACTTTTTAGGGGCGCCTGGCTGGCTCAGCGGTAGAGCATACGACTCTTAATTTCTGGATTTCTAGCCCCTCGTTGGTTGTAGAGATTACTTAAAAATAAAGTCCTTAAAAAATTACTTAATTTTTAAATGTTAGTTAAAGCTGTTAAAAAAAAAAAAAGGTTAAGTATACAGTTCCCTAAGCGTGGCTAATGGCCAATGTAACTTTTCTGGAGACTGGTACTAATTATTTTAATACTTCATAAAATCTTAGGTGCTACTTATTTTTGAAAAGTCACATGTAGGGGCGCCAGGGTGGCTTAGTCGGTTAAGCGTCCGACTTTCGCTTAGGTCATGATCTCGCGGTTCGTGGGTTCGAGCCCCGTGTCAGGCTCTGTGATGACTGCCAGCTCAGAGCCTGGAGCCTGTTTCAGTCTGTGACTCCTCTCTCTCTGACCCTCCCCTGCTCACGCTCTCTCTCTCTCTCCTAGAAACAAATAAAAAATATTAAAAAAAAAAGTCACATGTAAAACAACTTCAGCATAATAGCTCTCTCATCTTTAAAGTGAGGCCTCCTTGGGGTGCCTGGATGGATCAGTTTGTTGAGCGTCTGACTTCAGCTCAAGTCATGTCTCACAGTTCTTGAGTTGGAGACCCATGTCGGGCTCTGTACTGACAGCTCAGAGTCTGGAGCCTGCTTTGGATTCTGTGTCTCCCTCTCTCTCTCAAAAATAAACAAACATTAAAAAAAAAAAAGAAAGAAAGCCTTGGGGCGCGTGGGTGGCTCAGTCGGTTAAGCCTCCGACTTCAGCTCAGGTCATGATCTCACGGTTCATGGGTTCAAGCCCCACATCGGGCTCTGTGCTGACAACTAGCTCAGAGCCTGGAGCCTGCTTCAGATTCTGTGTCTCCCTCCTCTCTCTCTGACCCTCCCCTGCTCATGCTGTCTCTCTCTCTCTCTCAAAAATAAATAAAATTAAAAAAAAAATAAAAAGCCTTGAGGGAGCATACATGAAGACAGTGTGCCTATAGGGGGAGGTGAAATGTGTTTAGGCCAAGGGTTAAATTTGGCCTGAAGCCCAGATGTTTTATTTTTGATTCAAACTATTTTTTAGAACACAAAATCCTCAATATTCATTATATTATGGTATTAGGTTTCCTCTCACTTTTTTTTTAATTATGAAGGAATCACAGTATCAACATTTTCAAAAAAAGTTGAGAGAGAGAGCGGGACAAAGGATCTGAAGTAGGCTCTGCACTGACAGCAGTCAGCCCAATATGGGACTTGAACTCATGAACCGTGAGATCATTACCTGAGCCAAAGTCAGATGCTCAACCGACTGACCTTCAAATTTTGCCATCTTAACCATTTTTATGTTAAGAGCATAGTTTGATAGTGCTACATGTATTCACATTATTGGAAAAACAGATCTCCAGAACTTTTTCATCTTGCAAATCTGAAACTCTGTACCCATTAAACAAAACTCCCCTTTCTCCCTACCCTTAGGCCCTGATAACCACCATTCTCCTTTCTGTTGATGTGAATTTTACTATTTAAATAACTCCTATCAATGGAATCATCCACTATTCATCTTTTTTGTGACTGGTTTATTTCACTTGGAATAATGTCCTCAAGGCTCATCCATTTTGTAGTGCATGACAAAATTTTCTTCCTTTTTAAGGCTGCATAATTTCTCATTGTATTTATATACCACATCTTATTTATCTGTCCATCCATTCATGAACACTTGGGGTTGCCCTCTTGGTGTGAATAATGATGCTATAAATATGGCTGCTCAAATGTCTCTTCCAACCGCGGTATCAATTCTTTTAGTGATGTGCCCAGAAGCAGGACTGCGGTGTCATATGGCATTACTATTTTTAATTTTTTGCGGATCCTCCCTAGTGTTTCTGTAGCGGCTGTATCATTTTACAACCGCACCAACACCACACAAAGGTTCCCCTATGTCCACATCCTCCCCAACATTGGTTATTTTCTGGTTGGTAGTAGCCATCCTAATGGGTTTGATGTGATAGATCATTGCAGTTTTTATTAACAATTTTCTGATGATTAGGAATGCCAAACATCTTTTTTTGTATACTTGGCCATTTGTATACCCTCTTTGGGGGAATGTCCATTCAATTCCTTTGCCCAATTATTCTATTTTTCGTCATTGAGAGGTAGGATTTGTTTCTGGTCTGGATGTTAACCCCTTATCAGATGTCTGACGTGAAAATATTTTCTTTCATTCTATAGATTGCCTTTTCACTCTCTGTCATTGATACACAAGTTTGAGATAGTCTCATTTGTCTTTTTGCTTTTGTTGCCTGTGCTTTTGGTGTCATATCTAAAACTACTGCCAAGTCCAAGGTCATGAAGTTTTTCATTTTCTTCCTGCAGTTTTACAGTTCAAGGTTGTACCTATTTTTGTATGACCTGTGGGCTAAGAATGGCTTTTTACAGTTTTACAGGTTGGCAAAGGGCGTTGGGAATCGAAAGAATACTTTGGGGTGCCTGGGTGTCTGAGTCAATTAAGTGTCTGACTTTGGCTCAGGTCATGATTCACACTTCATGGGTTCGAACCCTGCATTGGGCTCTTCAGATTCCATGTGTCCCTCTCTGTCTGCCCCTCCCTCTCTCTTTCCCTCTCTCTCAAAAATAAAATTAAAAAAAAACCTTTAAAAAATATTTTGTCACATCTGAAAATTATATAATATTCAAATTGCAGTGCCCATAAAGTTTTATTGTACCACAACATTCATTTACATATTGTCTAACTGCTTTTGCACTACAAGGGCAGAGCTGAGTCCTTGCGCAAGAGACATAGGGATCACAAAGTATAAAATAGTTACTATCTGATTCTTCACCAAAAATGTTTGCTGACCACTGTGTTAGGTTTCTTTTCTCCCCCTAGTCTCTTAGTACCTGATATGGTCTAGAAAAAGGAAAGTCAAGGGGGACTTAGGTGGCTCAATGGTTTAGGCATCTGACTCTTAGATTTTGGCTCAGGTCGTGATCTAGCAGGTGGTGAGATCGATTCCCACATTGGGCTGCACATTGGCAGTCTGGAGCCTACTTGGGATTCTCTCTCCCCCTCTCTCTCTGCCCCTTCCCTGCTCATGCTCTCTAAATAAATAACTAAACTTTAAAAAAAAAAAAAAAAAGGTAGAGTGAAGGACTCAGAAACAAGGGCTGTGTTCTACCTAAAGGAAAGTGACAGTTAAGTAACAATTCTCCAAACTGTTTCCTCTTTTTAAAAGCAGAAATAGCAGCCAAGAGGAAATATTTTGAGCAAATGATGTCAACTTACAGCAGCAGTTTCCAAAGGGGGTTGCCCCAACCCAGTGGGTATGTAAGAAGAACTACTTCTTAGGTTTTTAAATCTCATCTGTTTTGCTTTCTAATCTTGAGTTACATGATGAATGTGTACCTGTACAGAAGCGCATTATAAAATAAATATGGGATATTTGTATGGCATTCACAATAAAAATTGGAGACCACTGCAGATCCCACAATTATCAGCGACTGGAGAAGGCAGCGAGGAATCCAAAGACACCACTAAAAATTAAGCTTCTTTGCTTCTTAAGAGTAACTTCACACACTATAGTTAGCAGATCATACTTTGAATTTGATTTAGCATTTATCCCACTAGAAAAGAGACTACCCAGATATGTATTTCACTTGTGTGGAAAGTAAGATGCCTCTTACAGGTAACTGGCCAAGTTTATTTAACTCCTCCCCCCAATCTGAAAGACTCGGGGTATGATTTTCAAAATGTAAAATCTAAGCTCCAGGGACACTAAGTTCTTCTGAGAAATAGCACTTTCTGTGGGTTAAAGCCACAAAAAATACAGGGGAGAACTCCAAGAGCAGAGGGCTTAGTCTGCCACCATTACCGTCTATTCCACCTGGACAATTCTGTACCTCCAAAAGCAGCACTGAGAGAGTACAAGTTCACACGCTACTTTTAATCGTTAACCTCGGGGAACCTGGGTAGCTCAGCAGGTTAAAGTATCTGACTTCAGCTCAAGCCATGATCTCATGGTTTGAGAGTTCAAGTCCCACATTGAGCTCTGTGCTTACAGGTCAGAGCCTAGAGCCTGCTTCAGATTCTGTGTCTCCCTCTCTGTCTGCCCCTCCCCTGCTTGTTCCTTCTCTCTCTCTCTCCCCCCGCTCCCTCTCAAAAATAAATAAATTAACATTTTAAAAAATAATGAAACTACAGATGTATTAAAAAAAAAAAAAAGGCGAGGTAGGTCTGGCTGGATCCGTAGGTGGAGCATGTGACCCGGTATCAGGGCTCTGAGTTCAAACCTCACATTGAGCATAGAGGTTAACTAAAAATAAGTAAATAAAAGAAACTAAAGCCATCATTATATATTTTGTGTTTAAGACGAATTTTAGACTTCAGAGGCGTTTTTGAGCTTTTATATCTGAATGTATTCTTCATTTAAAACACTAGTTTTAACTTTTAAGATGGTATCGGTGTTGAATATAGACTTCAGTTTTTAATCCTCATGTCAGTTGGGCTAGGAGAAATCCACTGTTAATAAGAATTTGGGAAACCCACTGTGGTTTTCTTTAGTGAGAGAATCCCTCCATACCTAACTGGTTCACAGAGTATTATCTGAGTGAAGTCTTTTTAATTTTGTTTATTTATTTATTTTGAGCGAGAAAACATGAGGAGGGGAGAGACAGAGAAAAGAGGAAGGGAGCATCCCAAGCAAGCTCCAACCTGTCAGCATGGAGCCTGACTCAGGGCTCAAACTCATGACCCTCGAGGCCAAGACCCCAGCCAAAATCAAGAGTCAGACAGTTAACCGAGCCACCCAGATCCCCTGTGTCATGTCTTCACGGGACACACTGATTATGAAAAGTCACTTATTTTTTTGGTCTAGGTTTTTTGCTAACATTATTTTCAGTTCCCGTGGAGCTGAATTACATAGGTATAACAAAAGATTCCAAAATCAAACATATTCCAAAATCTAAACACCCAAACCTGACCGTTAACACTGAAGGGATTAAATTTTATTTATTTCCCTCACCCCAGCTAACTAAACACCCTATCGTATGAAGGTTGGGGCCCTGAAATACATACTTTCCTAACATCTTGAGGGATTCATTGAACTTTTTACATTCCCTTGAGTACCCAGAGAACTTGACATGATGACTTCCTATTACGGTGCTTTCCTTGTGCTGCTTTGTGCCACGTGGCATACCTCTCACTTCTGCATTGCTATTCACAGCAGTGAGCAGATCTCTGGCTAGCTCCGCCATGAACACATACAGAGCCTGAGGCAAGACTATTAACAAGGCACACATCTTATTATTGAAAAGTTATACCTCAAGGGCGCCTGGATGGTTCAATTGGGTTAAGAATCCAACTCTTGGGGCGCCTGAGTGGCTTAGTCAGATAAGTGCCGACTTTGGCTCGGGTCATGATCTCAGGGTTTGTGAGTTCGAGCCCCACATCAGGCTCTGTGCTGACAGCTCAGAGCCTGGCGCTTGCTTCCAATTCTGTGTCTCCCTTTCTTTCTGCTCCTCCCCCACTCACGCTCTGTCTCTCTCTCAAAAATAAGTTTAAAAAATATTTTTTTTAATATTTTTATTTATTTCTAGGAGAGAGAGAGAGAAACAGCGTGAGCAGGGAAGGGTCAGAGAGAGAAGGACATACAGACTCTGAAACAGGCTCCAGGCTCTGAGCTGTCAGCACAGAGCCTGACGCGGGGCTCGAACCCATGAATTGCAAGATCATGACCTGAGCGAAAGTTGGTCGCTTAATCGACTAAGCCATCCAGGCGCCCCTAAAAAATTTTTTTAAAAAAGAACCCAACTCTTGATTTTGGCTCAGGTCACGAAATTGTTGTGCATGGGTTTGATCCCTGCGTTGGACTCTGTGAGGACAGTGCAGAGCCTACTTGGGGTTCTCACTCTGCCCCTCCCTAGCTCACTCACACTCATTCTCAAAATAAAAAAATAACCATAAAAAAAAGGGTTATACATCAAACTGACAAACTGTTAAGGAAAAGATATTCAATCCTCCTACCTAACGAAATACACCTTCATAAGGATGAGGAACCCTGGGTTCTTTAGAATTCTCTGCTTCCTCAGAGCTCTCCGCTAGACCCAGGAGCTCACTCAGGGAGAGCTGGCAACTGGTTCAGGACACCGGCTTCAAGCTTTTGTCCTGTACCCTGATGGCCTGCAGCTTACCCATGTGGACCCTTCCCCGCGTCTGCGTCCTATCCATGCCCAACAGAGAGCCACCCTTGGGCCTTGGGGTCCACACAGTAGTATGCCGCCTGACCTCAGGACAGACATGGGCGAGAGGTTGGCGCGGGTGCAGCCCTGAAGGCAGGCTGGAGACCATTTTGGCAGGATTCGAATTCCTGGGTGCCTGGAGAGTGGAGGAAGCTGGAGACCGGGCTCCAAGAACCCGCGTCCATGGCACACTTGGAGGCCAGCGTGGGCTCCCACATGCGGGTCCTCCAGGGCCCCCCAGCCCGGAGCTGAGTCTAAGGATAGCTGTACTCTCAGACTACAGCACGTGCCGAGCTGGCATCAGAAACTATGAACCTTCAGGGGCACTTGTGTGGCTCAGTCAGTTAAGCATCCAACTTCAGCTCGAGTCGTGATTTGTGAGTTCAAGCCCCACATTGGGCTCTCTGCTATCAGCGCAGAGCCGCTTTAGGTCCTCTGACTTCCTCTCTCTGCCCCTTTCCCAAGTATATGCTCTCTCTCTCAAAAATAAACAAACACTTAAAAAAAAAAAGAAGAAGAAGAAGAAGAAAAGAAACTGAACCTTCAGTATTTCCACATCCCAAAAGCTAATTCCCAGTGCTCAGCCAATCATGTGGCTCTGCCATCAGTGACTCAGTAAACAAATTTCAGGAGCTTTCTCATCCTTTTTAAATTGCCCACCATATTTCCAGAACAAGGGCCATCCAACTTGGATGGCATTTTTTTATGGACAGAGGGAGAATAACTATTGCTTTCTACCCCCCCCCCAAAGATCAGACCAATCCCTCCAGTATCTGATTCTCCGCAGACTCGATAACTAATGAGAGTTTGTTGTCCCAGCCCTTCCCATCTACCCCTCCATTCCCAAGTTCCCAGTGCAGGTAGGTATTTATTGTCTGCATGCTTCCAATTCAGAGACGAAGACTACTATCTATAGTAAACTGAACACTCCTCTCTTCTCCCTAAAATATCTGTCTCCAAATCCCCAGAATCTGTGAATGCTACCTTATATAGCAAAAGGGACTTTATACATATGATTAAATTAAGGATCTAAAATCGGGAGGTTAGCCTGATTATCTAGGTGGGTCCTAAACATAATCGTAAGGGTCCTTATAAGAGGGAAGCAAGAAGGTCAAAGAGAGAAGGCGGCAATGTGACAACAGCAGCAGAGATTGGAGTGATGTAGCCACAACCAAGGAATGCAGGCAGACTCTAGAAGGAACCAGTTCTATGAGACCTTGACCTTAGCCGAGTAAAATGGATTTTGGGTTTGGCCTCCAGAACAGTAAGAAATAAATCTGTACACACCACCAAGTTTACAGTCACAAATGAGTAGACACATGGATCTAAACCCTATACTGACTCTGAGAGGCCAACTTTTTTTTTTAAGTTGTTTATTTTTGAGAGAGAGACAGAGTATGATCAGGGAAGGGGCAGAAAGAGAGGGAGACACAGAATATGAAGCAGACTCTGAGCTGTCAGCACTGAGTGCCACGTAGAGCTCAAACTTACAAACTGTGAGATCATGACCTGAGCCAAAGTCGGACATCCAACCAAATAAGCCACCCAGGCTGCCCTAAGAGACCCAGTTTCTGAGCTTTATAGGAATAATTTGCCTGGCTGGAGCTAGGGGCAAGATTGGAGAAAGGAGCAGAGACCTAGTGTTGGGAGAGATTGCTTCTGGTCCTGCCATGACTAAGTCACTGACCACCCCAAGCCATGATGATCACAAAGATCCATTCAGATGCTAAATATTGGAGCTGAAGCCAAATATGCCTTGCCTTTGAATTTCACATTCACACATTCCTTGCTATCACAGTCTCTCTCCAGGTTTCCTGTCCACGTGTTCTACATGCCAACTGTACACACGAACTTGCACACGTTACTACTTCTGCTGGGAATCATCCCAGCCTCACACTCCAAGCACTCAGGCTCCTCCCTCCACACTCAAATCAAGAATCACTACCTTTGAGGGGCATCTGTGTGGCTCAGTCAGTTAAGTATCTAACTTCGGCTCAGGCCATGATCTCGCAGTTTGTGAATTTGAGCCACGCGTTGGGCTCTGCACTGATAGCCCAGAGCCTGGAACCTGCTTCGGATTCTCTATCTCCCCCTCTCTTTGCCCATCCCCCACTTATGTTATGTCTCTTGTCTCTCAAAAATAAACATTAAAAAATTTATTTCAAAAAAAGAATTATTACCTTTGAGAAGCTCTCCCACCTTCCCAAAGCAGACTGTTTGTCTCTGACCTTGGTGCCTTCAGAGAACTGAAAGTGGTTATTACAGTGCTGTTATTTGTTTCCATTTCTGTCTCCGGAAACCAGAATGTGGGCTACTCCTCTACAAATACTCTGGTCCATATTTATATCTCTAGCACCTATTTCTGCGGTTGGCACATAGCCCACACTCCTATTGTATCTGGAGACTAGATAAAATAGATAAGTGAATATTCCCTGAATTCTGAAGAGCCTACTTGGGGCTGGGGTAGGGGTGGGGAGTGGGGAGGGATGGAGGTAAAGTACACGAAGACAGAGAACTCATGTTTCAGCAAGACCTCCGGAGCCCTGGAGAAGGAGACGAGGCTGATTTGTGTGATGATTTAATTCAAGGCTATCCTCAGATGCTCATTGTACATGCAATTTGGCATCTCTCCTGACCTTGCTTCAAAGTCAGTTTCTAAACGGAGTTAACAGGACGAGCTACCTCGCACAGCAATCTGCTGATGAGGAGCTCTTAGCCGGGGCGGATGGCAGGCAGCCACACAGATTTGTCAGCTCTGCGTCCTTCCGTGCCTCTAGGTAGAGACTACAACTTTAGAGTTTTATGGTAGCTAGTTAACAACCCTGTCCTCACAGACCATTCTGGGTAACAACTCAAAACTGTCTGCATTCAGTTTTCCTTCGTAGACATTAAAAAATACCCTCCCCAACTCCTTGAATGCTCTGGGTAGATCATGCACCTTCCTGATACAAAGCACAAACCCACTCAGAAAACCTTGAAATGGAAATGAGGCTGTCATTGCCACACACCTCGAAAACCCATATTAGACTTCACACAACAGAGAGACTGCTGTTAATTTACAATGTGCCTTTGATCATGCAGCAGTCTTCACTATGTAATCCTCTCTGAGTATTCCTTTGCCTTTTTTTTTTTACTGTATACCTATGCTGGTTTAGAATTTCACTTTTCACGTTCAGTTTTTTTAAGGTGCAATTTTGTACACTTTTCATGTGCCAGATACTATGCTAAGTACTTCCTAATTCTCATTTGATCTTCATAAAAAAACTCAGACACAGGCATTATTACACTCTTCTTAGAGAGGAGGAAAGCAGAGATGTAGAGAGATTAACTTTCCTGAAGGCACAAGGCTAATAAGATGTGGAATCAGGCCCATTTCTGTTGAATGGAAGGATCCAATAATTAGACTAATTAGACTATCCTCTTACCTGCTTTTTATAATGCTAATGTGACATTATATTGCTTAATAACTACTACTCTGCAATTAACAATAGCCTTTGGAGGTAATGAAAAAAATATAATCCTTGTTTCCAAAAATCAAGATTTCTATCATTTCCATTGTAGAAAAGTAAAGGCACTGCTACCATGTAGCATGTATTCATCATCTAGGTGCATAGTGTTACATACTACCTATGCTCAGAGCTTTCTAGCATTAAGGGCTGATGGTTAACCCTCTTATACTACTGTTTTTTAAATAAAGTTTTTAAATGTTTATTTTTTTATTGAGAGAATGTGTGTAAGCGGAGGAGGAGGAGAGAGAGGTGGGAAGGGAGAGAGAATCCCAATGGGGCTTAATCTCAGGAACTGAACCAAAATCAAGAGTCAAAAGCTTAACTGACTGAGGCACTCTGGAGTCCCTGTTTTAATTCTTTAAGTTAGAGAGAACAGAGTTAGACCCCCCAAGGACTCCCTACATGGATCTAGGCCAAAAATGAAATCTAGGTTTATCACGTACACGGAAACGTACATTGAGGGGACCATTAGTGGAAATTAGAATGTTTTGTGGAAATTCACATTAAGCGACAACTTCTGTCATGTTCTGTGCCATCATTACAATGAAATCCATTGTGAATTAGGATTATTTAGTAAACACGATCTGTATTGTATCCCACAAACTCAATCTTCTGTGGAAGGATAGGGACTGCAAGAGGATTTCTAAGGCAAGTGCAGTGGGTTTAGGGATTGTTCCAGATTTGCAAGAAGAGTCTGAGAGTCACCCTTGGCTTAGTCTTCGCTCGTACAAGAAGCTAACAGCTTCTCAAGAGCAAGAATAATAGACTTAAGTGATTTCCCCGATATCTAAAAACAAGTCCACACGATTGCATAAAAATCATTGGCAAGGATTTTAAAAATACAGGTAGATGAGCCTCACACAGCCTAAGTGTCAGTAATAACAACAACTAATACTTTACATAGTAGTATTTACGGTGTTCCAGGTACTCTTGTAAGCACTTTACAAATATATACTCATGTTCAATGACCCTGTCAGGTAAATATTGTTATCACCATTTATCAGTGATGAAACTGAGGCACAGAGAGGTAAAGGAATTTGCCCAATGTCACCCAGCTAGTCAAGGGCAGAGCCAGACTTGAATATAAGCTGCCTGGCTCCAGAGTCTGCACTTTTAACCTCTATGCTATGTTCTCCATAACCTGCACATTAAGGAGTTTTCCAGTGATTCTGACGTGCAGTAAGCTTTGGAAGCCTGACAATCCTCAATTGATATAGGAATTTCCTTCTCTTACAACCTGCTACCTCACAGCCTCTAAGCTAGGATTGGGAGTCCACCACCTCAGGACAGCCTGGGTTTTAAATTTCTAGTCATTAGCATCCTCTGCTCTGTGGAGACTAAGTCTGATCCTGGAACGCAGATAGGAAAGAGTGTGTATCAGGAGTGAATAAAGGAGTATACTGGGCTGGCTTCTATAGCTTGGAAATTATATGTATCTCTTCCCAGCTGTGTTTAAGAGCATCATGTTGGTAGCTTCAAATCTGCCCTGAAGGGAATATTGACACCAGAGAAATCAGCAAATGCTACAAACCAGGGATTCTATTTCCCTGGAGAGCCAGTAGTTGAACTCTCACCAGCACAGCACTGGATTTGCACCACGATCCCCAGCTCCACCACCTATCACTTCAACACATTCTTTAAACTTTCCAAGCCTGGTTTCTCTCGTTGGTGAAAATGGAACAATGATAGCTGTGGAAATCAAAGGAGGTAAAAAATTTGGAAGCAATGGGGCGCCTGGGTGGCTTAGTCAGTTAAGCGTCCGACTTTCGCTTAGGTCATGATCTCGCGGTTCGTGGGTTTGAGCCCCGCGTCGGGCTCTGTGCTGACTGCCAGCTCAGAGCCTGGAGCCTGTTTCAGTCTGTGACTCCCTCTCTCTCTCTGACCCTCCCCTGCTCACGCTGTCTCTCTCTCTCTGCTAGAAATAAATAAAAAACATTAAAAAAAATTTGGAAGCAATGGACATAGTTTTGAAGAGATGGAGAAGAGTGGTCACCTTACCGGTATTCTTCCCATTTCCCGATTGCTCCCAAACGTCGGAAGATAAGTAGCATACCCTCCTACCAACACTTGCTTTCCCAAGTGGGATTTCTGCTCCTATCCCCATATGGCCAATTCTTTTCCAAAGGCACATAGACCCCAAAGTCTGCAAGTGTTTTGGTAAAATTGCTGTTTTACTCCCATATCCATTCTATGGGAATCAGGTATGAATTTGAGGGAGAGAGGTTGCCTGAATCAGGAGATAAATGCAAGTGACCAAGCTGATCATGGGGATGTAATGCACAGCATGCGGAAGAGAGTCAACAATACTTCAACACTTTGTACGGAAACAGATGGTAACCACACTTACTGAGGTCACCGTTTTCTAACAGATATAAATAGGGACTCACTATTGTGCACCTGAAAGTAGTACAATATTGTTTGTCAATTGCCTAATTTTAAAACATCCTTTGAAATTTATTCAGAGGATACAAAAGTGTTGATTCATAAGGGTACATGTATCCCAAGGTTTATAGCAGCGCTTTCAACAATAGCCAAATTATGGGAAGAGCCCAAAAGTCCATCAACTGATGAATGTATAAGGATGATGTGGTTTATATACACAATGGAATACTACCTGCCAGTGAGAAGGAATAAAAGCTTGCCATCTGCAGCAATGTGGATAGAGCTGGAGGGCCTTATGCTGAGTGAAATAAGTCAGAGAAAGAGATCATGTTTTCTCTCATATGTGGAAATTGAGAAACTTAAAAGAAGACCATAGGGGAAGGCACAGGGAAAAAATAGTTACAGACAGAGAGGGAGGGAAAACATAAGAGATTCTTAAATACAGAGAACAAACTGAGGGTTGATGGTGGGGGTGGAGGAGAGGGGAAAACGGGTGATGGACACTGAGGAGGGTACTTGTTGGGATGAGCACTGGCTGTTGTATGTAAGAGATGAATCACAGAAATCTACCCCTGAAACCGAGAGCACACTGTATAGACTATATGTCAACCACCTTGACAATTATTTAAATAAATAAATTATAAGCTATATTAAGATTAAGTTAAAATAAAATATAAAAAATCCTTTGAAGAGGGGGACTGAGCCTGGGTGGCTCAGCTGGTTGAACGTCCTACTTTGGCTCAGGTCCTGACCTCACAGCTCATGAATCTGAGCCCCTCGTTGGGCTCTGTGCTGACAGCTCAGAGCCTGGAGCCTGCTTTGGATTCTGAGTCTCCCTCTCTCTGATCCTTCCCCTGCTTGCACTGTCTAGCTCTCAAAAATAAACATTAAAGTAAAAATAAAAAATAAAAAAATTCTTTGAGGGAAGACACACACACACACACACACACACACACACACAGCCACACAGCCACCAGCACCTTGAGATACAGAAGAAGAATGGGGCGCCTGGGTGGCTTAGTCGGTTAAGCGTCCGACTTTCGCTTAGGTCATGATCTCGCGGTTCGTGGGTTCGAGCCCCGCGTCGGGCTCTGTGCTGACTGCCAGCTCAGAGCCTGGAGCCTGTTTCAGAGTCTGTGACTCCCTCTCTCTCTGACCCTCCCCTGCTCACGCTGTCTCTCTCTCTCTCTCCTAGAAATAAATAAAAAACATTTAAAAAAATTTGAGATACAGAAGAAGAAAAACCACGACAAGAGGAGGGGGAGGGGTGGAGGGAGACAAAGGATGTTCTGGGCACACTCTTATGTTAGGTCTCCGTGCAAGGGCAGCAGGCTGCAGGAGCAGCTTGCACAAGCTTTCAGGCAGGGATTCTGACCATTGCCTATGAACATGTTGTCAGGATGATGCTGAAGAGGCAATTTATTAGATATACATAGAACACTCCAGCTCTGCTATAAGTGGGAGTGCAAACATCCCCATGTTTTCTAATGTAGAGACTTGCATCTTTTGAACACTCAACAGTATCATGACTCTGCTTCTACAGTTCTGGAGGTCAGAAAGTCCAAGATCAAGGTGTCAGCACGATCACATTCTGGGAAATCTTTTGGAGTCTTATCTTATGAGACAGTTCTTGTGATATTTGAAGCCTGGAAATCAGACCTGCAGTCACTTTCCTTGAAGCACCAGGCAAAGACCTGGGGACACTAAAGTGTGTAAAATTGAATACAGTCTCTAGAATGTTTGCTCAAGTAAAAAAGAAGGACATATGTATTTAAAAACAAAACAAAACCCCTTTGAAGAAAAAAAGTCACAAAACAAGAACAACAACAACAAAAAAAACCTTATGGCCAGCCCACTCATCCTTCAACACTTAAAGGTTTCTAAGCGAGCCAAGGTTAGCTGCCTGACTCCTCCTTTCACTTCTGTTCTCTCCTGAGAGGCTCGTTTATATCGACCACTCTGAATTTTAGCAATGAGTTCCAATGGATTCACCTTGAGGGCTCCTGTAAAAATTCTCAAGTATGTACCCAGAGCTCAACACCATATTTCAAGAAGAGGTGGATGTACCGAATGGAGAGAAAAGAGTTCTTCTCCAGGGTAAAACATTATAGTTTTATAAATTGTCTAAGGTTGAATTACTTTTTTTCTGGTCATCACATCATTATTACTATAAACTTGCAGTTTACAAAAAAGATTGTTTTTAGGTGGCTAATCGTCCACTAACCTCATACTTATACAGCTAATTCTCTGAAAATAGGTAACTTTTAAGTTTGTGCCTATGGAATCTAAATGTGTGACATTCCGCCCATCACCCCGGCCTCTAGAGGGCATTTTAGGTTTTGATTTGGCCTCTGTAAGCTGATAGGTTTTCAGTGAAATATATACGAAAAGTCTTCAAGGCAGACTGGACAAATGCTTAACATTTAAAATATAGTGGTAGCTTTCCTGGCCCAAACCTTCCCTGGTTACCTAGAGTAACCCAAATGCTAGTGACACCGTCATTTATGATGCTGTCAATCTGTCTTTGGTTTCCCTATCTTGCTATTATCATTGCTTCCACTGTGCCCTTCCCTCTGTATCTTAGATTCAAAATGGCCTTAATGGGAAGATGAAAGGATTTGATAGACTCCACACAGGCCATAGCACACTGTCGGGCAGCCTTCTCATGCAGCCCACTCATGAGCTAGTCATGGCAAAAGCAGTGGCCTCCCAGATGATTTTGGCTAGAATGGCAATTCCTAGTTCACTCCGATATGGCCAACGTAATACTTGACAAAAATGTGTTCATTCAACAGATAATTAATTACCTGTTGTGTTTCACATGTTATAACTGCCAGTGGCTTATACTAAATCCCTGCCCATAGAGAGCTACTAAGCAAGTCAATAAAAATTTACCTAGTGATAAGTGCCATTGCATAAAAAACAAGGGAAGGAGATAAAGACTAGGCTGAGAGAAGGGATTAGACAGAGTTCAATGAGAGGGCCTCCTTGAAAAATTAAAATTTAAGCAGAGATGTGAATAATGAAAAGGAGTTACTCTTGTCAAAAATCCCTGCAAGAGAATTCCAGAATATCCCAGGGGCTTCTAGCAAAGGCCTAGGTAGAGGAATGAGGTTGATGTCAACAAATAAGGCCCGTGTAGCAGCCCCGCCGGGAGGGAAAGGGGGGCAGAAGATAAAACAAGAGAAGGAGACAGGGGCCAGATCGCTTAGAAAGTAACACTGCTAAGCCATTTGAGAGTTTTAAATATGGAAGATGTGTTGGGGTGAGGAGTATAATCTCGTTTAAACAGAGATCAATATAGCAACATTGGAGATATTGCCTGAAGGTGCTTTATGCAAGGTGTTTGGGCCAGGCAGGCATGTGGCATTTCCTAAGTTGTTCAGTGTGATCATGGAGAAATGTCTGTCCCCCCGTCTTTCTGTCATTTGACTTTATGTGCATGCTTTCTATATTCTTATCTAGGTTAGGATACTAACACTGCTTCAGAGGGAGCAGCTGAGGGTCACGGGCACCACTGATGACCAAAGATCCAAAACCAAGGTCAAGAGGTCACAGAATGCATGAATGTCAGCTGTAGGGCTAAGGGATCCACTCAACTTTCCTCATGTTCTCCTCCCATCCTGTTGACCGAGTAAGAACCTGTCTAGAACTAAAAGATGAAAAATCAGCTCCAAATGAAAAAGAAAAAAAGCAGGCTGGTTTTCATTTTAATATTAATCGATATCTTATTTTTATAATATTTATTTTTGAGAGAGAGACACACACACACATACAAAGCATGAGTGGGGCAGAGACAGAACGAGACACAGAATTTGAAGCAGGCTCCAGGCTCTGAGCTGTCAGCACAGAGCCCGAGGTGGGACCTGAACCCATGAACCGTGAAATCATGACCTGAGCCAAAGTGGGACATCTGATGGACTGAACCACCCAGGCGCCCCAGCCCTGCCCTTAATCAGGCTGGGAGGATGAACACAGATAAAGCTGCAAAGTTAATAGGAAGCATTTAGGCGGCTGTAAAATACCACAACCCACCCTTCCCCACTGACTTTGAATGGCTACTGCTTTCTTTCCACTGATGCCCCAACCCATTTGATTATTCCCATCTCTTAGTGGGGAATCCTAGTTGCTAAACCACCTCCCCTCAGGGCAGCACCCAACACCTAGTTTACTCCTGCTTTTATTTTATTTTTTTCCCCCAGAGATGCTGATTTTTAAAATCAGACTTTGTATTTATTAGTAGTTTAAACGAATTATATATATATGTGTATATATATATACAATTTATTGTTAAGTTAGCTAACATACGGTGTGCACACAGTGTGCTCCTGATTTTGGGGGTAGATTCCCATGATTCATCACTTACATACAACACGCAGTGCTCACCCCAACAAGTGCCCTCCTTAATGCCCATAGCCTATTTAGCCCTTCCCCCCACCCAGCACCTGCCAGCAACCCTCAGTTTGTTCTCTGTGTTTAAGAATCTCTTGTTTTGCCTCCCTCTCTGTTTGAAATTATTTTTCCCCTTCCCTTCCCCTGTGGTCCTCCATTAAGTTTCTCAAGTTCCACATGGGTGTGAGCACATAGGATACTCCTTTCATTAAAGTCACCTCAGCAGCAGCATCTAATACAGAGCAGATGTGTGCTTCCCTTACACGCTCCTTGGGATCTTTCAGAAGGAGCCTAAAGCTTATGAAAGGCTTCCTTCTCCCCTCCCTGCATGGGGTCAATCATTCTGATTTGGTCACACCACAGGTTTGGACCTGGTGATCTTAATGCCTTGAAGCCTCAAGTCACAGTGAGGCAGTGCTACAATTCTGAAAGTTACTGGAATTTGGAATTACAAATGATAAAGAGGCTTTCGCTGCTCATCTTTGTGCTTTTGATTAGAGTTGTCAATGGTATTACCAGGTTTTTGGTGGAAAGCAGTGGGGCAGGGCCTCAATAGCTCAGTAGTCTTTGAACAGAAACCCTACCACCAGGATTACTGTTCTATTGACAATTTGCTTTGACATTTGAGGTTTAATCTTTCTTTTTGAACTATTCTAATTTTGTATAAGGGCTCCAATGGCTACCACCTGATGTTAATTTTCAGGGTTTCCACAGAATTAGCAAAATGGTCAGCAATAAGGTTTAAGGTACTACCAGGTCCTGTCACTCTAGAAGTGTTCATGTTTTCTGGGGCATCTGGGTGGCTCAATTGGTTGAGCGTCTGACTCTTTTTTAATGTTTATTTTTGACAGAGAGAGACAGAGTAGAAGCAGGGAAGAGGCAGAGAGAAAGGGAGACACAGAATCTGAAGCAGGCTCCAGGCTCTGAGCTGTCAGCACAAAGCCTGATGCAGGGCTCAAACCCATCAACTGGGAGATCATGACCTGAGCCCAAATCAAGAGTCATACACTCAGGGCACCTGGGTGGCTCAGTCGGTTAAGTGTCTGACTTCAGCTCAGGTCATGATCTTCCAGTTGCTGGGTTTGAGCCCTGCATCAGGCTCTGTGCTGACAGCTCAGAGCCTGGAGCCTGCTCTACATCAGCTCTACAGAGCTTTCTTGAGATTCTCTCTCAAAATAAATAAACTTTTAAAAAAAAGTATTCATGCTTTCTCAGCATAATGACAGTTCCTGGTTACTTCACTATTAAGTTATAGGTTATTGATACTACCAGCTTGATGCTTGCACTTACTTTTCCAGGAATAAAAAAAAATCACCAGGGCACCTGGGTGGGTGCCTCAGTCAGTTAAGCATCTGACTCTTGATTTCAGCTCAGGTCATGATCTCACGGTTTGTGAGTATGAACCCGTATCAGGCTCCACACTGACAGTCCAGAGCCTGCTTGGGATTCTTCTTCTCTCCCTCTCTCTCTCTGCCCCTCCCCTGCTCACGTTTTCTTGGTCTCTCAAAATAAAGTTGGCGGGGGGGAATCGCTGTTTTAACATTAATCATAGGTGGCTTTTATAATGTTGTCCCTAAGAGCAAAGAAATTGGATCCAACTGTGTTCACATACAGTAAGATGTAAATTTGTTCATGGGGTAGAAGGATTGTGGGTTTAGCCTTAGGCAGACGTCAGCTTGCCTCTTAACTCTGTGACCTTGGGTTATTAGGTGTCCTCTGAGCTCCAGTTTCCTCGTTGATAAAATAGAAATAATTACACCTAGCTCATAGAGGTGTTTTGAGCTTAGTGGTTAGTGATAATGAATGCAAAATCCCAGAGCAGTGTCGGACACACAGTAGATGGTCAGCACACATTTGCTGTTTTTAGGCCTATTAGGTTCTAACTATGTAATCCCTCCCCCACTCAAGTCTGACGCCACCTCACACCTGCTCCAGCCCCTGCTTCCCACCATTGGCTTAACTCTGGGCTGGTGTTTAGGCCAATCCAGACCTCACTGTCAACCCTTTCCAGGAGCTAGCTTTCCTGCCCATACCTCCTCACCCCTTCTGCTTTGAGATATAGACCTCTGCCCTACTCCTGTGGGCCTGAGCTTTGGCGCTCCACCCAGTACCAGGTCTGCCTCTTTAGAACCCTCCTGTCACACCTCCCAGCCCCCACTGCTCTTCCCCCACAGGGAGGACCCAAGACAATAGCACTGCTCACTGGGCCGGTCCCATGATGTGGTCCTACCACCAGCTAACAAGCCTCCCCACCACCTGGATATCCAAGTACCACCTGTTCTGGACTCCCAGGCCTTGGGATATTGCAGTTCCTTGGAAACTGACCTTCCCTCACCTGGCTTGGATAGCGTGTCCTGCCTTCCAGATCTACCTTTCACTAAGTACCTGTTCTCCCAATTCATGGCCCAACCCAATTAACAGGCCTAACTCCTGAATGCAGTTCATTCCTCCGGCCTATTCGTGGTGGTAGATATACCAGGACAGTGAAACTATTAAACCAAAGCCTTTAACTGAGGGTTCATGTGGAGGTGTGGAAGATCTAGTTAGACTTGGACCTTTTGACCTTGTAAATGGTAGTGGAGCCTGCAAATGTCAGGATGCTAGCAAGTTACCGCTCCTGTGGAACCCAGAGTTTGTCTCAGATGTTCGCATATCAAAGAGTTGGAGAGTGGCTACCCTTGACATTAATTGGTTCACTGAAGACAGCTTCAGTTGGGATGGTAGATTAGCATGGTAATAGCACAAATTCTTTAAAAAACCAATAAATGAAATACCACATAGCTGTCAGTCGGTTGTTGATACTAGGAGCTGAAAAGTAACAAGCAGGCATGGGTGGTACTGTTTTGTCAACACTGCCCCAGGGGTACGCCCAATTCTGACCCAGCAAGTCCCTGGATCTGGTCGCCTTCTCTTCCTGAGGAGGCATCTGGGAGGCTTCCAGCACTGTGTGTTGTTTTAAAGAATGGTTTTTCTAACTGTCCTAACTGCCTATCAGCAATAATGTAAGTTTCAAAGAAGTTGTTGTTATTGTTTTTAAGAGAGAGAGCATAAGCGGGGGCGGGGGGGGAGGAAGGGAGAGAGAGAAACAGAAAGGGAGGGAGAATCCCAAGCAGACTCCACACTCAGCACAGAGCCCAATGTGGGGCTTCATCCTAGGACCCTATGATCATGACCTGAGCCAAAAATCAAGGCGCCCCAAGAACAAAAAACATTTTATGATAAAAAAAAATAATTCACGTTCACTTTGGAAATGGAGAAAAATACAGTGAAACATCAAGAAGCAGATAAAATGGTCATCCATCCCAGCATCAAGAGATAAGCACTGCTAACACTTAAACGATTTTCTACCTGTAGCTTAAAAAGAACTTCCCATGTGTTTTTTAGGAAACCATGTTTGGAGAGATGACTGAGCA
Source organism: Crocuta crocuta (assembly GCF_008692635.1). Classification (NCBI taxonomy): domain Eukaryota; kingdom Metazoa; phylum Chordata; class Mammalia; order Carnivora; family Hyaenidae; genus Crocuta; species Crocuta crocuta. Next base: position 2,962,640 of record NW_027533259.1, on the reverse strand, counting down.
CTAATTATATACCAGACTCTACTAAGTGCTTTAGTGCATATTCACCTATTTAATTCTCCCAACAGCCCTGTGAGAGAAGCAAAAGCAGTGTATTTTTTTTTTATTTTTTGAGAGACAGAGTACAAGCAGAAGAGGGGGGTAGAGAGAGAATGAGACAGAATCCAAAGCAGGCTCCAGGCTCTGAGCAAGCATTCAGCACAGAGCCCGACACAGGGCTCGAACCTAGAAACCCATGAGATCATGACTTGAGTCAAAGTCCAATGCTTAACCAGCTGAGCCACTCAGGTGCCCCAACAAAAGCAGTTTCTAACCAGGCAACTTGTCTAAACCAACTGTCCTTTCCCAATACATGCACAAAGGAGAAAACAGGGGTTACTCTTATCTCTAGGACTCAGATGACCATTTTAGCAGAATACATCTCGAGAAAGGAGTTTTGGAATTCATCAGAAAGTGGATTACCTGGCGATTTACAGAACAGGAGTGGTATTAAAGACGAAGCCACAACACTGGTAATGTGCACTAGTTCTTTGCATATGGCGCTGCTCCAAAGCTTAACATTCTGTCATAGATGGAATGATGGCATAGCTAAACCTGTATTCATTCCTTTATTCCTCAACGAATTCAATTTATTATACTGAGCAGTGACCTGGGGGAAAATTCTGGAAGAAGGGAATAAAGGAAGGCAAAGAACAGTGCCTGAACACGCTGGGGTAGGAGACCCCCGCCCCAAGAAACAAGATTTCCAACTCCCAATTTAAAGTAGCCTCTTCTGAACTCAATTAGCCGTTCTGTGGACTGGTGCAGTTGTCACCCTGCTGGTCTACCAGCACCCATTCTGGCATGCTCGCATCCATTTTCTACACAGAGCAGCCAGAGTTTCCTTATAAAACACAAATTTGGGCCTGCTATCTCGTATGACACCCTCCTTACCGGGCCCACCAAGACCCTCTGAGCATCATGCTGGCTTCTATGGCTCCTTCTAACTCCTACTCCTTCTCCCTCTCAACAGAGTCTCTGTTATGACCTCTGCCAACATCATTGTCCACAGGCGGCTTTTCCTTCCTGGGATCAGAGCCCCATTTCTCAGAGGAGACTTTCCGACCCACCTGGATACACCAAGTTTCTATTCAGTGGGGACTTAAGGAACTGTCCACCTCTCCTTCCCAGCACACTACACAACTCCAGTCTTACATTTGTGTGCTTGGCCACTTATTTGATGATGTGTCTCCCTCACTGGAGTGTGAACCCCATGAAAATAGGCTTTATGTCAACAAGGGATCCCAAGGTCTAGCAAAGCACCTGGCATACAGTACACACCCAGAAAATGAATGAGAGGTGCCTGGCTAGTTCAGTTGGTAGAGCAGGAGACTCTTGATCCCAGGGTTGGGACTTTCAGTCCCACATTGGGTATAAAGATGACTTAAAAAAAAATTGGGACGTCTGGGTGGTTCACTTGGTTGAGCATCTCCCTTTGGCCCAGGTTAGGATCTCACAGTTCTTGAGCTCGAGCCCCACATTGGGCTTTCTGCTGTCAGTGTGGAGCCCACTTCTGATCCTGTCTCCTTCTCTCTCTTTCTCTCAAACACTAAAAAAAATTTTTTAATTAAGGGATTGACTAAAAAAATGTCACTGGAAAGTTTACTAGCTGCTATTTTTAAAGTTGCCCATTGTGAACCTGGGCAATTAATGGGCTAAGTTAACAATAGCATTAAGGGCAAGAGCAGTAGCAAACAGTGAGTGCTACGCTGATTTATACTATTCCTACAAAGAGCAAGTGGATTCCACAGAGAGGGCTTCAGTTCTGTGGGATGGAGCCTCAAGGAATGGTGGAGTTAAAGGGTTTTAGAGCCACATCCACAAATAATCTGTATGCTAACGGACTTCCTGATGGCTTGGAGTCAACCAGCAAAGTCACAGACTGCAAACTGACCATTCCACTGTCAGAGCACTTTGCTGCTGGCTCTCATCTGTATTCTGAGAAAAGCTATTATAGTTCTTCCTTCTTGAGTCCTGACTCCTAACTTGACATTTCTCTTGCCCTCTACTGCTCAGGCTTCTCCAGGTCCTCCAGGTTCTATGAGGACTTGTCAGAAAGACTAAGTTTTCTTACCTTTACCCAGTGACATAGGTTTACATTCATGAGAACATTGGTTTTATTTGAGGACTAGCATGTCAAGTAAGTTGTGCTATACTACTAAAGACTATTTATTCCTATTTCTATACTGATCATATATATATATATGCAACTGTTTATTCATTTTTGAGAGAGAGAGCAAGAGAGCACGAGCAAGCAGGAAGGGGAGGGGCAGAGAGAGAGAGAGGAAGACAGAGGATCGGAAGCAGGCTCCAGGCTCTGAGCTGTCACCATAGTGCCCAACACGGGGCTCAAACCCATGAACTGTGAGATCATGACCTGAGCCGAACTCGGTCACTTAACCAACTGAGCCACCCAGATGCCCTTTTTAAAAAGTTTTTAATGTTTCTTTTTGAGACGGCGAGAGAGCAAGGGGTAGGGGAGAGAGGGGGAGACACAGAATCCAAAGCAGGCTCCAGGCTCTGAGCTGTCACCATAGTGCCCAACACGGGGCTCAAACCCATGAACTGTGAGATCATGACCTGAGCTGAATTCGGACACTTAATTGACTGAGCCACCCAGGTGTCCCTCTAAACTGATACTCTAATGCAGAAATGGAAAGGTATCTTATGGAGAATCTCCCTAAACAAGTTTTTCTTCAGTATTTTAAATAAAGTCATGCCTTCATTACCATAAAATTCAAGACTGAGGTTGTTTGGAGAAATTCCTTAAACAGTTCATGAAAGTGAAGACTTAGGATGGGGGGTGGTGGTACAGAATTTAGTCAGAGCTCTAGGTTGTTTTTAGCATCTCATCTTGATTGCTCACAAGTTATGTGATCTTCTCAGAGCCTCAATTTCCCCATCTGTAAACTGGCTGTGATCAAATTAGCTTCTTACCACCTTATTTTAAGGACTGACATTTTGTGGGAAATTGTCAACTCCCATATGAATTGAGTAACTCTTACCTGCACAGATAGAAGTATCAGTTTTACAGTAATAATAATCTGACCTAGTTCTCCATAGAAACACAATTATATTACCCCCACCATAGGCAGCAATTTAGTCATATGCACTCAATAAAGCTCAGCATACTTAAGTGGTAGGGGCCCCAAAACACCAATGTAAAAGATGACCAGATGACCATATGAGGTTTCGAACCGTAATATTGGCATATTTTTCTAGAAAAATGTCCTATCTCTAGTTAACCAGGAAGGAGTCTATCAGTATAATGCATGAATTCAGTGTCCGCATCTGATTAAAAGCATTATATTGTTGCTATGTAAATGCTATTCTAAATGAAAACACTAAGAATATTCATATAAGATTTGATGTGAGATAAGCACAAGTAATTGGTCTAAAAACAAATCTATTATTAAATGTAATCCCATATGAATAATAGCTTTAAAGGAAAGTTTCAACAGAGTTGATGAGAAAACACCTGCATTCCCTATGTATGTACAAATACACACGCACATGCAGATAGCCTGTTTTCCCAAAGGAATTTTCATTTGAAGCAAATAAATGAGTCATTTTGTCATTCCCTTCATCCCCTTATTTTTTGGGTCAGGCAAAGATTTCATGAATCATTCAAACTAATTTTTTATGCCTGAGAAAGTTCCAGCTAGCTTAGAAGCAGGCTGACCGGAGACAAAATGACAGGCTGACTTTTTGTGGGTCTTTTAAAATGCTTGGTAGCTAACGTCTACAAGCAAAATCTGCGTGTGAAGACTTTGCAGGCTCATTCTCCCTGAAGGAAAACCCTAATCACCAATTTCAAAAGCATGAGCTTTGCTAACGAGCAATGCTGCAATCTGCAGCCAGTGGGCTCTGCTTGAAAGCAGATACCCGTACAACTAGAAGTGCAAAGAATCAATCTCAATGCCCTGAAGATTCTTTGGGCTATTGTTCAGTGATTAATTATGGGGGCAAAAAAACCCTGTTTTCAACTTAATTGGTTGGAGGGCAATCCATAGATATAAAAACGCAATTCACAGCCACTAATGAATAGCTATTCCAAGAAATGCACACATTGAAAACACTATATACATTATCAGGAATGTGTAATGCTGAAGACTGCTTAATTCGCACAAAATCTTGCTGGTCTTATTTGCTTGCTCTATTTTTTTTCAGTTCCTATCTGCTGCTTCAGTAAGTGAAAAGAATCTCTAGACAGAAGCCATTGAAACACTGTTTAAATCCTGTGCATACTTTTATGAAACATTCCAAGGCTGAATCACAAATGCTGATGCTGGTCAAGGAGTCACAGTAGAACAAGGGGGATGGATGTGTGTGTGTTTGTGTGTGTGTGTGTGTGCACGCACGTGCACGCATGCTTTTGTCTTTTCAACCCTTCTTTATTACAATTGTTATGAAGCTTTGGGGAATCAATTATGGTTTGACTGCCTGTGTAGCCAGCTCATTTTGTTTTGTTATATTTCAAAAGGCAGTTGGAAAGTTCTCCATCAAGGCTTAGAACGGTTAAATCTCAGGTTCAGAAGGGGCCCTTTCCCAGTGAGGGGACTGGCAGAAAAGGGCGTTGCCATGCACGGGACATACCTGAAGATCATGCAAGATGATTTAGAGGGATGTGGGCAGGGTTAAGGGATCCAAAAACGGTATGAGAAAGCACCCGGGGCTCACAGTGGGGCTCTTACTACCCTGGCCTTGAAGGGAGAGAGGAGAAGACAGTTGTGGGCGCTGGGAGAGTTGGAGCCATGGAGGGAGTGGTAGTCCACCGCCCACCCCACCCCCACCTCCAGAGGAAGACACAGCCACTGCCGAAATCATAGCTGCTGAGCATGAAAGGGCCTCCATCTTCCCTTCTCCCTTTCCTCTTGGCAGTACCTCTCAATGGATGAAGCCCATGGGAAGCCAAAGGCAGGGATGCTGTTGCTAAGGCTCAGTTCCCAGGTAAACCGATCAGGGTAGAGAGGGAAGGAGATTGGAAGAGGGGGCCCAAGAGCAAACAGACTAGCCCAACAGACCCTTCAAGGCCTGCATGTCTAGTGGTCCTTAGACTGTGCAGGTGGCAAAGCCTGCAGAGACCAGCTCATTCCTTGTACAATTCCTTCAGTCTAATCAACTGTAACCGCATGCCCACCAGGTGCTAGGTCCTGCTAAAAGCAGGTAAATCCAGAAATACATAGAGCATCAATCCCTGTCCCAGGGGAACCTGGAGCCTAAGCCAGGAGAGACTGGCAACGGTCTAACACCTATGTAACAGGGCACGTACAAACGGATGCCTATTTGCAGTCTTCTACTGTAGTGTTGTTCATAACAGCAAGAAAGTAGAAATAAACTTCCCTTCAGTTACGGATGGGTGAAATAAATAGGTTAACAATTCGGTGGAATCCTCTGTAGTTGTGGTGTGTGTGTGTGTGTGTGTGTGTGTGTGTGTATTTTTAGTTTGTTATTCATTTATTTATTTTAGTGTTTATTTTTGAGACAGAGTGTGAACAGGGGAGGGTCAGAGAGAGAAGGGGACACAGAATCTGAAACAGGCTCCAGGCTCTGAGCTGTCAGCACGGAGCCCAACGCGGGGCTTGAACCCACGAACCGTGAGATCATGACCTGAGCCGAAGTCAGATGCCAACCTGACTGAGCCACCTAGGTCCTCCTAAGTTTATTTATTTTGAGAGAGGGAGAGGGGGAAGGAGAGACAGAGACAGAGAGAATCCCAAGCAGGCTTCTTACCGTCAGCACAGAGCCTTACAAAGGGCTTGATCCCACAAACCCCAAGAGCATGACCTGAGCTGAAATCACAAGTTGGATGCTCAACAGACTGAGCCACCCAGGTGCCCCTGTAGTGGTGTATCTTAAATAAAGATATTTATATAGTGCTATATAAGAACCACAAAGTTATGTTGTTTAAAAAACACGGCAGCTGAAAGGGCACCTGGTTGTCTCAGTTGGTAAAGCAGGGGACTCTTTATCTCAGGATTTTAAGTTCAAGCCTCATTTGGGTGTAGAGATCACTTAATAAAATCATTAGTTCCTTCATAAATAAGTATTTAAAAAAAACAGGAGCTTAAAGTTGTATATAATATGCTGTGATTTGTGTCAAAGAAAGGAAGGGACCAAGAAGGGAGAAAGAAGATCAGTACAGAAGTTTGCTTTCATATATTGGTCGAGTTTTCAAAGGAGAGTGGGGACATAGGTGGTCTCTGTGGAAGGGACATGTGTGGCCAGGGACAAGGTAAAGAGGAGGCATAGGATTTACTTTTAGAATTTTTGACATGTATGTATTACCAGTTAAAAAATGAATGAAAATTAAAATCTTAATTTTATTAATATTAATATTTTAATATTAAACATTAATTTTAATATGGTAGCAGCACAGGCTGTACAGAGCCCGCACGAGGGTTCTGTAGCCCAGCCTGACCCTGAAACTCCACCTTGAAGGAAGGGCATCTTCCTTCAAGGAAGGGAGATCAGAGAGGAAGGACTCTGGGGCAGCAGGGATGATTTTAGTGAAGACAGAGGTCTGAGGTGGGCTGTGTGCTGTGGAGTGTGTGAATCCATGTACTGCACAACTAGATCCAAAATCGTGAAGTACGAAGGGACAGGAGAGCTGCCGGGGCCCAGTGGTGGGAGCCCCGTGGCTCCTGCTGTAGAGGTGGGATTTCATCCTGAAGATGAAAAGTCCCTGTAAATTCTGGGGCTAAAGAGGAGTTTGAGGGAGATGGAAAGGATCAAGTTGTAGTCCTTGAACCATATGTACATGCAATCTCTTCAGGTGAATGTAAATCTGCACCAGCAGGAGATCCGAGGGGTTGATACAAATCCACATTAGACCATTTCCTAAGAACATTTGTTTTTACTATTAAACTATTATCTGTGCTTGCTGTTGGCTTATGCATTTTGACAGATTTCAGAAGAGAGTTCTTGGAGAAAACTGGAAACTGAGAACATTTTATCAAGTAGCTTACTATCAGCATCAGCAAAGACACTCACAGTGACTTCAGGAGGAGAGCGCCTGTTAAGGCCACACTACTTTTCTGAGGGGCACAGGGTGAGAGCCACAGCTCTCATCCAACCCACAGCTCCTGTGCCACCAAACCTGACCAACCCAGCAGTTGCTGGATGAAGGACCATCGGACCCCAGAGCAAACCTCCTGCCCTCCACCCAGTCCACATAGGAGTAGAGGATCCCTGCATTTAAAGTTACAGCTTTAGGGATGTCTGGGCAGCTCAAACATTTGATCTTGATTTCAGCTCAGGTAATGATCTCATGATTGACGGATACCATGGAGCCTGCTTGGGATTCTCTCTCTCCCTCTCTCTGCCCCTCCCCTGCTCATGCTCACTCTCAAAATAAACAAACATTGGGTGGAAAAAAAGGTTACAGCTTTAATTTCTTGTCAGATTTCTTCTTCACTACTTGTATGAGTTTGGGCAAGCCCTTAGAACTCTGGTTTTCACATCTGTAAAATGGGGATATTTATACCTGCCTTACCTATCTCCCTAATACACAGGTCTATTACAAGAACGAATAGTATTTGCGGATGTGCTTTAAGAAAAATAAAGCATGAGGGGCACTTGGGTGGCTCAGTTGGTTCAGGATCCAACTCTTGATCTCGGCTCAGGTCACCATCTCATGGTTGGGGAGATGGAGCCCCATGTTGGGCTCTGTGCACATAGCAAGGAGCCTGCTTGGGATTCTCTCTCACCTCTCTCTGCTCCTCCCCAGCTCACATCTTCTTGCTTTCTCAAAAAGCATGAAATAAATTTGTCATTATTAATAAAAATCCACTGATGACTGTCTCAGACACCAAACAGATTAATGGGGCTCATGAGCCCTGTCTTACTCGGCATTCAGTAACGACCAAAAACAATGAAACAAAATCTCCAATCCATATCCTTTTTAATCATGGTGAGATCAACGCTCAACGCGTCATAGATTACCAGTAAAATAGATGGACTAATGGTACTTCATAAAAATAACACAATCTAAGGCTTACACCTAGTTTTGACATTAATTCAAGCAAGGAAGTTGAGCAAATCTTTTACTTTTATACAGTGCAAGATCATTTAATCAGTAGCTTAAAAGGGAAAGGAAGTAAGTAGGAAGAAAGAAACACAGGTATTAGAGTCCTCAAGTCCTGGATTCAGTTCATAATTCAGACTTTCACTTGTTTTGTGCCCCGAGTGGGTGGCCTCATGTCCCCGAACTTCAGTGTCTCAACATTCCAAGGTGAATCAAGAAACACCACCAGTTGACCATACTGTTTTTCTCTTTTTCTTCCTCCTCCTACTCAATCTTCACATGAGGCAGGAATCTAAGTTAATGAAGACTGGTTTTCCAAATGCTTCCACTTAAAAACACGTAAAGGAGCCCCCACATAACTTGCAAGTCATGGTCCAGGACACAATGTAAGCATTCCATCTACCGCCAGCTGTGCTCATCTTAAGAACCCCAAAGTCACACATTCGTTCATCCTTTCAACTTATTAGCATTCACCCCCCACCCTCGCCATGGTAAGGTACTACTGCTGGGGATACAGGAGTGGATGAAACAGGCATGGTCCCCACTCCCACAGAGCTCATGGCTAATAGGGAAACAAATGAATAAACCTACCAATAAATACAAAATTGCTATCGTGCAATGAAGGCAAAGAGGGTGTGTGTGCAGCAGTAATGGGGAAGGTCATTGCTACTGTGGGTGTCTTAGTGCAAGTTCTCTGGAAACAGAGCCTGAAGAAAGGATACTTGCACAAATCATTCACTGAAGGAGTGCCCTCAGGACAAACCTGTAAGAGCCTGAGAGCAGGGGGGAAATCCAACCAACCAGGGGTTTCAGGAGAACTCTAGCCTCAGTCTGGTCTCGCTGAGAGCTCTGGAGAATTGACTGCAAAACCAAATTTGTCCCACTCACAGGCAAGGGGGCTGAATGGTTTTACCCCCCCATCAGTTGATGGCTAGTGAAGGTTGCTGTCTGGGGACAGAATAACAGCCCAGGCATCTTTCAGCAGGGTAGTGCTCATTGGCCCAACGCGGTGCTCTGGAGGGAGATGCAGGTGTGAACAGTTAGCAGCAGCCACACCTGCAGCGGCTAAGGGGTGGATGCACTACTTGGGTGCAGGTTATGTAGACAGGCCATCGATAGCCCTGCTTTAAGTGTTTGGAGTGGCTTCTCTGAAGAAATCCCTTTGGAGCTAAGACTTAACAGAGGTGTAGGAGTAGTCTGTTCAAGAGATTCCAGGCTCCACACACTACGTGTGCATGGAGGAAAACAGAAGATCAACAGGGCTGGGAGAACTATGAGGAAAAGTTGATCAAGATTATCTGGGGGAGAGCCAAGATCCTCTTGGTTTTTATCCTAAAAGCAACAGGAAACTACTGAAGGATTTTAAGAAGCGAAGGGACACAATCCTCTCCATTTTATTATCACCTGGGCTTGGCAGCGTGTATATAGAAGCAAAGGGAAGAGGCTGGGAACCACAGAGAGGCCGGATGGTAACTATCTGGGCTGCAATGATGGTGGCTTAGAGGAGGGTGGACTGGGGACTGAACAAAAAGATGGGCTTGGGATAGATTTTGAAGGTAGAATAAATAGAATTTGGTAATGAATGGCCTGTGATAGGGAAAGTTTTATATCTTGACTGGTGATAGAGGCAAGAGTTTTTATTTTATACTATTTCCCCTCTTGTCTATAATTTACAAAACACAGACTGAGGGTCTGGGGTTAAGGGTGTTTTTTTTTCTTGTGTTAGTTGGTAAGGAATATGGAAAAAAACTGACAGTGATGGAAGAGAACAAAACAACCACTCTGAACAGCCAGCTGAGCCTCTGGAGGTTAAATGGTGTGTTTGTTTAATATTGCTGCAAAACACACATACAAACGCAGTGCTTATCACGAGTGTATTATCTCAGCTTCTGTGAGTGAGGAGCTGGCTTGCCTGGGGGTCTCACAAGGCTCTGTTCTACAGGCTGGGGTATCATTGTGAGGTTCAAGGGCTTCCAACTCTCCCCAGTTGTTAGAAGACTTCTTTTTTTTTTTTTAAATGTTTATTTATTTTTGAGACAGAGAGAGACAGAGCATGAGCTGGGGAGGGGCAGAGAGAGAGGGAGACACAGAATCTGAAACAGGCTCCAGGCTCTGAACTGTCAGCACAGAGCCTGATGCGGGGCTCGAACCCACAGACCACAAGATCATGACCTGAGCTGCAGTCGGACACTTAACCAACTGAGCCATCCAGGTGCCCCAAAAGACTTCTTTTCCTTGGTACTGTAGACCTTTTGGCGACTTGCTGCTTCAGAGTCTGCCAAGGAATCTCTTACTTCTAGACCCTTTTAAACGGCTCACCTGAGTAGGTAAAATCCACTCAGAACTATTTGATTAACTTAAGCTCAACTGACCAGGTACTTTGATTCCACATGAAAGATCCCTTCACTGCAGCCATCTAAGAAAATCTAATCATAGGAATGAGATTCCATGGGGAAGAGATTATACCAGTGCTCGGGTTATTAGGGGTCATCTTAGAATTCCGCCTACCACAAACTGAAACTAAAAAGAGATCAATTACAGAAGAAGAAGATTACTTAAGTTTCATTGCAGCTTATGGATTTGTAGGAATTTTTAAAACTATCTTTATCATTACATTTCTACTTTAGGATCTCTACCCAGATTTGGTGAAATCAGCGAGGGGTAAAGAAGACAGGCGCATACAGGATATTCAGGTAGATAGTTTATCACACTGACTTGACTGTCTTCTCTTCCTGGAAATCTAAGTGGCAAATCATCATCCGTACAGCTTCTGAATCTATATTTTTCTCAGATACCAGAAAACCGAGCAAATGTAAATAGGTTCAGTCTACTTTTGTAAGAATCTTATACCCATATCTGAAGAAGAACATCTTGGGACCCCGGTGATTTTGATATTTCGTATTCCTGCAAATTTGTCTTGAGATCTTTATTGAATCTCTTCCCACATTAAATTACAATCTAGACTCTGTCTTCCTTTTCCCCTCTTTACCAACTCCCTTGGACCCTTCTCTTAAAGATTTAGCGAGTTTAAGTCTATCCTAAGGGTACCATTGGAGACAACTAGAGCAAAATATTTGTCTAGAAGTTACCATTGGTCTCCACTAAGGGAAACACAGTCTCCAGGAAGGTTTGTGGAGTGAATAGAAACCAGGGACAGAAACATTCAGTATACGTCAATCCGGTGTGAATCAAGGAGCACAAGATGGATGAACAAAGGGAAGAACAAAATGCAGAGCCAATTCATGATTTTAAGGATCCCAGAGGGACCCCTAGGTGTGGAAAAATCCTCACACTTTGGGGTCATGTAGGCCAGAGGGAAATGAAGGAGAAGCGGACAGAAAATCAGATTTTGCTAGCATCAAAACTACTGGACTTAGAGATATGGCGGCCTGCATGGGGGTAAGTGGGAGTTCAGATTTTTCAGAAACTACTTTTCTTCTCCATACTTGATTATCATTGATTCCTAGATAAGAAGCACTAACCAGAAGTTTGAAGGATGTAAAGTTGTTTGTATACAGTGCCCTACATTTTCTTCTGCTTCCGTCCTCAAGGACACATCAGCTAACCTATAAGCATTACATGCACAAGCACACATACACATGCTCACTCAAACTCAGAAACATTCAGAAATAGAAAAGTGCACAAGAAGGACTTTGACAGTAGACTTGTGAGGGCTAGGAGCCACATTCCCAGGGACTGACTGTGGCCTCAATTCCCATGGTGCTTATATATTCAATTCAGGGCCTACTTCTCACTCACTATAGCCTCATTAAGAGGCAAGAGACAAAAAGAAATAAAGCTGAAACACTTCAATGAGTCCAGACGGGGCACAAAGGATGTCAGCCCCACAGCCAGATGCAGGGAGCTACTCAAACTGTCACATTACACATCTCATAGCACACTAATCGCTCCCTCATCACCAGGGGGCCATTGTAGAAAAGGCCAGATCAGGAAAGCTTCGTGAAACATGCAAAGATTTTTTTGCTCCAATTCATTTGCAGTTCCTTTTATTACTTTATTAGTTATGGCCAGATGAACAATTCTGAATTTCTCTTCGCATTTCAATTTGTAAAAGAAACTCTGTGACCAGTGTGTGTGTGTATGTGTGTGTGTGTGTGCTTGTGTGTGACTGTGATACATGATGATCAATAAACAAAAGGCAGTACTCTTCCCACACTGTTCCTCTTTCATTAAAAAAATTATTTTGGAAATATAATTTCACTTTTTTAAAATTCACTCTTATTTTGAGATGATTGTAGATTCACATTCAGTTGTAAGAAATAATACAGGAGCGTCTGGATGGCTCAGTTGGTTAAGCATCCAACTCTTGATTTTGGGTCATGATCAGATCGAACTCTGGGTCTGCAGCACTGCATCTGATTTAGATACTCTCTCCACTGATTGAGATTCTCTCCTCTCTCTCTCTCTCTCTCTCTCTCTCTCTCTCACTGTGCCCTGATCCAGCTCACACTTGCTCTCTCTCAAAATAAGTAAACATTTTTTAAAAAGAATGTTATATAAGTGGAATAAAATAGTATAGAACTTTTAAGATTAGCATACTTCTTTTGAGGTCTGCATATGTCGTTACGTTTATTAAGAGTTCGTTTCTTTTTAATACTAATATTGCATAGTATGGATATACTTCTGTTTAACTATTTAGTTATTTAACCATTTCCCTGTTGAAGGACATCTGGGCTGTTTCCGGTTTGGAGCTATCATGAATAAGGCTGCTATTAATAACCATGTATTTGTTTTCATCTCCCTGGGATAAATGCCCAAGATTGCAATTGCTGGGTTGCAGGGTAAGCATATCGTTAATTTTATTTAAAAAAAAAAAACACCTGCCAAACTATTTTCCTTAGTGACTGTACCACTCTTGAATTTTACAGTTCCACCAGCAATGCATGAGAAATCTTGTTTCTTTGCATCCTTACCAAAGTATGGTGTGATGCTAGTTTTTACTTTAGCCTTTCTGCTACATGTGTAGTGAGTGATACATCATGATTTTAATTTACCTTTCTCTAATGGCTAATGATGTTGATCTTTTCATGTGTTTTTTTTTTGCCATCTGTATTTCATCTTCACTGAAGCATTTGTTCATGTCTCTTGCCCATTTTTTATTGTTTTGTTTTTGTTTCTTTTTACTGTTTTGAGAGTCGTTTATATATTATAGACACTAGTTGTTTGTTGCATGTCTGGCTTGCAAATGTTTCCTCTGTATCTTGTCTTTCCATCCTCTATTAGTGTCCTTTGCAGAGCAAAAGGTTTTAATTTTGATGAAGCTCAGTTTATGCCTTTTTCTTTTTATGGATTATACTTCTGGTGTTAAGTCTACAATCTTTTCCTCTAGACTTCCATCCTAAAGATTTTATCCTATGTGTTTTTCTAAAAAAATACGTAGTTTACATTTAAGTCTATTTCGCATTTTGAAATTTTTACAGAGAGTGTGATGCTTAGGCCTAGGAATATCCAGTTGCTTCAGAACCATTTGTGGAAAAGGCTATCTTTTGATCATTGAATTACTTATGTATCTATGCAAAAAATTAGTTGGGCAGATGGGTGTGGGTCTGTTTCTGGTGTGAGATAATCACAAAAGATAAAGATAAAAATGACAAAGCTTCAAGAAACTAGAGAGATGCCAACAAATATGGAAGACGGTTAAACTAATTCAGCATAGGAATAACTTCTATCCCTGAATGAAGAACCCACTGAATGAAATGCCAGGTATATTGAAAGAGAATTTTCCTAAAATGAGGGAAGAACTAAATCCACAGGTTGAAAGAACATATTGTGTTTCTTAAAATTTTGATTAAAAAATCACTCACCACAAAAATTACTCAACACTAAGACATACCCTAGTTCAATTGTTAAGCTTCAAGAACAAAATAATTTTTTAGGTATTCAAATAGACAAAGCAAGCCATATTTAAGGGTGGTAAAAAAAAAATCTGCTTAGCCTCAGACTTCTCCAAGGCAATATTCAACTCAAGAAAATAATGGAGCTGTGTGTATAAAATTCTGAGAGAATGAAAATGTGACCCAAGAATATTAGACCCGGATAAATTATTCAAGTAGAAAGGCAAAAGTGGACATTTCCACACATAAAAGAATAAAAGAAACAGGACAGCCATGATGAAACTTTTGAAATAATCAAAATAGCTACAACTGGGGCACCTGGGCGGCTCAGTTGGTTAAGCATTCAACTCTTGATTTCAGCTCAGCTCATGATTGCAAGGTCATGAGATTGAACCCCGCGTTGGACTGTGAGCTGTCAGTGAAGAGATTGCTGCTTGGGCTTGAGGTTCTCTCTCCCTTTATCTCTGCCCTTTCCCTGTTCATGTACATGTGCAGGTACATACTCTCTCCCAAAAAGAATTAAATACTGACAATAATACTATGAAATCATTTGTCATCCAAATACAATATAATAAATATGAACTGTGCTATTCATTTATCCTAATACTGATTAACACACATTTAAAATTTGATATCAGTCTAGTTTCTGGCTTCTTCAAATGGAGTAATTTGAAGAGGGTTTAATAAGCGATCTGTTTACAAATGTAGTGGCAGGGTTTAGGGAAGTCAACAGGGGGAAATGAAGCATTCCAGAACAGGCAATAGCAGAGATCTGTCCCCACTTAGTCTTGAAGGCAGAAGAGGAAGGAAACTCCACTAGAATGCAGAGGATAGTTATACAAGAGGCCATGCCCTTGGCAGAGAGATGTATCAAGTCCCAGGGAAGAAGTTGAGGGGTGAAGACACCTATCTCACTTCTCCAGGCTTGTGTCTCCTGCTGTGACTCTCATTGGCTAAACCCAGCTAAAAATCTGAGGAATCAAGAATATACCACTTTACCCCCACTAGGATGACTTTGATTTTTAAGGGAGAATAGGGGTAGTGAAGAAAAGACATGCAGCAGAAGTGGTCATTGGAGAACCTGAGTATTGCAACAGGCTCCCAGTGGTGGCAGGTGCCCTGACATCCTGGTCTTTCTTTGGATCCTGCTCACTTTCAGAGCTTGCTTTTCCAGTCAATCCATTGATTCTATGAAGCACAAAAGTTTTTTAACTTGATGAAGTCCGATTTATGTTTTTTCCTTGGTTGCTCATACTTCAGGTGTCATATTTAAAAAATTCAATGCCAAATCTGAGGTCATGAAGATTTGTACCTATGTTTTCCTCTAAGAGTTTTATGATTTTAGCTTTTTGATTTACATCTTTGATCCGTTTTGAGTTAACTTTTATACATGGTATGAGGTAGGAGGTCCAACTTCATTCTGCATGTGGGTGTCTAACTGACTCAGCATTATTTGTTGAAAAGACTGTTCTTTCTCTTTTGAGTTGTTTGGGCACCCTTATCAAAAACAAATTGCCCTTAAACATGAGGGTTTATTTCTAGATTCCCAATTCTATCCCACTGTCTATTCTTATGCTAATACCACACTGCTTGATTACTGTTGCTTTGTAGTGCATTTTAAAACTTGGATGTTTTAACTTCATTCCTCTTTTTTCAAGATTATTTTGGCTATCTAGGGTCCTTTGAATTTTCATATGAATTTGAGGACTAGCTTGTAAAGTTACACAAAGAACCTAGCTGAGATTCTGATAAGGATCACACTGAATCTATAGATCCACTTGAGGTAATACTGCCATCTTCACAATATGAAGTCTTCTGATACACGAACATAAGATGTCTTTTCTTTATATAGATCCTCTTTAATTTCTTTCAATAATGTTTTATAGTTTTCAGAGTATAAGTTTATATTACTTTGCTAACTTTCCCCCTAAGTATTATATTCCTTGTCTTTCTCAAAAATGGAATTATTGGAGCACCTGGGTGGCTCATTTGGAGCATCTGACTCTTGATTTCAGCTGAAGCAGGGTTCTGGGATCAAGCCCTGTATTGGGCTCCACTCTGGGCATGGACCCTGCTTGGGATCCTCTCTCTCCTTCTGCCCCTCTCCCTCGCTGTGTGTGTCCTCTTTGTCTCTCTCTCTCTGTGCGTGATCTCTCTTTTAAATAAATAATAAATAAATTATTTTCTTAATTTCATTTTCAGATTCTTTTGTTTTTGAAAGATCATTTCACTAGATATAGAATCCTTAGGGGTGCCTGTGTGGCTCAGTTGGTTAAGTGTCTGACTTCAGCTCAGGTCATGATCTCACAGTTCATGGGTTTGAGCCCCGCATCAGGCTCTGTGCTGAACACTTGCTCAGAGCATGAAGCCTGGAGCCTGCTTTGGATTTTGAGTCTCCTTCTTTCTCTGCCCCTCCCCCGCTCATGCTCTGTCTCACTCTGTCTCTCAAAAAAAATAAATATAAAAAAAAAAATAGAATTCTTGGCCCAATCTTTTCCTGTCAGTACTTTGAATATGTTATATCACTGTCTTCTGACCTCTGTGGTTTCTGATAGGAAATCAGCTACTAATCTTATTGAAGATCAAGTATATGTGATTAAATTGCTTTCCTTTTGCTGCTTTTGAGATTTCCTTTGTCTTTCTAGGTATGGATCTCTTTGAGTTTATCTTAGAATTTGTTGAGCTGTTTGGACACATAGATCACTGATTTTCATCAAACAGTATTAAACCTTTAATTTCTTCAAAGTTTCTTTCTGCCCCTGTCTCTCTGTCCTCTCTTTCTGGGACTCCTGGTATGTATATGTAGGTATGGTTGAGGGCTTCCAACAGGATTTTGAGGCTTTTTCATTTTACTTTATTCTTTTTAATTCTTCAGACTGATAATCTCAGCTGACCTATCCTCAATCCTCTGATTCTTTCTTCCTTCCAGTTTGTGTCTGCTTTTGAATCTCTCTAGTGAATTTTTCATTTCAGTTATTGTATTTTTCAATTCCAGATTTGTGATTTTTAAAAAAAATGATTTCTGTCTGTTTATTGATATTGTATATTTGGTGGGCCATCATCTTCGTACTATTTATTTATTTATTTATTTACATTGTTTCCCTTAGTTCTATGAACATTTTAAAATGGTTTATTTTATTTACAAAAATTTTTAGTGTTTATTTTTGGGAGAGAGACAGAGTTTGAGCGGGAGTGGGGCAGAGAGCGAGGGACCCAGAATCTGAAGCAGGCTCCAGGCTATGAGCTGTCAGTACAGAGCCTGATGCAGGGCTTGAACTCACAGACAGATCATGACCTGAGTTGAAGTTGGACGCTTAACCAAATGAGCCACCCAGGTGCCTCTTAAATGATTTATTTTAAAAGTCTTTGTCAAATCCAATGTCTAGGCTTCTGTGGGGACATTTTCTTGAAAAAACTTTTTTTTAATGTTTATTTTTGAGCAAGAGATAGAGCGCAAGAGCAGGGGAGGGGCAGAGAGAGATGGAGACAGAGAATCTGAAGCCAACTCCAGGCTCCGAGCTGTCAGCACAGAGCCTGATGGGGGACTCAAACCCCCAAACCATGAGATCATGACCTGAGCCGAAGTCAGATGCTCAACCAACTGAGCCGCCCAGTTGAGGTGTCCTCCTGTGGGGACATTTTCTATTGATCCCCACCCCCCTGCCAAGTATGACCATATTTTCTTAGTTCTTTGCATATCTTGTAATTTTTGGTTATACCTGGACATTTTAAATAATAGTGTGTCAATTGTGAATATCTGATTCTACTCCCATCCCAGGTTTTGTTGTTGCCATTTGCTTTTGTTTGCTTAGTGACTTTTCTGAATGAATTCCTTAAAGTCAGGTGTGACTGCTGAAGTCTGCCTGGTTAGCTTAACAGTCAGCTAATGATTGGACAGATACTTCCTTAAAAGCCTAGAAACAATGACTTTCCCAGTGTTTGTGTTTGTTTTCTTTAAATTTTTATTAATTTTTAAAGTTTATTTATTTTAGTAATCTCTACATCCAAGGAGGGGCTCAAACTTACAACCCCAAGATCGTTGCATGCTCAACAGACTGAGCCAGCCAGGCGTCCCCTCTCTCTGTGCTGAGGAGCTCTGTGTGTGGCATACCATCAACGCTTAGCTAGGCAGTTGACATCTATGACTTAGTCTTCACTTCCTGCTCATACAGAGCCTCAAGGTCAGACATCAAGGAGGGTTTAAGGCCTTCTCAGGCCTTTCCTGGGCAAGTGTACATCCCTGGCTATGTACACAGTTGTCCACGTGTGCGTGGCCTTGGAGAGTACCCAGGGATATGTCTGAGCTTTTCAAAGCCTTTATAGACATCTCAGGCCTTAGCTTTTCCTTTTCAGTTTTTTGATTTAGGCATTGTTTGCCCCTGCTGTTACCTGCCACCTCCAGGCAGCCATAAAGTTAAACAACTACCTCTAAATATTTTTGACAACGCCCCCAGAAAAAGACTTTTTGCTCTGAGTCAGGTCAAATGAAAACAAACTTGCATGTGAGATCTTCCAAGGAAACACAGGATAATTTCAATGATTCCAATTTTCTGGGTTTGGGGCCTCGAAGGAACTTGAGTCCCATTCTGCCCCCTCTGGTGGTTGTGGAATGTGGCTTTCCAAGATTACCATGAAACTAGGGGGAAGGGGTTCAGGATAAAACAAGTTAACACACTATAAAGCCTACTCTTCTTGAAGTTTAGCTGTTTTTATTAAATAAAAGCTCCCCAGATTACTTCAAGCCTTTGTTTAATTTCTAGAGTTCCAAAAATGTTCCTTCTGACCATTTTTTAAATGAATTTTCTCATTTCTTTTATGAGAAAAAGAGAAAACCTTTGGAGGTCTTTATTCTGTCATTTCCCCTGACATTCCAAATTAATTTTGAATTAAAATGTGCTAAATTTTCTCAGGTGTTTCCTGTGATAATACCTAAACAGTTTTGTATATATACCTGCATGTTTGTATTTCATTATTCATGTTACCACACATGTTTTGGAAATATGAAGAAATAACCTTGGCTGTCCTTATTATGTAATAGAGTGTGGGTGAAGCTGTGAATCTAGAAGAGAGGGTAGGTGGCAGAAATGAGTCTAGAAAGATAAATAGGAGTCAGATCATAAAGGGCCCTATCAGCCATACTAAGGAGACTTCACTTTATCCTGACCATGGAGTTACTGGGGGATTTTTCATAGTGGGATTGTCATGCTAAAAGTTGCATCCTTTTTTTTTTTTTTAAACATTTATTTATTTTGGAGAGATAGAAACAGTGTGAGCAAGCTCCAGGCTCTGTGTGGACAGGCGAGCAGCAGCAAGCCTGATGTGGGGCTCAAACCCATGAACCATGAGATCATGACTTGAGCTGAAGTCAGATGCTTAAATGATTGAGCCACCCAGGCACCCCTAAAAGTTCCATTTTAAGACGATCCTCTGGACAACAATGTGAAAAACTGTGGCAATGGGGCTAGAACAAATTCAAGAAGCAGGGTAGGGGTATATCAGTTGAATGTGGAGGGTGGAAAAAAAGAGAGGAGCTAATGATGAAATCTAGGTTTCTGGTTTGGATGTCTGGGTGAATGGAAGTCTCCTTGGCTGTTTTGCATTGGATATATAGGGAAACACTTAGGGCAAGACAGTGAATTGTATTTTGGACAAGTTGATATTGAGATGTCAATAGGATATTCTAGTTTTTCTAGTCATTGAATGATTAAGAGGGCCTGGAGCTCAAGAGAAAGTCCTGGGTGGTTAGACAGGGAAGTCCTTATGCGGAAGTAAAACTGTTAGGAATAGTGTGAAGAGGCCCAGGTTCATAACTATGGGGAACACCAACTTTGAGGGCAAAATGGTGTAGTATTTAAGNCCTTCTCATGCTCCCCTTGCTCGCTCTCTCTCTCTCTCTGGAATAAATAAACATTAAAAAATTTAAAGAACACAGGCTTTGGAGCCAGACAGCCTCTTGTTAGCATGGTGAACTCAGGCAAGTTATTTTACCACAATTTCTACATGTTACAGATGTAAAATGAGCATAAGAATAGCACAGTTAGAACACTGCTTGTTACTTTTAGTTTCATTAAGAGATTTCTGAATAAACAGCTGTCCAAGAAAGTAAAGAGAAAAGTACTATGAAAAGGAGGACCTCTAAGATACAATAAGAAAATTTCAAAGAGATCTAGGATGTCAAATTCTGCCAGTAGAACTGTAAGGTCTGAAAAACGCCTGTCTTTAAGCACTTAGTGGCCTCGCCAAGAGCAATCTCTATGGAGTGAAATGAGCCAGACAGTGAAGTGTTTAGGAGTGAATAAGGGACTTACCTTGCTGTTGTTTGAAAAGGTCAGGTATGATTTCCTTGTGTCTAGAAACAATGTTAACATTGATGTTAAGGATCTGCCTCACATTCCTAGTTAATTTTCAGTCCTTTGATTCTTACCATTTAAGATCAATATGAAAGTCATTGGATGACACTTAGGTTTATTAAAGACAGAGCTAGAATGGTAATTATATGATGTCTCATCTCAAATAAAATACAAATTTCAAATATATCATTTTAAGGTATAAACATTTTTTTCTAGTGTGGTTTGTTTTGAGATCAAATAATAAAGCAATGTATGAAAAAAAAAAAAAGAGTGAATAAGGGTCACAATGGCACGTCCTTCCCTCCTCTCACTACGCCCGTCTCTCTCAGTAGATGCTTCCTTAAGGACAGTGAGTTTTGGATCCTATTCCACTTTGTCCAATCAATTCCAGCCACCAACGGGATAATAGGTCGCACCAGGTTACCTTTAACTCCTCCACATTTGCGCCTCGCACGCCGCACGATCACTGATAACATAGGAACGTCTACAGTCTCCCTATTTGGTATTATTAGGGGCCTACTGCTCACCGCCAAGCCCAGCTCCATTTCTTCCATGACCGCTTCGAAGAGTGTCATTTCCATCTTGGCCGCAAGGTGGAGCCCACCGACTTCGGGACATCAGGTCACGACCCCGGAAGCACATCCTCTAACCAGTCCCCAGCGGAGATGGCGGCAGCGGCGTTTCGAGGGGTGCTGTTGCCCGCGGTGCGGCGGCGGCTTTGGGGTTTCACGGAGAGGCTTCTGGTTGGAGGCACTGCCAGGAGGGTGAGCTTCTTTTCACTTGTCTGGGTGCCGCTCGAGACCAGGCCTTTGCCGCCCGACCCCGCGCGGCGGAACCTGAGTCATGGGCGCCCGGCCCAGCGGCGGAGTCGGCGCCCCGCACCCCCACGGCTGGCGGGACGCCCCGCGGCAGGGGATGCTGAATGCCCGCTGGGGGTGAGCTGGCCTAGGTCACCCGTCGCGCGTGACTTGCCAGTGAAGTGTGGGAGGACACTGGTTGCTGGCCCTTTACCCCACAGATGCCCAGGAGTCCTAAAGAGTGCGTGTTGGTTACTAAAAAGCACAGTGGTTGCAAATTGGGAGAAATTAAAAAGTGAGACGAGAGTTCTCTTTTTGTCTACGGCTGAGTTTCATCCTCAGCTGTGCTTCCTGCACACCCCCGAGTAGCTGAAGCAAAGTTTTGTCTGTGTGTATATATTTTCCTCATGAGAACCTCTAGCTTTCTCCAAGGTTACGTGTGAGGGACTTTAACGTGTGTCAAAAGGAAAAGAAAAAGTGCGCACAGGCGAATGGTCTCTGGGCAACAAATCAGTCAGCCAGAGTAGATCTTGAGCGCCTGCCCTTCTATCTTCTCCTTTTTCTGTCTTTTCCAAAACTTTTTTTTTTTAAACAGTGAACACCTAGATCTCATTCTTTTATAGTGTATAGATATTTTTATGCTTTTTTCTCTCCCTTAACTGGCGCCCCTGTCCTTTGTTCCCTCTATAATGAATGTTAAGGTTTTCTAGAAGTGGTACTGAAGTAAAAGCAGTTTCTCTCTGGTTAATGATAATAACTGCGTATTTTCCCCTTACGGGGAGGGCATGTTTGCAGGCTTGTTGCTGGCTTTAGGAGAATGGTTAAGGAAGGTTCCTAAGCCAAGCAAAGGGGTGGATCCTAGTGGAACAAAAGTTACAGAGGAGAGTATAGAGCCTCTGGGATAGATTTCATTTTCTTACCAATGTTTAATATCAGCATAGTGATGTGTTTTGCTTCCTCTCCCCCACTCCTTCACCCCAACCAGTCATTATATTTTGGAGGGAACAGATGGAGAAATACACAGGCTGCTACACAGGTTATTCTGAATGTTCCCGAAACACGAGTAACACGTTTGGACAACGGACTCCGAGTGGCATCTGAAGACTCTGGGCTTTCAACATGCACAGTAAGTGATTCCAGCAGCCACTATTGAAGTGTTAGGTACTTAGGAGAGAGCAGATATTTATTTTAATCTAAGCTTTTTAGTTGGTTGGTGGTTGAAAAACAGGGCAGTTGTTTGGCCTTGACAAGTGACTCATTTGTGAATCTTCTGGTGCTACTTTCATACTGGATGCGTATGTACTTTAAGGGTCTACATCTGGTTCTTGTAGCCAATTGTGTTATTTATTGTTAGTGTTGATAATAATGAAAGAAGTACATTCTCTAGGCTACTCTGTGCCAGCTGTTTTTGTGTATGTTGTCTTATGTGATCTTTATTATTTTTTTAACTTTTTCTTTAAGATTTTATTTTTAATTAATTTCTGCATCCAATATGGGGCTTGAACTTAAAACCTGAGACCAAGAGTCAGATGCTCCACTGACTGAGCCAGCCAGGTGCCCTCTATTTGATTTTTAAAATAGTTCTTTGTAGGAGGCACCAACACCCATTTTACAATTAAGGGACAAGCTGAGAGAAGTTAAATGGCTTTGTTAAGTCACACAGCTAATACATGACAGAGCCAGGATTTGAACCTAGATTTTTCTGGCAGTCTCTGATGTTCTGTGTATTGTAGTTGTTAATTGGCTGTAGTAACAAGTTGGGCTAAAAATCTGGGTCCTCCAGGAAACTGGCAAGTAGGGATTTTAGCACCCAGCAGTAGCCTAATGATCAAAATTTTTAAATCTCCTGGTTCCTAGGGAGTGTGTTATCAGTCCTCTCAAGGCAAAAAAACTTTAGTGCTAAGAATGGAAAGCATTTGTCAAAAAAAAAACAAAGGGGGGTGGGGGAAGGAGACTGCTCCCTTCCTACCTTTATCTCCCTAGAAGAAAGAAAGTGGTATTTTATTTAATTTTTCCCTGATTGTATTCAGGTTGGGCTCTGGATTGATGCTGGAAGTCGGTATGAAAATGAGAAGAATAATGGCACAGCTCACTTTTTGGAGCATATGGCTTTCAAGGTAAGTTGTAAGACTTTATAAAAATGCATTTCTTTAAGTCGTATTAAGCACAAAGTCTCATTCTAAGGCAAGGAGAGCTACTTCAGTAGTATAGTGTAATTTATTTAATCTTTTCCTTTTCCCAGGATAATTACCTGTAATACCGAAAGTTGTTCTGTAGAGTTGAAACAAGGATTTTCTCTTGGGATGTAAGGGTCATCTGAAAGCATACACCACTAGTGCGCTTTAGGAATCAGATTTGGTCCTTGCATGAAACTGACATGCTTATGTCCTCATATTCATTGCCTGAAGCCTTTAGACAGATGAGAGATAAAGGAAAGATCATAATTTTCTTTTCTTTTTCTGTTTTGTTTCAGGGCACCAAAAAGAGATCCCAGTTAGATCTAGAACTTGAGATTGAAAACATGGGTGCTCATCTCAATGCCTATACCTCCAGAGAGCAGACTGTATATTATGCCAAAGCATTCTCTAAAGATTTGCCAAGAGGTATTGTTATTATGTATACTGCAGATAGATACTTTTCACAAGAGTTCAAAAATAACCTAGTACTGGTTTTATTATGTCTGTTGTGAAAGAGTAATCCCCAGAAATGTGAAAAAATGAATCAAACTCTGTGTGTGTGGGGGGGAAGGGAGGGGGCGGTACCTATTTTTCATCCAGATATGACAAGTGATATCAGATAGTTGTAGGCTGCAAAACTCGTGCCAACCTGGCTTAATTGAGTGTCTGACTCTTGATTTTGGCTCAGGTTGTGATCCCAGGGTCATGGGATTGAATCCCATGTCAGGCTCCACATGGAGTATGGAGCCCGTTTAGGAGTCAGTCTCTCTCTCCCTCTCTCTCTCCTTCTGTTTCTCCCCCTCTCTCATACTCTTCCTCACTTTCCCTCTGTCCATTCTTCTTGTGCTTTTTCTCACTCTCCAAAAAAAGAAAGTTTTTCTCCAGAGCCATTCCTGTGTAGGGAAATATTTTTAATTGTATGCTTTTTACTGCCTACTCTCCTCCGTCTTATCACTGTGGATTACTGGGCTTTTTAAAATTCTTTTGTAATTTTTATTTATTATTTTAAATGTTTATTTTTGGAGGAGAGAGAGAGCAGAAAGAGCGTGAGCAGGGGAGGGGCAGAGAGACAGGGGGACACAGAATCTGAAGCAGGCTCCAGGCTCTGAACTGTCAGCGCAGAGCTGACGCAGGGTTCGAACTCACCAGCCTTGAGATCGTGACCTGGGATAAAGTCAGATGCTTAACCAACTCAGCCACCCAGGTGCCCCTACTGGGCTTTTTTTTTTTTTAAAAACAAAACTTACTTACTTCTTTATTGCATTTGTCCATTTTAGTTCCTCATCTTGGAGTATACTTCTTATTTTCCTTTCTATTAATTTTTTAAAAATTCAACTTTGAGTAAAAATTCCCTAAGAAAACAGTTCACACATTTCTCCTGATTGCATCTGGCACGCAAATGATCTGTTCTCTGTGTCTGAACTTGTTCTGTTTTGTTTGGATTCCACATGCAAGAGATCTGTCTTTTTGTCTAAGGTATTTGTCTTTTTCTCTCTGACTTCTCTTTGCATGATGCCATCCGTGTTGTAGCACATGAAAGATTTCATTCTTTGTTTGGTGGCTGAATAATAGTCTATTGTAGAATATTCCATTCTACAGTTTCTTTATCCATTCTTCCACTGAAGGACACAGAGGTTGTTTCCGTATCTTGGCTATTATTTATGATATGCTGCAGTGAACATGAGGGTGCATATCTTTTTGAATTAGTGTTTTTATTTGCTTAGGATAAATATCTAGAAGTGGCATTGCTGGATCTTTTACTATCTTTTATTTTTAGTTTTAAGGAGCCTCCATACTTTTACAAAGTAATTGCACCAATTTACATTCCCACTAACAGTACACAGAGGTTTCCCTTTCTCCATATCCTTGTCAGTACTTGTTATTTGGTGTCTTTTTTGTTAACAGTGATTCTGACAAGTGTCAGGTGTTATCTTACTGTGGTTTTGTTGGGCATTTCCCTGATGATGAATGATGTTGAGCATCTTTTCTTGTGCTTTTTGACCATCTGTCATCTTTGGGAAAATGTTTATTGATACCTTCCCATTTTGCTTTAAGTTTTTTTAAGTTTGTTTATTTTGAGAGACAGAATGTGTGAGCATGAGCAGGGGAGGGGAAGAGAGAGAGAATCCCAAGCTTGGGGCTCGAACTCATGAACCATGAGATCATGACCTGAGCCGAAATCAAGGGTTGGACATTTAACCAACTGAGCCACCCAGGTGCCTCTTGATTAAATATCAGTATAGGTGTATTACAATTTCTTTTTTAAAGTTTATTTATTTATTTTGAGAGAGAGAGAGAGCAAGCATTCAAGCATGACTAGGGGAGGGGCAGAGAGGAAGGGGGAGAGAGAGAATCCCAAGCAGTCTCTGCACCAACATTGAGGAGCTCGACTCGGGGGTTCAAACTCACAAACCAGGAAATCATAACCTGGGCCAAAACCAAGAATCGGATGCTTCATGAACTGAGCCACCCAGGTGTCCCAGTGCATTACAAATTAAATACGTGTATTGTGATACTAATACACATAGTGTATATTTTTTAATTTTTTAAAAATGTTTATTTTTGAGGGAGAATGAGTGGGGGAGGGGCAGAGAGGGAGACACAGAATCTGAAGCAGGCTCCAGGCTCTGAGCTGTCAGCACAGAGCCTGGTGCAGGGCTCAAACTCCCGAACCATGAGGTCATGACCTGGGCTGAAGTCGGATGCTTAACTGACTGTGCCACCCAGGTGCCCCTTAATTCACATAATATTAAATATACTTTAAAAAGAAAGACTGATTAAAACATAAACTCCAGGAAATGTGAACTTCCACTGTAGCAAATACAGTCTAGACTGTATTACAGGATTACAATCCCATATTATAGGAGAGTCTTCACACAGGATTCCTTCTCTCTGTCTTTGGCTTTTTTGTCACCATGGCTTCTGGTTCTTATCTGGACAGAGGTTTTTATTTGGTTTTATATTTTTTCCCTTTGGTCATGATCTCTGCTCCAGCTTGCTTTGGTCTAGCATTCTGTTTCATCATGTTGGGCAATCTACAGGTAATTTGGAGGTCATTGATATTTGAACATAATTGCTTCTGAGACAAGGCCCCTTAAAGTGAACCTAAAACAAGGAGCAAAAGTTTTCAGTAGAGTAAAAAAATGAAACTGAAGATTATTCATGTTTTATATTTGTTAAAATTTAGATTGTGATTGCAACTATGTACTAGTTCTCTCTCTCTCTTTTTTTTTTTTTTTAAAGTTATTTACTTTTGAGAGAGAGTGAACAGAGGAGGGGTGGAGGCGGAGGGGGGCGGTGGGGAGAAGCCCAAGCAGGCTCCCCACCCATAACACCAAACCAGACATGTGGCTCAAACCCACAAACTTTGAGATCATGACCTGAGTGAAACCAAAAGTTGGACACTTGACCAGCTGAGCCACCGAGGTGCCCCTGTATGAATTCTTTCCTTTTTTTTTTTTTAATTTATTTTTTTAATGTTTGTTTATTTTTGAGAGAGAGAGCCGGAGCAGGAGAGGGACATAGAGAAAGGGAGACACAGAATCTGAAGAGGCTTCAGCCTCTGAGCTGTCAGCACCGAGCCCAACATGAGGCTTGAACTCGTGAACTGCAAGATCGTGACCTGAGCCAAAGTCTGACGCTTAACCCACTGAGCCACCCAGGTGCCCCGTCCCTGTATGAATTCTTAAAGAATAGATTAGGTTTTTCCTTTTTGGAGAAGTATGTAATTTTATAGCATAATATGATATCCTTGTGTTCCCTTTTGGCTCTTTGCACATTAGGGTCAT
Source organism: Crocuta crocuta (assembly GCF_008692635.1). NCBI lineage: Eukaryota > Metazoa > Chordata > Mammalia > Carnivora > Hyaenidae > Crocuta > Crocuta crocuta. The sequence continues at coordinate 2,935,611 of NW_027533259.1, read as the reverse complement.
TCTTACATAAATGAGGCCTTAATCAGTTTTTCCCAAGGGTCACTTTTAATCCTTTGATAGTAATATGTATCTCTTTTGGGTTACCTGTCTTCACATGTGAACTTTCCATTTTTGTTACATCATCATTTATCAGTGACTTTGTAAATGGTGAGTCTCTAGCCAACATGGATCAGATAGTTGGGAATAGACAAAGGGGATTAAGTGGGGAAAGATATTTGAGAGGATGCTAATTCTGTAAGTGGCCCATTGGGGGCATATTTTAGATTGTGGTATTATTTAGATTTATATAATATATATAAATATACATATTTAGATTGTGCTTGTTTGTATAGCAGCGTCACTACTGTGGGAACTGGGGTAGTAAATATTTGGGTGCTGTGGATCCTCTGTACCTACCTAGATGTTCTTATACAGAGAATTTTCTATTTTTTTAATTTTCATACAGAACAATACAGATGTCATGTTTGAAGTGGTAGAGTCATTATAAGTGTTGTGAATTTTCCCTAAGTTCTTCTTTACCATAGGGGTTTAATTTTACATTTTTAATTTAATGTCCTTTTAGGCATATGGAATATACAATAAAATTTGTTTCTTCCTAGTTTAATCATTTGGTCAAAATTGAATGACGGTCAGTATCATGGTTTCTGATGCTTGTTTAATAGATTTTAATACTGAAAATTAAGACTTCATGTTTCTTCTTTCATTTTTAATTAGCTGTAGAAATTCTTGCTGATATCATACAAAACAGTACATTGGGAGAAGCAGAGATTGAACGTGAACGTGGAGTAATCCTTAGGGAGATGCAGGAAGTTGAAACCAATTTACAGGAAGTTGTTTTTGATTATCTACATGCCACAGCTTACAAAAATACTGCACTTGGACGGACAATTTTGGGACCACCTGAAAATATCAAGTAGGTATAATTCTCGAGATTGTTTTTAGAGAAAAATGTATGAGTTTTGAAAATTAACAGAAACATTTCAAAATGTAATGTTTCCTCCCTGATAATCTGAATGAAATTGTTAGCCTCATCTAACTCCCAGGTGTCTGGGCTCATGGGTAGTACTGAAGGGACCAGTGACGGTATCGGTTCTCTCTTTGTTCTTGATATAAAAAAGTTGAAATTCTTAACTTTGTTAATACTTGTTGTCTATATGTTATTTCTGATTGCATGTAACTTAGAGTATCTTTAAGATCCAATTTGATTTCAGGTATAGTATATGAAGATGTGTGCTTTTTAGTTTCCTTTTATACTGCTTTTCCTACTCCATTTACAGATCTATAAATCGTAAGGACTTGGTGGATTACATAACCACACATTATAAGGGGCCAAGAATAGTACTTGCCGCAGCTGGAGGTTAGTCGATTTAAATTTCTGTAACTGAGTCATGAATCAGTAAATTCTACTCCTGACACCAGTACTACACTATGTATGTTAACTAACTTGAATCTAAATAAAAACAAATTTCTGTATCTGTTTTAAACACAGTCACTGAGTGATGCACTTACTAGTTTGATCCTGTTGGGAGATGTCCTGGGATTTGTTATGTAGAGAGCAAATTATTTTGTACACTATTTAAACAGAATGTGGAACTCTGGAAATAGACTTTCAGTCTTCAGTAGAAGAGAAGGTTAAAAAATCTATTGAAAAATTGGAAAACGTAGAGACGAGTGTACACATGTAACTTGCAAGGAAGGGGCTCATGAACGAACTCGCAGATAATGACATTTGGAAGACAGTGTACTAGAGTATGGGCATCTCTTGAGATTTTAAATTATTTCTTGAGCACCAGCTTCATCCTCAATCAGGTGTAAAATAGATAGGTTACATCGTTCATTCTTTGGTTCATTCAGTAGCTCTACTAATTACTGAGAAGGGGGAGTGTGGAGGGAGCTATGAGAGTGTTTAAAGGGAATCCAAACATGCCAGTGGCTTCAGGACAAGTCTTCTTGGGGATGTTTGAAGCCAGTGAATAAAAGAAAATTCACATTAGATTCTGCTGGATTTTGTGGCAGCCTGAATGTAGGCAAACAGTACATTTTATTGGTTTCCAGTTTTGTTTTCGCTTTGTCTTTTTAGGGCAAAACAAAGATAGATGGAGTTTTCTTTTGTGTAAATTTAATTTTTCTGTGTTTAGAAATGACGACAAATTAAAATTCTAGTTGCCCTACATAGACTTCTGAGCCAATTGCTTGGGAATAATGGAGAAAATGAAAATGAGGGTTAAAGATCTCTAACAGTTTATTCAGTAGGCTCTCAAGCTGAACTGTATTACCTTTGTATAGCAGGCAGCACACTCTGACATTCTCTTGAGTAACAGTATTTCTAAAATGGCTGGTGCTGACTGGAGGTCCACCTTTGAAACTGCCTTGGAAACAGGGAGACTTAGGTGAGACCTCAACGACGACACTGGGAGGTCTCTGCCATGGTCGGTGGCACATGGACACAATGGTTTTTGTTGTTGTAATTCATAGGTTCATTTTGACCTTGCTAAAATAGAGTTAATGACCTGTCCTGTATTAGCATTTTGTCTTTTTATTTTTGTCTTATTTTTTAAAAATCTTTACTGTTTTATTTCTGAGAGAGAACCTGAGCAGAGAAGGGTCAGAGAGAAAGGGAGACACAGAATCTGAAACAGGCTCCAGGCTCTGAGCTAGCTGTGAGCGCAGAGCACAATGAGGGGTTCGAACCCACGAACCACGAGATCATGATCTTCACCAAAGTCGGATGCTCAACCAACTGAGCCACCCAGATGCCCCGCATTTTGTCTTTTTAGTACATAAGTGAGGATGAGCTTTATAAACAGTGGCATCTTAAAATCAATGAAGAAGATCAAACCTAGTTTCATTAAAAAGTTTACTGGCTCCTCTGCCTTTTGGATGAGGATGAGGAGAGGTGTGGGAGCAGAAGCTGATTACCTGGAATGTCTGGTCAGTAGGGCAGTAGGTGAAGTTAATAAAGCAGTGGAAGCTGGTGTTGTCAGGTGCTGAGAACTGTGTGCGTGTTCATGGTTTTTCACACTCTGCTTGTCATTCTTGGGCCACCCCCTATTTCATTACTGTCTGGATTGACATCCAAGGTGGCCCTCCTAGGTGGTGCTTCTGAAAACCTACGATCACACACTGTCTTGTTTTATACCTCAGATTTGTTTGGAAAATAACGGGTGTAAGTGTTGCTTTTACGTTCTAAAGGGATGTAAGGAATGTTTCATATAAATAATTCATGACAGTATTTTTAAAAGCATTTGCACATGCCTAAGTTTGTTTTCTAACTTTATCCTTGTATTTATGTAATTTCTTTTTGAGCGAGGGGGGTTCCAAGTGAGCAAGGTGCAGAGAGAAAAGAGGGAAAGAGAGAATCCCATGATGGGCAGAAAGAGAGAAAGAAGCAGGGTTCACCCGAGGTGGGGCTCATGTTCACCTGAAGCAGGGCTCAAACTCATGAACTGTGAGATTATGACCTGAGCTGAAGTCAGATGCTTAACTGACTGAGCCACCCAGGCACCCCTAGAATCTAAGTAATCCTTAAATTTTGGATGGTCAGCAGTGAATGTTTGGATAGCTCTGGATTTATTCAGAAATTTAGATGAAATTCTTTTGGATTTTCATTGCTGTATTCTGATAGCAGAGCTCAGAGAACAAAGCATATTTAATGTATCTAGCCTTCTCTAAATGAGATACAGCTCCTATTTATTTATATTCCTACCTGCTTTAAAAAAATTATTGAAGAGGGACTTTTTGCCAATTTGCATTCTAGGACTCTTAGTAAATGTAACATGGTTTTGTATAGAATATGGTATTTTCCAGCTGTCTTCTTATCCTTAGCTGTGAACTTGTTGCTATGTTAATTGCTCTACAGACTGAGAAAGCTGTGCAAGCCCCGCGCCTTGTGACTGCAGGGCAGGTGTGCTGTGTGAGCTCACTCTGAAGTGGCTTTCAGTGAGTGCATGTAGTTTGTGTGTAACTTGGATCACATGGTACCACCTTGAGCTTACTGTAAAGTTTGGCAGTTATCGGTCTGCTGTAGATTTTACTGCTACTAGATCTATGAAATATTTTCCTTCAATTTAGGAGTTTCCCATGATGAACTGCTTGAGTTAGCCAAGTTTCATTTTGGTGACTCTTTGTCCACACACAAAGGAGAAACACCAGCTCTGCCTCCCTGCAAATTCACAGGAAGTGAGGTAGGGCAAGCCTCCTTAGCTAGTATTTAGCTCTTTGGGTTTCTTGGGTTGTATTTATGAATGAGTGTACAAAACGTGATTCTTTTTAACAGAAGTAAAATGGAAGAAACCAGAGGCTTAAATTGAAACATAGAAAAAGGGAAGAGGATGGATTCATTTGTTTATATTCCATATTATTTAACCACTTACTTTCCTAATAAGGAAAAAAGGTTTCGAGGGGAAAGTGATAGTATGGTCTTTTGGTGCTTTTCTTTCACACTATGCCCATTTATATGTTGTGAGCTATAGAAGAGTTTCTATTTTTAAAACGCCCCAAATTGTGACTTTGACATCAGGTTTATTCTTAAGTTCTGCTCACATTACCTTTCTGGGAGTAGCTGTTAAAGAGTCAGAATTTGGAGAGAATCTGCTACTTGTCACCTGTAGCCATAAGCCTCTCAGAGGCCTAGTTTGCCACATTACGGACGGTGCTTGAAGGAGTATATCAAAAGTGGTCTGAAGTTGGCAGATGCATAGAACTGTAGCATTGGTGGGACAAAAATAAGCCTTGTGTCCCTATTAGAAAATAGATAGTTGTGTCACTGTTAGAAATTAGAATATTCCTGATTTCTGCCAGTGAAATAATGCAATCATTTTTGACCAGGTAACCATCTGGTGGCTATGTCTGTAGTTTAAGTGTTTGAGAGCAGATGTGCACGGGTGGGGGCAGGGGCAGAGAGGAGAGTGAAAATACAGGATTTGATCCCACAGACGGTGAGATCATCACCTGAGCCAAAATCAAGAGGTAGATGCTCAGCTGACTAAGCCACTCAGGTGCCCCTATAGTATTTCAACTGCAGATCTTTTGGTGAAGTTTTCTTTCCAGAACTCAAGAAATTTTTCCAGATTAGACTGTTCAGTGTAATGAGGCATCATGTGTTTCTTGTTACACAGTGACAGTCTTTTTTTTCCAAATTTATTCTGAGAGAGAGGAGAGGGTGTAATAAGTAGGGGAGGGGCAGAGAGGAGGGGGGAGAGAATCCAAAGCAGGCTCTGCGCTGTCAGCACAGAGCCTGACGTGGGGCTCAATCTCCCAAACTGTGAGATCATGACCTGAGCTGAAACCAAGTCTCAGACGCTTAACCAACTGAGCCACCCAGGCGCCCCTACACAGGGGCGATCTTAACTAGAGTTGTGCTTTGTTTAACTAGATTCGAGTGAGGGATGACAAGATGCCTTTGGCACATCTTGCAATAGCTGTTGAGGCTGTCGGTTGGGCACATCCAGATACCATATGTCTCATGGTTGCAAACACGCTGATTGGCAACTGGGATCGCTCTTTTGGAGGAGGAATGGTAAGCGATTTTAAGAATAATTTTCCATAATAAATGACAAGGGGGAACTCCATCTTGTGAATTGACTTTTAAAATACAAACTGATCCTGGTCTGCATCCTGGGCTGGGAAAGATTTTTGTACGTGCCTTTAAGTTTGTAAGTTGATAATTAGCAAAATTTGAATAAGGATAGAATTCACTAATACCATTATCAGTGTTAATATTCTAGTTTTAATAATTGTTTTAATGTTAGTCTCCTTCCATTTTAGAAGTGTACACAAAAAAGCATCACATCTCTCAAACAGTTGAAAAAATATGCTAAAGAGGATAAAGCAAACATGGTAATAAAATAACGGTTGTTAGGGAATTTGGATAAAGGAATGAATTCCTCAAACTATTTTTGTAACTTTTCTGTCTGAAAGTACTTCAGAACACAAAGTATGTTTGTACTCAAGGATTTCAACAAAATACACTTCATATAAACGTTTTAGGCTTCACATGCAATAGAATATCAAATCTTTAAGCATACAGAGACAAGAGCCCTGCAGATTGGTTTGGTCACAGCAATGAATTAATTTAGAAGTGGTGCAGCTACTATGTTAATTACAAGGATTCATTGCTTTTACATTGTGAATTTCTCTGGGGTTACACCAGGCCGGTGAGAGAGGTGTGGCTCTTGATCTCATTGAATTTTAACCTCATATTTAGATGCCACTAGATAAAACTGAGACACTCCGCATCTCAGGGCATTCACTATTTGCCACAGAACTCATTTTACTTTCTGGTAATTTGGGCACGTATACCTATACTTCTCTCGGACAATTTTTCTCCTTACAGAATCTATCTAGTAAGCTGGCCCAGCTCACCTGCCACGGCAACCTCTGTCATAGCTTCCAGTCTTTCAACACGTCCTACACAGATACAGGCTTATGGGGCATTTATATGGTCTGTGAACCAGCCACCATTGCAGACATGCTACATGTTGTTCAGAAAGAATGGTAAGAAAATCTTGTTTAGGATTCACATATATATTTTTTTTTAAGTTTACTTATTTTGAGAGAGCGAGCGAGCAGGGGAGGGCAGAAAGGGAAAGAATCCCAAGTAGGCTCTGCACCAGTGTCAGCATGGAGCCCAACACAGGGCTCTATCTCGCAAGCTGTGAGATGAGGACCTGTGTTGAAATCAAGAGTCAGACACTTGACCAACCAGGGCTCCCAGGTGTCCCTAGAATTCATCTTTTTATACTGTTGATTAGTTTTGATGATCTTAGCATTTACTCAAGAGAAGACTAGCTGGTTGCCAGGTTTTTTTAATCACGGATATTTCTTCTAAATCTCATGTGAAGTTGACTTAGAGAAAATTCTTCATGTTTAAGCAGCAGATTACTTCAGAAAGTTCCTAAAAGTTTGCAAGTTACCTGGTTTGGAATGGTGGGGTTAGGCAAATGAATCTGAAGTTGCCATTGCTAACAGAAAAATGTATTGTTTTACTCAAAACCAGTGTCTTGAAACAGGCAGAAAGGCCCATGCATGCTTCATGGAAAACTGTCACTTGGCTCTGGTTCCTCTCCTTCACCATTCTTAAATGGCTTTAATGTCTCTAAAGCTCCTCAGATGGGGTGTAATTGTTAATTAGCAGGTATAAGTCAGCTGGATTTTTTGTGAAAACCTAATGGCCCAGTGACCTGTGTCTTGTAGCAGATCAGATCCTGGTACGAGGATTGGTGAAGTCTCTAAATGATTACAGCATTTCTCAAAACGTGGTCAGCTTACATTCATGTTGTATTGAACCTCTGTCTGCAGTCATACTATTCTTGGGAAAAAAAAATTAATGCCAGGAAAAGAATCAGTATTATTTTAGCTTTTGTGTAGCTATTGGGATTATTAATAGCCTTTCACTAAGTTGAAATCATAACTACAGTTATGTTGTGGTGTAATATGTAGAATATAGCATCCTGTGTTTAAGTCACTAACTCAAAAAGTCATTTCAAGCTACTTGACATTTTGATTTTTCCAAATGGTATTAGGGTGCGACTCTGCACAGGTGTAACCGAAAACGAAGTTGCACGAGCCAAGAATCTTCTGAAAACAAACATGTTGTTGCAACTTGATGGTAAGAATAAAGACCTAAGTTCTATTTTCATATGGTTGATCTACAGTCCAGCACTTAAGTTTTTCCTCCTTTCTAAACAGGTTCCACTCCAATCTGTGAAGATATTGGCAGGCAAATGCTGTGCTATAACAGAAGAATTCCCATCCCTGAGCTTGAAGCAAGAATTGATGTAAGTAGTGTTTAGCTACCGTGGGGCTTGTACAAAAGTACCTTGTTACAAAAGCTGAAAGTATGTGTCCTACGTCCCTGCTTTAGTTCTAAAGTTCCAGGTGTAGAATGCGTCTTTACTATGAAAAGTGCCAAATGCTAGTATTTTCTCTATTTCAGGCTGTAACTGCGAAGACAATCCAAGAAGTGTGCACCAAATATATTTATGATAAGAGTCCAGCTCTTGCTGCTGTTGGTAAGCCTAGCTCTTTTCTCTCAAGTACAGAGCACCTAAGTACTTGTCTTTTATTTGGTTTTAACGGTCTTCTTTTAATCCTTAGGTCCCATTGAGCAGCTGCCAGAGTTTAACCAGATTTGCAGTAACATGCGCTGGCTTCATGATTAAAAAGCTCCTAATCAACATATTTTGAACCAATATATTTATAAAGCTAACAGATTTGCAAGTTTTAAGCTACCAGTCCTTTGAGAAAAAAATAAAAATGAACACATATACTTGGAAATTTGAATAAAATACTGCGTCAGACTTCAAAAGGCTAAGACCACCGCAACAGACGGAATGGTAGATAGCACACTTGGAAATTCTCAAAGTAAGAATGAAAATTTGTACAATATTTTCAGTTTTTATTATAAAAATGCACACACAACAAAGATTGTCAGAAGTCATTTCTTGGCTCTGCTTGCATTCAGCACTTGCTCTTGAGCAGCTTTCTTTGCTTTTACCATCTCGACGAGTTCCTAAGAAGGGAGAAAGGTGTTAAACTCAGTAATTGTCAGAATTTACATACTTTTCTAGTGTTTAGTTTGGTACAAGTATGTAAAACATTCAATTGGGTATATCTGTAGATTATGATCCCACCGAAAAGGCTGATTTTACTAACTGCCAGAGTTGGAAAGCTTTCTTTGTAATAGTGGCCCTCACGACTATTTTGGTGTTGACGTAAATAAGCACACAGATAAAATTGTGTGTGTGTAATGATAATGGAATCTATAAACTCTAAATATCTATTACCTTATATCGCTTCATGCAGTCCTTTTTTGTCCTGCCAGGCACTGCTTCTGCTATTTTCTCCCATCTTTCAGGTGTATTAACTGGGTACGTTTTCAAAGCCTGCTCCAAAAGCTTCTGTTCTTCTGTCGTCCAAGGGGTAAAATCTGTGCATGGACCTGTTTACGAAAAATTTTTATTTGAAAAATCTCATCCTGATAGAAAATTCTGTTACAACACCTTCCCAGATGAATCTTTTGGTGCACAGGTATCTTGGTAAGTGGCCATTCAGATCTGTGGTAATTTTGAACAGACTTTTAAAGATGACACACACAAAAGCCTCTTAAGTATTAAATGAGAGAAAAAACCTTGAAGATCCAGCTCACATCCCCAAAAATCATTCAAAAGGCTTTTTTTTTTTTTTTTTTAAAGTAAATCAGAAATGTGTGTTATAATGCTGGTCTCTTACAACCTAACATTCTTCTTACCAGACTGGTTCAAAAACACAAGTATAAGTTACAAATCATAAGCCGCCTGACAGTTAAACTTTTAGGCAGATGAAACCCTGAAAAACATTCCCAGTTTACACTGGAGGAAAAAGCCTAGGAAAATTAAGCCAAATGCCCAAAGTTTCAGTGTTCCAGAGGCAAGGTGACCTCAGACTCTGTGTTCCAGTGTGGCATTTTCAACATATTTCTTGCAGAACCAACGCTAATAAGAACCTTTACTAAACCAACATCTTTATGCTTGACAAGATCTCTCATACATGCATCAGAAAGAAATATATAGGTCTACCTAGGATTGTAAGTATCATACCTTCCATTTCTGTAGGAAAATGTTAAATAGTTAAAAAGCTGGATTAAATCTGCTTTCAAATTCCAGGAAGCCCTTAGTGGCTTTCATTGGTCTGAAGCCCATGTTTAACACCATTGATTTATCTCTTAGAAAAAAGATGGAGGAAATAAAAGGAGAATAAACCCCTTTAGAAGTGCCTTCCAAGTGTTTTATATCTTAAAAGACCCTAATTAATGTCCAGCCAAGGAAAAAAGAAAATCACCTCTGATTTTTTAACAGTTTGATAAGCCTCTTCTAATGTTTTCAAACTGAAATTTTGGGATAATATGCCAGATTAAGAATATAGTAAAAGTGGGACTGTTAGAGGACAGGGGTAGGTTATCACAGTGAGTTATTAGTTGATCCCAAAACATGCATTTGGAACTGTGTTCTGGAAATCAAGCCAAAGATCAGTGGCTCACAAATGCATGAAGTGAAATAGAACGTTTTTGTCAGCCACTCCCAGTAAGAAAACAAGTCACATCCCAAAGTTTTACAAATAATACCCACTTATGGAAGAAGGGTAATGCTCTCTGATATTTCTGTTCATGACCCACATGGGGGATCACAATTTGGAGTCTGAAACATACTGGTCTAGGGTAATCAAATTGGGTAAAAACACCTAAGGCAATATCCACACCCTAACAGTTTTTAACATTTTGAAATAATTTCGGAAGAACATAAAGATCCCTGTATCTGCCATCCAGATTCCAAAATGTAAACATTTTTACCATGCCTGCTTTTCCTCTCTATATTTCAGACATTTATTCTGAACCATGTAAGTTGCAGACATGATGCCCCTTTACTTAGCTTTTTCCTTAAAAAACAAGGACATTTTCTCACAGAATTAGTGTATTTTTTCAAATCAGGAAATTAACTTTGATAAAATTCTATTATCTAGGCCATAAAGCTTATTTAAATTTAAACTGTCCCAATACCCTTTGATTTGTAAAGTCTGGTAAAAAGAAACTTAGCCCCTCCCCTAATGGCATCTGAAATGGGGAAGAACTGTAGTTTTCAGTTCTATGAGTGTCCTGAAAATGCTTGCTGTCCATCTGCTAGTCTGCTAAACACTTTTTTTCTAATTAGACAAAATCTAGGGGTCTATATTTAGAATATCTTCACATAGAGAAAAAATTTAATTACCTTCAAATCGTTCTGAAGGTGTCGCATTGTCTGCTTGAGGCACCACTCCATGTTCTTTTTTAAATTTATCAAATGCCTTTTTGTTTATGTCATCTTTTTGATGAGGGTCTGAGAAATGAAAAGAATTTATTACAGGTCATCTCAGTCATTAAATTGCATAGATTTTTTAAGACTGCATTTGAGGCAGCAAAGAAATGATTTTGCAAAAGTGTAACTCACCAAGTTTTTGAAGACTCTTTGCTTTGCCAATAACATCTTTGGCGGTTCTCTTGACTCCAGAAGAAGAGTGGATGTTCATGTAATTAGCAATAACTTCCCATCTAGAGACAACAATACAATACATTCCAGAGGGAAAAACCACAAATAAAAGCCAGAATGATCCTTACATTTGTAATGTATAGGAGTTAGCTGTAATAGCTACAGAATTAACTCCAAATTGGTAGTCTCCTTACTATTACCTGGACTATAGCTTTTGCTTTTCATGTTTAAACCAACTGTATATAATCCTGGTTTCAAGTCTGTATAAAACCTTACAGATTCTGTATACAAACCAAGAGAAAATCACACATTTGTATATATTGGCATTTGGACGCGTAAAGAGAGAAATCATTCTGCAAACAGCCTTGAAACTCAACTATAGAGAGGAGGAGGCTGGATCTGTAAGGCTTCTTTTGAGTTCTAAACTTAGCCTCTGCAGTAAGTTCTGGTTTGAGGTGGGGAGCCAGAAAAGATTAAGGTTGTAAGAAAAAACTTCAGAATGCAAAAACAGAGGCCTTAGTACAAGCCACAATGGAATAAGCCATGGTTTATGTCTTTAATTTCTTGAGAAACGGATGAAGCATCCAGTGTATGGTGTACATACACACATGTGAGTTGGTGTAAACTGAAAAAACCCAGCAAGTTAAAAATACACCCTTTTTATTTTTACACTTTCTACTGTGGCACAAAATTGAGACTCCAGCATTTCTCTGGAAGTTTCTTCTATAACCAGTGCTACCTGGGTGCTTGTCTGCGTTCTCCCCAGGCTCCAGTATGTGCTCAAGAGAAGATTCATTCAAACCAGTACCTTGAGGGGTACCTGGGTGGCTCAGTTGGTTAAGTGTTCGATTTCGGCTCAGGTCATGATCTCACGGTCTGTGAGTTCGAGCCCCACATCAGGCTCTGGTGACAGCCCAGAGCCTGGAGCCTGCTTCGGATTCTTTGAATCCCTCTCTCTGCCCCTCCCCTACTCATACTGTGTCTGTCTCTCTTTCTCAAGAAAAAAAGTGAATAAACATTAAAAAATTAAAAAAAAAAAAACCCCAAACACCAGTACCTGGAATTTGTTCCAGCAGGGAAGAGGTTCACAGCTTTAATTAGTAACTGCAGATCATCTTCTGACCAGTTTTTACTGCCATTTCCACTCCCGCCAGTTGATTTCTCTGCGTTCTTAGACGCTTGTCGCATTCGAGCCTCAGCTTCCTCTTTCTCTTTTCTAATTTGCTCATTTATTTCTTCTATCTACACAAATATCATAGGTAAGTCAAAGACTTAAAGTGTCTTGCTTCTCTCCCTTTCTGGCCAGAGCTCTGTGGTTCTCACCTCTCACTATTCTGACAATGACCGAGAACGCTTCCCAAGCCAACCCCAAAATCAGCCGTCAGCTTTTCACTCTGGCTTCTGGGCTGCAGGAGCTCTGCTTGAGGAACAGAGAACCACGCGCAGCCTGTCCTGCTCTGTACTCATACCGGGTGACTTCTGTTTGCCTTGGACACTACTTGTCGAGGCAAAGGACACTTCAAACCTCTCTTCAAGTTCATACCCACTCTTTTCAGAAGAGAATCTCCTTTATTCTCTATAAAAAGGAAAAGGTATAGAAAGTGGCCTGTTTTATCCTGAAGTTCCACCCTTTACAGTGTTCCTCCCAGTCTACCTTCAGATGTGCACAGACAAAAAAGAAAACCTTTCCTTGGCCTTCTTGCTCTATCAACAGCTCTCTTGGGGTCGTTCATCTGTAACTCATTTCCCTCCTTCTACCCCTCAGAACCCATCACCCCAGTGCCAGCGATTCCTGTGACTCCCATCGTCCCTCACAGTCCAAGTCCTTCTGGCACCATTCTTCTAACCAGTCACACTTATGTGGCACATCCTGCCTACAAATGCCAGACTAATAGTATGTTAACTCTTTTCTACTCAAACCTCTGCAGTAAAGGAATCCAGTCATCAGGATATTAAAAACCTACTTAATTTGGCTCTACTTTTACTATCTTCATCTCCCAAGTCTCTCCCATATGCTACGGTTCATGCTGTCCTCCGACCTTCATCTCACCCCATCCATCCTCCAGGCTGGCTGAATCCCTTCACTGAGCCTTCCCTGACCGCTCTGCCCTGCACCGGGCACTTCCTATTTAACCTACAGCACCTGCTGCAGACCCTCCATCTTTTGGTCCTCAGAACTTTTTTCCTCAGTGTAGCTTCCTGAACTCCTTTGTGGCAGCAACAGAACCAGGCATTTCTCCAAACTACCTAGGCATCGTGCTGTATACTGTAGGGACTAACACTTGCTGCACTGAATTGAATTTCTGGGCCTGTTTCCTCCTCTGTAACATAAAAGGTGTACAGTAGATAGAACAGACCTCTCTTTTGGTTCTAAATGTCCTACAAAAATGCTCAAGGAATAGTCAAAACAATTATTAACGTGCTAGACACAAACACTATACACGGTAACAACTATACAAAGTCCAATTTAAAACAAGAAGAGCACTTACTAGAAGTAAAACATACTGGGGGACACAAAGAGAAATGAGATACTTCGCCTTTATTATAACTTCTCTGTAAGGTGGGAAATCCTGAGGTGAATGCTAAATGCAGATAGAAGGGATGTGTTCTTCTATTACCTGTTTTTCCAGAGCAGCCTTTCCTACTTCTTTTGTAGATGATGTGAGTGTTTCATTCAAGCACTGTAAGCTAACAGAAAAAAAGGGATGAAACTTTATCCAAAGCCCAAGAAAAGACTGCAACAGCACTCCTATGGTTATACCTTGCTAGTTCAAGCCGATCACAAAGTTTTTCCACTTCTTCCATCATTTTAACCCGCTCTGCCTCATTGTCAGAGAAGTGATTCCAAGTCTAGAAGCACAAACAAACATTTTCATCTTTTATCTACTGACACTAACAATATGTCCATAAATACAATAAGCAAAGCATTAAGTTCTCAAGAGATACCTCAAGTGAATGTATGGCCTTTTGACCATTAACAACCACACTGACCTGCTCTTCCCTGACTTGCTAGCAGTAAAAAGCTTTTACCAAGAGGATGGAGAAGCAAAACGGAAAAAAGGCGATGGTGTGGAAGATCTCTGGATGTTATAAAGTCGGAAGGGTTCCTCAGAGAACCACCTATGAATCAAATTCTGTATGAGGACTCAAAAGTTCTCTTCGTTAGGCTGCCTGCTCTATCTTCTGTGTGTTGAACTGTAATATTTGCTAGAAATTTTAAGTGTGAAATTAAAGGAAAAGATAATGTAATGTGTTCAGGAACGGGAGATGTTAGGAAAATATGATTAAAGATTGTGTCCATTGCCTCCCATTGCTTACTTATTTCTCCTTGCTTCCTTAATGCACACAGTCTGCCTCTCACTAAGGTTCCAGTGCTTTTACTGCTGACCCTTCCCTAGCATCCAAAAAGCACTACTGACTTTCTTCCTACCTGCCAGTGTCCCTCCTTCTAAGGCTCTTCCTCTCAGTACCTAAAGTTGGGTGTTTGCATCCTCCACCCTCCTCCCTCTCAGCCCGCTCTCTGGGTGATCTACTCACACGGCTCCTAGTGCCACGGAGAGAAGACTGTGACCCCAGAATTCCAGACTTGGACACCCAACTACTCACTCAGAATTTCCATTTGAGAATCTCGATGTGCTCAACATACCCTAAACTGAAGTCAACTCGTGGAGATGGAAATGGCAATAAAATGAACTCTTCATTTACTTTCAGCTTTTCCTCCTTTTTCTTTTTTGTTGAATTATACCATCATCCATCCAGTGTTCCATGCAAGATACCAGGACACACGTAAACACTCCTGTACTAATACTCCCTCCCTCCAGCACACAATCAGTACCACCCAGGCAGCAGCCTGTCCTCCCTCCCAAATAGTGGCTCATTTCATCCACCTTATTCTATTCCCACCCTCTCTGAAAGGCACAATATTCTCACCAGGATTATAGCAAAAAACTCCCAACTGCCTCCGCCTCTAGTCTCCTCTCAGCATCCCGACTGAAACCAACTCAGGAGCACATATGAACTAGCAAGACACGGAACGTCCTTCAAGACCTGGCTCCTTACCTCTTCAGCAGCCTCTGCTTCATGAAACCATACTTCCGGGATCTCTGCTTTCTCTTGGTGCTCCTGGCCTCTCTCATCTCTGATCCCACACACATGCTGCTTCACCTAGTTGAACCCTACTAGATCCAAAAAGCCTCCCTTGACTACCTTGCTTTGGTCCTTCCTCATCCTAGTGCTCTTCTTAAAGTGTTTGAAATGCTTGTTCACTTGACATTCTCCACCATTAACCAGATTTCTGGAAGGTGAGAACTGTATCTTCATTAGATCTACATCAGTTAGATCTAATTAGACTGTTTGCACATAGTGCTCACCAGATATTTAATGAATAAATACATGAACTCTTGGAAAGGAGCAATAAAAACAAAGTCACCTAATGCCAAAACTTTTACCCTCATTTATGCATCATCTCTAAGAACTATTTAAGCTTTCTGTTTTTTAATTGGCCCCTTTGAATTTTTTACTGATTTCTCATTATATGCCAAATATGCTACATACTGCACGGAAATGATCTCATTTAAATGTCACAACTCTATTACTGGGTACTATTTCAGCTAATGTGCAGGTAAGGAAACTGAGGCAGAGGGGTTGAAGTAACTTCCTGAGGGCCCAGAGACAGTAAGTGTTAAGTGAAGAATGACTTCAAAGCCAGGCAGCTTGCTCTGTCCATACTCTTTCCCACCACGATACACTGCATCCTTCTCAAAACAATTTTCTCGGTGAAATCTGAGGAAAATATTTCAGTTTTTCTATTTAGACTGTTCTCTCACTGACCAAAAGCCTGAAAAGACCACCTGTGTTTGTATTCTGGTTAAATCTTTTTCACAGCACGCTGATGGGGCAGCTTAATTTCAATTATGTTATTAACTGAAGATTCCAGATGGCATATATTAAAATATATATCCAATATCTGGAGCCTCTGGACAGTCACATGGAACAGTGTTTCTGCACAAAGTCAGCATGTACACACCTGCTGAATTTAACTCCGTGGTGTAGTACATAACACAGTGTGGCAACCTCTTGCTTGGCAGCTCATTAATTTATTCATTCAGTGCCGTCTGGTAAGGTTCGAACAATGCTGGTCTCTGACTCGACTAGTTTAAAATGTGAGAACAGCTCTTTGGACAAAAACTACATTTGAAAACTTCTGGGATTTTTTTGTCAGTAGTTCTTAGTGAAAACTACCTGAATGCAAACTACCAGTACTTCCCCAAATGATATTCTTTTACTTAGATAAAAATGAAACCTTTCAGACCCTTAAAAATTGAATTTTAACGTCTAAAGAAACTTTTTCTAAGATAAATATTGATATTACACCATTAAGGAAGCAACCAGCCAAAACCAAATTGTGGGACACTCTGAGGACAAATGATCTGGTTTCTCCAACAAATGAATGGTAATGGGGGAAGGGGAACTGGTGACGGTTGGGGACCTGCTGCAGAAACAATAGGAAACACAAACTAAAGCCTTTGTAATAGTCTCATTTAGATCCTAATTTGAATAAACTAACTGTAAAAAGACATTGTTGGGATAATCAAAAAGACAGGAATATTAGAATATTAAACAAGTTTTTTGGGGGGCTTCAAAACAGCATGATGGCTATGTTAAAAAAAAAACTGATCACAGTTGCACGTGAAATTAAAAAAAAGAATTGAAAAGCATTTAAGATGTTTAAATGAGATAAAATTCATACAACAGTTGAATTACACTTGCAGATTATAAGAAAAATATTCTTAAGTTTAATTAGCAATAGGATTTACTTGTTACCTAGTGTTGGCTCAATCAGTCTGACGCACCTTGCATGAGTTTCGAAGTTTTTGCCTTTCCTTCTTAATGGCTTTTTTCTGGATATCTTTTTCCTTCTTTGCCAATAATGCTTGTTGTCTAACTTCCTCCTCTTCTTTCTCTTTCGCTAACCGAGCAGCTTCTAATTCAGCTTGTCTTTGCTTTAATAATAGAAAATACAATTATTTTAAAAAGAAAATTAGGATTTCTAAATGTCTGTAACCTTATTTAAAAAATTCAATCTTTTAATAAATTAACAGTCAAAAACTGTGACATGTCAACTTATAGAAGATAGAAGGTTAAACTGAGAAAAGCAGCTGCTAAAGTTCTACATTTATTAAAAATACAAAATAGGCACATTAGAAATATGCATAGTATTAAAGGAATGTATATGACATGTTTTTGCTTAATAAGAGTTTGCTCGTAAGGAATATCCCTGTAATTATCATGGTACCAACTTACCAAGATTTATGCATAGTTGCACCTAATTCTCTACTTAAAGATTATAGTTTTTTTTTTTAATTTTTT
>NW_027533259.1:2816010-2918204 GCF_008692635.1 Crocuta crocuta | reverse complement strand
GAGAGAGAGAGAGAGAGAGAGAGGAGAGAGAGAGAGAGACAGCGTGAGCAGGGGAGGGTCAGAGAGAGAGGGAGACACAGACTCTGAAACAGGCTCCAGGCTCTGAGCTGGCAGTCAGCACAGAGCCCCACAAACCGCGAGATCATGACCTAAGCTAAAGTCGGACGCTTAACCGACTAAGCCACCCAGGTGCCCCAAGATTATAGTTTTTAAAAGAGATCTGAAGATTAAACACTTTATGAACATTTAAAGTCCAGCTTCATCAAATGTCACCTTACTTTTTCTTTAGCTTCTTGCTCCTTCCGTTTTGCTTCTGCTTTTGCTTTCTTTTCTGCTTCTTTCTTGGCTTTTTCTTCTTCCTTAAATTTTTTTATCCTTGGATCACAGCTATATGCATTGTCTACCAGAAAAAAAGTTAACTTTTTCAATTTCTAACATTAAAGATCCTTGTACATTAATTGACTGACTTTGGGAGAGCGCACATGTGCAAGCAGGGAACTGGGGCAGAGGGAAAGAGAGACTCTGAAGCAGGCTCCATGCTCAGCACGGAGTGTGATGCCGGGATGGATCCCACCACCCTGGGATCATGACCTGAGCCAAAAGTCAACTGACTGAGCCACCCAGACAGGTGCCCCAAAGAACTTTTTAAAAAATACCAATTATACTTACCAACTAATGTTCTTATTCTGTTCATTTCTTCTTTTTTTCTTTGTGCCCTTGTTGCTCTGTTCTGCTTTTCAATCCATCTCCTCTCATCACGACTATGAAACAGAAAATATTGGAAACAAATTATTGATTATAGATAGCATGACTGGAAAATGTAGTTATTTTATAAATTTATGTGTAAATGTCTGATACTAACATTAAAGGATGATTCTACTTAGTATTAATTTTTGTTGAGTTTTTTAGAATACTCATGTCAAAAGTATTTCCCTATACACACGAAGAAAACTAAAATTAAACCAGTTAAGCAAACAGAAGAAAAATAATTTGCTGAATTGAGCTTTTATGACAATTATATTCATTGGTCATTTCTTAAGCACATCCTACCAACTATTGATTTGGCCCCATCTAGTTTAACTTGTGAGATGGGATCTCAAAATACTCAACCTGAAAAAGGATACACAAAGAGAAAATTTATACAAAAAATATATGTAGTATATTTTCATACATCATTGCAAACAAATAACCATCTTTCTTTATTAGTGACTTACATACCATTCCGCTTTTTCTTTTTCTTCTTCATCTAAATAAGAAAATTCTCTCCAAGAATCAAAATTATACCTAATACAAATAGAAATTAAAAAAAAAAATCAAGCTAATAAAAAAATCTTCCTTTTAAAATTAAGTTAGGTGCATATAATGCTAAGAAACATTAATGGCAAATTGGTGAGTTTGTCTTGTAGACAAGCCCCCCCTCACGTGGTCTAACTAACACTATGCTCAAGTTGTCTTCTTCCTCTTAATTAAATGACACTGATTTGGTATGAAAATCTAAAAGTACACTCCTTACCCCTAAATTAAAATCACACCTCCCTGCCATCTCTCCATTAGCTTTCTCTCTTGCTTGGAACCTGTTGAAGTTCTCCCTACCTTCTCCTTCCCTAGTCTGTCAAGCCTTAAGGCAGCCTGCATAGTGTTATGGTATCTCTGATTTGTATCCTCTCAAGAGAAAAGCAACTACAAATGGCAGAGCTATACTTGGTCATTTTTGTTTCATAGTAATTTTATGTTTTCATTTACTAGGTACTTAATCAGAAAATACTGCAAATACAAATTGGCCATGAATATTTATTGTCTTCATTAAACATTAGTGAATCCATCACAGAGATAAAAAAAGCACTGCTTTCCGTGTGTATTTTTAAATAGCCAAATGAAAAAATTTTCATTTTTACTGAAATGGCTCCTTAATTTTCCTTTTTTACCTCTATAGTATGCTTGATATCTAGAAATGGCATTAGAAAACATTTTAAAAATCATAAAAGCCTAAATATCACATAGGAGATAATATAGCATTATGTGAAAACTATTATGATTATTTCTGAATAGAGTGCTTTTGTTCTGATTCTCCTATCCTTGAATTAATTTATGAACAATCAAGTATTTATTGGATACTTTTTTAAAAAATGACAGCATCATAGGAACAGTGTATTCACTTACCAGAAAGAATAAAATGCATCTACATCTTCAAATGATGAATTCATATCACCAAGTTTAGGGACATTTTTTTTATTTGACCATCTGAAATAAAAAAGAATTAAAAAATTCAATTCAAAATCTGTACAAAGGTCAGGAGACAGGCTAATTTATTAAGAAACATTTTTTATTAACACTATATCCCCTAGCACAAAGAGATGGGGCTGGCAGATCAGCACTAAGGTGCTGCACAATACAGGTGCAATGAGAGAGGACAAGGGTAGACAGAGTTGCGGAGAAACAAAGAACGATGTTTTCATCATCAGGTTGTCTTCAGTTTTATAAATAACAGGCCTGTGACAGCTGCCACACTAGCTAGGAAGAACAGGCGCTAAGGCCCCCTTTCCCAAGCTCACTAACTCCTGCCTCTAAACAGGCAGCACAGAAGCAACCTGTAGGCCCACACTTCTTTTTCTTAGAGAGTAAGAGCGCAAACAGTGGGCGGGAAGAGAGAGGATCTTAAGCAGGCTCCACCATGCAGGGTTAGATCCCAGACCTGAGCCAAAATCAAGAGTTGAATACTCAACCAAATGAGTCACCTGGGTGCCCCCCAGATTTTAAATGTTAATACAGAAGGAAGATTTCCACCCTCTTATTGCCATGACCATCCCTGCGCTGAGTCAGGACTTCTAAAGCAGCTCACCCATTATCCCTGACAGATTCTGTGGCTGTTACTGACCCATGTTTTCTACTCTATGAAAACATTCCACAACAAAATATATCACACTATTTTGTTTTACCACCTTCAACACTATTAGAAAACAAAAATGAGGAGAGTGGGTGGAGAAAATACTAAGTTGCGCTAAGCCGATAAAGTGGGTCTTAAACCCAGCTGCACATTAGAATCACCAGGGAATATTTAAATACCCTAGAGGCATTCCAAGCTAATTAAATTGAAATCACAATTAAATTAAATCTCTCCAGGTGGAACACAGCTATCAGGAGTTTTTCAGCTTCTCCAGGTGATTTCAATATGCAGCCACACTGTGCTCTAAGGAAACCTTCCAGTACAGATGGAACCAAAAAACGCAGAATACTGACATACACCAATTAAAAACGGACTTCAATGAAATAAATTACATATACAATAACATTAAAGATAATCTCATCTTTGAGGCATCTGGGTGGCTCAGTCGGTTACTGCCTTGGGCTCTGTGCTGACAGTTCAGAGCCTGGAGCCTGCTTCAGATTCTGTGTCTCCCTGTCTCGCTGCCCTTCCCCTGCTCGTGCTCTGTCTCTCTCAAAAAGAACTAAACATTAAAAAAAAACTGCATCCTCAGAGAACCTTATGATAATGAAATGCTCCAAAACAACAGCTCCAAAAGAACAAAAACTTTATCAGATGATAAAGGGCCAGAGAGAGTATATACCGTTAGTAAATGGGAAGCAAAAGAATGGGAAATTACTATCACCTCAGTAACAGTATCACACTGCATAAAGTCAGCTACTGTTGTTTCCCACAAAGGAAATCTAAAAGAAAAACATCCTATGAGGTGTAAAGGAATTTCACCATGAAAAGGCAGAACTGTTCAGAGAGCAAAATAAATGAGAGCAGTACATTCACCAGAGAGGCTCAATGCTGTAGAGAAGGACGACAAAGAGAGAATAACTTTTATCAGAGGAAAAATGCAGAAACCTGGAAGATCCCACGAAGCACGCCAATACAGCATGCTGATCACAAGAGGATCCCTTAACTCACCTAGAATTCCGTTCAAACACTGGGGAAAACACTTCGAAGAAATTGTCCTTTGCTTCACTTTTAGAAGGAACTGAGTTATCAAAAGTAGGATCTACACTGTTGAATGCCCGCCTTTTCAGTGGATCAGATAACATTTCATAAGCTGAGGAAAAAATGGTAAGGTCACATTACTATAACTCTACATTTTTTCCCTGAGAAAAAATCTCCTTCGTTTAAAAAAAAGGTATTTTTCATCTTCAAAAATTGTTTGCTTGTGGGAAGGAAGAGACTGAATGTAGGTAATGATAACTGCTAGCACTATTGGATATAATCTGACTTCACAACTTCTTTCAGTACCTCTTCTAGAAGGCAAGTGACAAAACAATGGTTAAGTACTCAGCCCTTAGGAATTCGTGACTCTGAGGAAAAAGAAATAGCCAGAAAATTAACTGTTAGATTCCAAGGTTGTAAAAAAAATAAAAATAAAAAATCAAAGAACCTTTAGCATCTAGAGCACTACATAAGTGTGGGCCAAAAAGAGTAAGTTTGAAAGATGTGTACACGATTTTAAAAAGTTATCATCAAGATGTAAAATCACTTAAGGACACACTTAGATATGGTAAGAATCTATATTAATTTGCTTAATGAAGATATGGCTATGTAAACAGCAATAAACGTTGTCTTGAGTCCCACAGCAGGAGACAATCAACTTTTGGATTTAAATCAGCAAAACATCTGAAGAACTATTTAGTCCTACAAAGTGTCTGAAATGGAGAAATAACTTGGCATTCTTGTTAGACATAACAGTTAGGATGAAATAACTCTAGGTCGAGCTTCTCAGAAGAATCACCTGATGATCTATCTCAGTAACACGCGGACTCAGTGAATCTGGCGGGGGGCCCTGGCTTCTGCATTCCTGATAAGCAACAGGTGCTGCTGACGCTGATGGTTTGAGAGAATCTCACTTTGGGAGCAAGGCTCTGGGGCTGGTTATCACAAACAACCAGATATAACCGAAAGTGTTTTTGTAAATGTCATGGTATATTTAAATTAACTACAGTATATACACTAGAAATCCAATCCTAGCACTTAATAATCACCACCTTTACAAATTCCTGACTCTAGGTATTTTCTTACCTTTAGTTATGCAAGTGAAGTAGTCATTATCTCCTTCTTTGATTGGTTCACCAGCTGCTTTCCGTTTGTCTGGGTGATGTTTTAGAACCATTGCTTTATCTACAAAACAAGCCAGATTTAGACAGTTTGTCACTTTATGCATCAAAACTAAAAATAAAGATGAGGAGCTTGGGAAGATGGCGGCGTAGGAGGATCCTGAGCTCATCTCCTCGCATGAACCCATCAAGGCTGCAACCACACACAGTGCAACTCACTCTGAAAAGGACCTGAAGACTAACAGAACAGCTTCTCCATAGCTAAAGAAAAAGCCACATCGAAAAGAGAGGAAGAGGTGTGGTTGGGAACCAAATCCCTGGGGTAGCAACCCTTAAGCAGGAAGGATATCACAGGTGAAGAGGTCCTCCCTGAGGAGTAAAGGGATCAAGGCCCCACTGGGCACCCTTGCCCTGGGGTTCTACACAGCTAAGAGGAGCCCCCATTAACGTATGGCTTTGAAAGTCAGTGGGGCTTACTTAGCTCCAGGAGCTATCCTGGACTCTGGTTTTATTTTTTTATTAAAAAAAATTTTTTTAATGTTTATTTTATTTTTTATTTATTTCTAAGAGAGAGACAGCGTGAGCAGGGGAGGGTAAGAGAGAGGGAGACATGGAATCCGAACCCGGCTCCAGGCTCTGAGCTGTCAGCACCCGGGGCTCGATCCCACGAACCATGAGATCATGACCTGAGCCAAAGTCAGACGCTTAACCAACTGAGCCACGCAGGCGCCCTCTGGACTCTGCTTTTAAAGGGCAAACACGCCATATCATTTGCTCTAAGACCCAGCACAGAGGCAGCAATTTGAAAACTGCCTGGGTTATTTATATGTGACAGAGATTTACGAATCATACAGGATGTGCCAGAGGAGCAGAAAATTCCGTAGCAATTTTCTCCAGAATGAAAAGCGCTGGCAGGTGCCAGCTGTGACACTCTCCATCTGCCTTGCTGACACTCTTGTCCTGCCTCATGTTCCCCTGCAGAAATACCCTACCCAAAGGTGCCCATCCCATCACACTTGGTGGGCAGCCGTGGTTAGAACCAGTGCCCCTCCAAAGCAACCCTGGACAGAGGAGGGGGGCAGCCCTATCCATCAGCACACCTGCCACAATTTATAGCCTGACCCTAAGCCAGCTGTGCTGAGAGCAAGCCTCACATACCAATGGACCCACAGTAGTACCAGGCCAGTCACAAAGGAAGGGTGCACGCTAGCCCCACAGAAATCATTCCTGGGGGGCCTGATTCTGGTGACCAGGTGGGACTCACACTACTGGGCACCACAGGACACCTTTTATATAAAGCCACTGCTCTCAAGAGTAGGAGAAGGAGCTGACCTACCTAATACACAGACAAAAACAGAGTAAGACAAAATGAGGAGACAGGAATATGATCCAAATGAAAGATCAAGATAAAATCCAAGAAAAAGAACTAAACAAAATGGGAATAAGCACTCAACCTGATTAAAGGCTCAAACTAACAGTCATAAAGACTGGAGGGAAGAGTGAATAATACCATGAGTACTTCAACAAAGAGACAGAAAATATGAAAAACAAGCCAAAGGGAATCAATACCTGATCAGAGGATGCAGAACAGATCAGTGATCAAGAAGACAGGGTAATGGAAAGCAACTAAGCTCAACAGCAAAAAGAAAAAAGAATTTTAAAAATGAGGCTATGTTAAGGGACTTCTGCAACATCAAGTATAGGAACATCTTGTATTATAGGGGGTCTTGTATATAGGGGGTCACAGAAGGAGAGGGGAGATGGGGCAGAAAAGTTATTTGAAGAAATAATGGCTGCAAACTTCCCCAACCTGTAAGGAAACCGATATCCAGCTCCAGGACACAAAGGGAGCCCCAAACAAGATGAAACCCAGGAGGTCCACCCCAACACATAGTAATTAAAATGATAAAAATGAAAGATAAAGAGAATCTTAAAAGCAGCAAGAGAAAAAGCAGTTACATACAAGGGGAACCCTATAAGGTTGATTTTTCAGCCTTATCTTTGGAGCCCAGAAGTGAGTGGCATGAGTGGCATATATTCACAGTGCTGAAGAAAATAAACAAACCCTATAACCAAGAATACTGTACCCAGCAAGGTTATCATTCAGGATGGAAGGAGAGATAAAGTTTGCAAGACAAACAAAAGTTGAAGGNCTGGACTCTGCTTTTAAAGGGCAAACACGCCATATCATTTGCTCTAAGACCCAGCACAGAGGCAGCAATTTGAAAACTGCCTGGGTTATTTATATGTGACAGAGATTTACGAATCATACAGGATGTGCCAGAGGAGCAGAAAATTCCGTAGCAATTTTCTCCAGAATGAAAAGCGCTGGCAGGTGCCAGCTGTGACACTCTCCATCTGCCTTGCTGACACTCTTGTCCTGCCTCATGTTCCCCTGCAGAAATACCCTACCCAAAGGTGCCCATCCCATCACACTTGGTGGGCAGCCGTGGTTAGAACCAGTGCCCCTCCAAAGCAACCCTGGACAGAGGAGGGGGGCAGCCCTATCCATCAGCACACCTGCCACAATTTATAGCCTGACCCTAAGCCAGCTGTGCTGAGAGCAAGCCTCACATACCAATGGACCCACAGTAGTACCAGGCCAGTCACAAAGGAAGGGTGCACGCTAGCCCCACAGAAATCATTCCTGGGGGGCCTGATTCTGGTGACCAGGTGGGACTCACACTACTGGGCACCACAGGACACCTTTTATATAAAGCCACTGCTCTCAAGAGTAGGAGAAGGAGCTGACCTACCTAATACACAGACAAAAACAGAGTAAGACAAAATGAGGAGACAGGAATATGATCCAAATGAAAGATCAAGATAAAATCCAAGAAAAAGAACTAAACAAAATGGGAATAAGCACTCAACCTGATTAAAGGCTCAAACTAACAGTCATAAAGACTGGAGGGAAGAGTGAATAATACCATGAGTACTTCAACAAAGAGACAGAAAATATGAAAAACAAGCCAAAGGGAATCAATACCTGATCAGAGGATGCAGAACAGATCAGTGATCAAGAAGACAGGGTAATGGAAAGCAACTAAGCTCAACAGCAAAAAGAAAAAAGAATTTTAAAAATGAGGCTATGTTAAGGGACTTCTGCAACATCAAGTATAGGAACATCTGTATTATAGGGGGTCACAGAAGGAGAGGGGAGATGGGGCAGAAAAGTTATTTGAAGAAATAATGGCTGCAAACTTCCCCAACCTGTAAGGAAACCGATATCCAGCTCCAGGACACAAAGGGAGCCCCAAACAAGATGAAACCCAGGAGGTCCACCCCAACACATAGTAATTAAAATGATAAAAATGAAAGATAAAGAGAATCTTAAAAGCAGCAAGAGAAAAAGCAGTTACATACAAGGGGAACCCTATAAGGTTGATTTTTCAGCCTTATCTTTGGAGCCCAGAAGTGAGTGGCATGAGTGGCATATATTCACAGTGCTGAAGAAAATAAACAAACCCTATAACCAAGAATACTGTACCCAGCAAGGTTATCATTCAGGATGGAAGGAGAGATAAAGTTTGCAAGACAAACAAAAGTTGAAGGAGCTGATGATCACTCAAGTAGCCTTACAAGAAATGTTAGAGGGAATTCTTTAAGTGAAAAGAATAGGCCATAAAGAGAAGAAACTGGTGAAAGGAAAACTTCACTGGTAAAAACAAACATACAGTGAAGATAGGAGTTCAATCACTTATAAAGCTCGTAAGAAGATAAAAAGACAAAAGTAGTAAAATCAACTATCTACAAAAATCAGTCAACAGACACACACATACACACACACAAAAGTAACTGAACTTAAGCAACTATCAACTTAATATAGACTGATGTTACATATGAATTTCATGTTAAGTAACCACAAACAATGAAACTTTAATAGGCACAAAAAAAAAAAAATAAAGGAATCCAAGCATAGCTCTAAAGAAAGTCATCACATCATAAGGGTAGAGAGCATGAGAAGAATAAGGAAACAGAAAAGAGCTACAAAAAACCCCAAAAAAACCCAGAAGCAACTGGCAAAATGGCAATAAGTACATACTTATTTAATATTGCTTAAAATGGGAGTGCCTCAAGTCAGTTAAGCATCTGACTCTTGATTTCGGCTCAGATCATGATCTCACGTTTCATAGGATTGAGCCCTGCCCTGCATCAGACTCCATGCTGACAGCACAGAGCCTGCTTGGGTTCTCTCTCTCTGCCCCTCCCCACTCATGTTCTCTTTCAAAATAAATAAACATAAAAAAAAAAACAAAAACCAATTGCCTAAAATGTAAATGGTCTAAATACTCCAAAAAGACAAAGGATGACTGAATGGATAAAACAACAAGACCCATCTATATAAGAATATGCCGTCTACAAGAGACTTCAGACATAAAGACATATATATACAGACCAAACGTGAAGGAATGGAAAAAGATAGTCCATGCAAATGGAAACAAAAAAAAAAAAGTTTGGGTAGCAATACTATATCAGGCAAAACAGACTTTAAAACAGACTATAACTGGAGATAAAATAAGGCATTCCTTAATGATAAACAGATAATCCACAGGAGGACATAACAATTAGAAATCTCTATACACCTAACACAGGAGAGCACCTAAACAGAGAAAAATTAATGGTTATAAAAAAAGAAATGGACAGTAATACACAATAATCATAGTAGCTTTTAACACCCTACTTACAACAAAGGATAGAATTTCCAACTAGAAAATTAGTCAGGAAACAGTGGCTTTGACAACACATTAGGCCAGGTATACTTAACATACAAACAGAACACTGCACCCAACAGCAGAATACACATTCTTCTCAAGTGCAAATGAAACATTCTTAGGATAGATCTCATGTTAGGCCATAAAACAAGTCTCAATAAATTTAAGAACACAGTAATTATACAAGCATCTATTACAACCACAACATTATGAAACTAGAACTATAGGGGGGAAAAACAGAAAAAAAACAAACATATGGAGGCAAACAACATGCTACTAAGTTAGTGGATCAAAAAAATACCTTGAGACAAATCTCAAACAATCTAACCTTAATAGATTAGAGAACCAGAAAAAGAACAGAACCTGAAGTTACTAGAAGGAAGGAAATAATAAAGATCAGAGTGAAAATACTGGAATAATGAGACTTAAAAAATAATAGAAAAAAAAATCAAGAGATGGTTCTTTGATAAAATTGATGAACCTTTAGGTAGACTCATTAAGACAAAGAAGATTCCGATGACTAAAACCACAAATGAAAAGGGATAAGCTACAATTGACATCACAGAAACACAAAGGAATGAAAAATTATACACCAACAAATTGGATAACCTGGAAGAAATGGATAAATTCCTAAAAACACACAATCTTCCAAGACTCAATCAGGAAAAAGAAAAAAGTCTGAACAGACTGATAACTAGTAATGAAATTGAATCGGTAACCCAAAAACCCCTAAAAACAGGGATCAGATGGCTTCATAGGTGAATTCTATCAAACATCTGAAAAAGACTTAATACCTATCTTTCTCAACAACAGAAGAGGAAAGAATGCTTCCATATTCATTCTATGAGGCCAGCATTACTGACACCACAATAAGACAAAGACACTACAAAAGCCCCAAAATTACAAACCAATATCCCTAATGAATACAGATGCAAAAATCTTCAATAAATATTAAGAAACCAAATTCAACAATACGTTGAAAGGATCATACACCATGATCAACTGAGATTTAGTCAAGAAATATTAAGAATGGTTCAATAACTGCAAATCAATCAACATGATACACCATATTAACAATGAAGGATAAAAATCACATGACCTCATTACATGTAGAAAATGCATTTGACAAAATTCTACATCCATTAATAAGAACTCTCAATAAAGTGAGTATAGAAAGAACATACCTCAACTTAATAAAGACCATATATGACAAACCCACATCTAACATCATACTCAAGGGTGAAAAGCTAAAAGCTTTTTCTTTAGGATCATGACAAGATAAGGATGTCTACTTCATGGCTCTTTTACTCAACAGTGTGCTGGAAAGTCCTAGCCACAGCAATTGGGCAAGAAAAAGAAATTAAAGCCATTTAAACTACAAAGTAGTAAAAGTATCACTATTTACAGATGACAACATATATAGAAAACCCTAAAGACACCACCCCAAGAAATTAGAATGAATGAATTCAGTGAAGTCGCAGGATACAAAAATCAACAGACAGAAATCAGCTGCACGTCAATATAATAACTAGCAGAAAGAGAAATTAATAAAACAATCTCATTTACAACTGTATGAGAAATACCTAGGAACAAATTTAACCAAGGAAGTGCAAGACCTGTACTCTTAAAAATGTGAGACACTGATCAAAGAAACTTAAGATGATACAAATAAATGTAAAGGTACAGCATGCTCATGGATTGGGAGAACAATTATTGTTAAAATGTTCATACTACCCAAAGCAATCTGCAGATTCAATGCAATCCCTATCACCCCTATCAGTAGTGTTTTTCACAGAACTAGAATAATTCTAAAATTTGTATGCAACCAAAAAAGACTCTGAAGAACCAAAGCAGATCACTGGTTCTTTTGATATCACAATCCCAGATTTCAAACTATACTACAAAACTACAGTACTGAAAATAGTATGGGACTGGCACATAAATAGACACATAGATCAGTGGAACAGATCTCCCAGAAATAAACTCATATATATATGGTCAATTAATGTATGACAAAGGAGGCAAGCATATACAATGGGAAAAAACAGCCTCTGCAATAAATGGTGTTGCAAATACTGAACAGCTACATGTTAAAGAATAAAACTGGATCACTTTCTTACATCATACACAAAAATAAACTCAAAATGGATTAAAGACCTAAAGTGAGACGTGAAATCTTAAAACACCTAAGAGTAATATTTTGGATATTGACCTTTGTAATATTTTCCTGTATGTGCCTCTCCAGGAAGAAAAATAACAGCAAAAATAAATACTTGAAACTACACCAAAATAAAAACCTCTGCTCAGTGAAGGAAAACAGCCAAGAAAACAAACAGGCAACAGCTGAATGGGAGAAGACATTTGCAAATGATTTATATGATAAGGGGTCAATATCAAAACACAAAGAACTCCTAAAACTCAATAACAAAAAAAATCCAAATAATCTGATTAAAAAATGGGCAGAGGACCTGAACAGACATTTTTCTAAAAAGGATGGATATACATATGGCCACAGACACATTAAATGATGCTCAGCATCACTAATCATAAGAGAAATGCAAATCAAAACCGCAAGGTGCTACCAGCTCACACCACTCAGAATGGCTACTATCAAAAAGACAAGAACTAAGCTTTGGTGAGAATGTGGAGAAAAGAGAACCCTTATGCACTGTACAAATTTGTATAGTCACTATGAAAAACTGTATGGAGGTTCCTCAAAAAATTAAAAACAAAAATATCACATGACCCAGCAATTCCACTTCTGGGTATGTATTTGGGGAAAACAAAACAAAACAACAAAAAAACCCCAACAAAACAAACACATTCATTCAAAAAGATATATGCACACGTATGTTTACTGTAGCATTATTTATAACAGCAAGATATGGAAGCAACCTAAGTGCTCATCTATAGATGACTGAATAAAGAAGATGTGGAACATTATATATATAATGGAATATTGCTCAGCCATAACAAAGAATGAGATCTTGCCATTTGGAACAACATGGACAGAATACCAGACCATGCTAAGTGACATAAGTGAGACAAAAATAAATACTACATGATTTCACTTACATGTGGACTCTTAAAAAACAAAACAGATGAATAAACAAACCTCCCCCCACCCAAAGGCTCATAAATACAGAGAACTGGTGATTGCCGGAGGGAGGGAAGAGGGATGGTTAACTGGTCCAGAGGGAGGGAGGAGGGATGGTTAATTGGTCCAATAGTTGAAGAGAACGGAGAGGTACAAATTTCCAGTTATAAAATAAGTAAGTCAGAAGATGCACAGCATAGGGTTATAGGCAACAATATTGCAGTAAGTTTGTATGGTAACAGAGTGTAAGCACACTTACATGGTAAGCATTTTGTAATGTATATAAATACTGAATCATATGTTGTACACCTAAAACTAATATAATGCTGTATGTCAACTATACTTCAATTAAAAAAATACAAAAATAAACATGAGTTAGCTACACAGAACCATTTGTAAAATCAAAATATCAATTTTAAAATATTTTCTTCTATGGTAAAATAGAAGCTTGTTACATGTGGAAATCATAGAAAAAGAAGTAATTATTTTAAGGATTAGCCAAAATGCCAACACCCAAAGACAATTTTACTGTTAACATTCTGATATATTTTCACACAGATTTTCCTTATACATGTTTAAAGAAACTAAGTATAATTGTAACATACATACCAATTTATAGTCTGTTTTTTTTCAAGTTAACATTATACATTTGCATTTTCTGTTGTTACAAACTTCAAAAAAATAATTTTTTTTTTTTTAAAGTGGGCTCCATGACCAACATGGGGCTTGAACTCACGACCCTGAGATCAAGAATCAGATGTTCTACCAACTTAGCCAGACAGGTGCTCCTTCAAAAAATTTTAATGATTGCTTAGTAAAGTATTTCAAATAGATTTATCATAATTTATTTCTCTATTGTTGGATATTTAAATTGTTTCTAAATTTTCACTATTATAAATAAGTAATGCCAATTTTAATCATTTTGTAGAGATGTTATTTGTACATATTCAGGATTCTTTCTTCTTAGGATGTATTTACAGAGGTGACATTTGTGAGTGAAATGTAGGAACAAGTTCCTTTCTAAACATTAGACCACTTCATACTCTTATGTGAACATGTATTTCACCACAGCCTCACCAGCAACGAATATTAATTATTTAAACATACACTTATTACTGGGGCTTAACAATATTTTTGGTTCTCTCCTTCATCCTTCATCTATGGAGGAAGGAGAGGTTGTTTTAGTTTCTCTTCTTAGTTTGTCTGATTCACTTTACAATAAATTAGAGCTAGCTGTTAGCATATGTTGAACACTTAATATATACTTGGCACTATTCATCAGTTAATCTTCCCAATAAATCAATGAAGAAACTGCTATTATTATTTTCTCCATTATACGGAAGAGGAAATTGAGGCAAAGAGAGGGTAAGTAACCATGACGATTTCAACCCATCCAAAGTCTTGGCAAATCAGGCTTCGATCCAGGCAAGCCTGATGGTTCACCTGTGCTGGTACGCTGCCTCTCCTGGTCCATAATGCTTAATGCTAACGCTTTTTCAACTGCTGTTATATACTTACATTTAAAAAAAAATTTTTTTTTTTTGAAAATTTCCTCTCTGTACACCACCCCCTCCCCAAGCATCACAAGGTATTTATTACTTAGTGTTACATCAGATAAAGGTTTTAAAAAATAAAGGATTTAAAACAAAAGAGTGTTTTAAAGCAAGTGTTCATTTCCCTTAAACTCAAAACTTCTGTTTATAATGTAAAGTGTGAGTTATTAATAGAGAAGAATGCTTTAAGAGTGATCAATAAGATTCTTTAAAAATAAATTTCCTTGGGGCGTCTGGATGGCTCAGTCAGTTGGGTGTCCGACTTTGGCTCAGGTCATGATCTCACAGTCCATGGGTTTGAGCCCCGTGTCGGGCTCTGTGCTGGACAGCTGAGAGCCAGGAGCTCCTTTGGATTCTGTGTCTCCCCCTCTCTCTGCCCCTCCCCTGCTCACTCTCTGTCTCTCAAAGTAAAACAAAGACATAAAAAGTTAAAAAGAAAAAATTTTCCTTGTCTGTCTGAAATGTTCCCTACAACATTTTAAATTTTACAATAAAAAAAACTGAGACCCCCCAAATTCCCTCCGGTTCTATTCCTGTTCAGCAAAGCTCAGCTTTAAATTTAAAAGTGACTGTCTACTCTATTTGTTTCTAAAATGCTTTTCTATAAATACTGTTGTCATTGTCTCTGATGTATTTTTTATATTCCATTTATATTTTAACGTAACTTATTATCTGTGTGATATATACTGCATACACATAAATTATCCCGTGTAAACATATGTATGTTCATGACACACAGACACATTATTTATATATATGTAAAACTTCTACAAGATGACTTTCACTGCCAAGTAACCTAATGAGATCCCTAAGTGAGGGGGGGAAATCCTCAAAATATAAGTTTTACATAAATAAAAAGAACACGTATAGATATCATATATATGTATACTTACATATAATTTATGTAGGTACAACATACATATAAATCATTTTCATTTATATTTATTGATCATTTCCTTTATAATTTTTCTTGGTAATTATAAATTTAGAAGGCACTTCATTCTCAACAATTTTAACATATTTTCTAGTTTCATTAATATTTTCTATAGTTAGAACTGAAAACATTTTTAAATTTAAATTTTTTTTTACAATTTTAACATATTCAAGTAAATATCAAAACTATGAATGGAAGTCCTTGAATAATCCTTCTCTTCTCCACTGATGTATGATGCCTCCTTTATCATGGTAAATTTTACCAGGGTTTGTTTCTGGTTACCTATTCTTGCCCTGGGATCATCTTTAAAATGACTATACCCGGGGCGCCTGGGTGGCTTAGTCGGTTAAGCGTCCGACTTTCGCTTAGGTCATGATCTCGCGGTTCGTGGGTTCGAGCCCCGCGTCGGGCTCTGTGCTGACTGCCAGCTCAGAGCCTGGAGCCTATTTCAGTCTGTGACTCCCTCTCTCTCTGACCCTCCCCTGCTCACGCTGTCTCTCTCTCTCTCTCTCCCTCCTAGAAATAAATAAAACATTAAAAAAATAAATAAATAAATAAAATAAAATGACTATACCCTTCTATATATTTGATGGCGGCTTCCAAAAATTATACTATTTCTGCCTATTTCTCCTATATCTAGCCACCTGATTCGACCCCCATTTGGTTTTCTAGGTAGATCCTGTATTATCTACAAACATCTTTTTCTTCTTTCCAACAGCCCTCTTATTTAATATATTAACTCACTAAATCATACTCCTAATAGCATAAAAAAAGAATAGACAAGTTAGCTTCTCCCATGGATTTTACCAGGAATATCACTAATACTGCATGCTTTAAGTTTGTTAGCTGTGGGTTTGAAATATTTACAAAAGTAGAAAATTAGCTGTATTTCTTTGCAAAATTCTATTTATCAAAAAGGAATGGCTATTAAATTGTGTTTTATACATTTTCACTATTTAGGAAATATTATCTGAACTATAAACAGATTTAACTATTATCAATACATTTCCTACGTTGGATTCCTGAGGGAAATCCTATGTCTGCATGGGTACTATTCTTTTAATGTGCTGTTAAGTTCAATTTGCTATCATTTTAACTGACATTTTTTGGTTTTACATTACATTCGTGGATGAGATCTGTCTGTAGTTTTATTAAATCTCTCTTTGCCAGGTATTAAAATTTATTATCTTTAAGAATTTTTTAGAGCCTTTTAGCTTTACAGTACAAGTGAGAGAATGGCACAGTAACTTCTTACATGCCCTCTGTCTCTCTACACGCACAGCCTCCCCCTCCTCTGTTACCACCAATACCCATTAGAGGGGACCAATTGTTACAAGTGATGAACCTACACTAACACATCATAATCACCCAAGTTCATAGTTTATATTATATTACAGTTCGCTCCTGGTGTTGTACATTCTATGGGTCTGGACAAGTATATAATAAAACGTATCCATATTTTATAGTACTGCAGTATTTTATAGTACTTTCACTGTCCTAAAAATCCTGTGCTTGTCCTATTCATCCCTCCCTACTCTCCCAACCATGATCTTTTTTACTATCTACATATTTTTGTCTTTTTATGCCAGGCTTTCATACTAGGATTATATTAACTTCACAAAACAAACTGTTCCAAAACAGTTTATTTCAGCATGAGAGGTTTTAATCCCTTAAACATTTGGAAAAATTCATTTGAAAAATTACCTGGGTCTAAAAACATGTTTTTATTTTCTCAGTAATCTCTACAACCTAATATGGGGCTCAAACTCATGGCCCTGAGATCATGAGTCGAATGCTTTTCTGACTGAGCCAGCCACCTACTTCTAAAAACATTTTTTAGGAGTTAACTCTTTCTTCCTTCCTTTCTCTCTCTTTTTTCTTTCTGAGAGAGAGAGGGAAAGAACAAGCGGGGGAGAAGGACAGGAAAGAGAGAATCTTAAGCAGGCTCCATACTCAGCATGGAGCCCAACGCAGGGCTCGATCCCATGGCCCTGCGATCATTACCTGAGCTGAAATCAAGAGGTGGATGCTCAAATGAATGAGCCACTTGGGGCCCAGGAGGTATTTCTTTCATTACTTTTAAAATTTCTTCCTCAACTTAAAAAAAGTTCATTTCATCAACACTTTTGAATCTATTTCATTTAATAGTGGTTTCAATTAAAAATATCTTCTGGGCGTGCCTGCCTGGGTGGCTCAGTCAGTTAAGCGTCGGGCTTCCGCTCAGGTCATGATCTCACGTTTCCTGGGTTCGAGCCCCGTTTCGGGCTCTGTGCTGACAGCTAGCTCAGAGCCTGGAGTCTGTTTCAGATTCTATATCTCCCTCTCTCTCTGACTCTCCCCTGCTCACCCTCTCTCTCTCAGAAATAAAACATTAAAAAAAATTTTTTTAAGAACCTTCTGTAATGGTATTCTTTCTGTATTTTATTATACCTTTTTTCTTATAAATCCATTTTTTCCTCCACGTTCTTTAGTGTTAGTCTTTTAAAGATTTGAATTGAATGCCTATTTTATTTTTCTCTCTTTTTAAAAACAGTAACAGAAGCTTAAGGCGATGAACTTACCTTGGCTTGAACAGAAGCTTATGGCTCTGACTACCATCCCTTAAGTTTTAATAGGCAATGATTTTACTTTCACAAAAAGAATCACTTAAATTTATATCTTTCTAGGTCCCAAAGAGTGTATCTGATTTCCCAAGTGACTGACATTTTTTGTTTTGTTAAATCACCTACTTTATAGAATTAAAATAAAATTTACATAGAACAAAATGCTCAGATCTTAAGTATTCAGTTCAATGAGTTTTGACAATTGTATCTACCCTATAACTACACCAAAGAAAATACAGACCATTTCTATCACCCAGAGTTCCCTTTACCCTTTTCCAGCCAACTCCCATGTCCTACTACCTAATTTCCTTTACCAAAGACTACTTCTGCATGTTCTTGAACTTGATGTAAGTGGAATCATAGAGTAGGTCTTTGTATGTGACTTCTGCTCAACCTAATGTTTTGAAATTCATCACCATTCTTGTATGTCTTAGTAATCTGTTTTTTTTAACTACTAAGTATTAATTTGCTGTATGAATATTTAGCAGTTTGCTTATCCATGGTCCTGCTGGTGAACATTCGAGGGGCTTCCAGTTTTTGGATATTATAAATAAGGCTGCTCTACACACTTTTGTACAAATCTTTTTTGGGGCATAATAAATTTAGTGCTTTTTACATATACAGCAGCACTTCAAAAACTGACAAATATATTGTTTTTTTGAACTCCAAGATTTTTTTAAATAGTCAACTATATTATCCACCAGTACTCCCAAAGAGGCATTTTTGTCTTCTAGCCAGTTTAGGCATAAACGGAATTTATTACAAGTTATTAGGCAGCTCACAGAATCTCTGTGGGTCAGACTCTAGGGCTTGGAAGCCATGAAGCTAGGAACTATGATCAAATCCTAGTGGACAGTTCAGAGATGTGATGATCCACGACCATGGAGCACTAGAGAAACAGCACAGGCTACTTCACAGCCAGGGAGTAGGGTGGAAGCCACGAGCTGTGCAGTGCTGTTGATGCCTGCTGGCAAAACAGATTCTGTGCAGCACGGCCTAACTCATTCTCCCATGAATTTCAAAGGAAATGTGCTGAGCAGTGAAACTGAAGTCACATGCCTGCAAACACTCTCAATCTCGAGATGTATCTTTTTATAAAAAGGGTTAAGTTTCCTTCTTTATTTGCAATTATGGTTTTGGTTACATTTGTCCTGACTTCTTTAGAAATTGACATCTCTTTATTCTTCCCCCTCTCAATCCTGGGAACATTCCTCAAGGTTGTCCTCTGCTTTTTTTCCTAATCTTATGTCAGCCTTTCTAGTTCTGAATTCTGCTCTCATGTTTTCAGTTTCCAGGCAATTCTGCTTATTTTCTCATACTCTTTCTGCAATGCCTATACCCTGCCCCTCAAAGTAGTGTCTTCATAACTTCCTGACAACACGTAGTAGATACTTGTTTTCTTTTGAATCTTATGATAAAGTCTAAGAGAAGTGATATCTCAATTTTTTGTTGGACAGTCTCCTCTTCTGCTGCGCTAGTTTTCTGCCTAATCCATGTACATTGGGGAGCCCCAAGATTGTCCTATACTGTGTCTCGTGGAGGGGGCAAAGGATATTACTCAATATTAAAAATAAAGGAGGCCAAATAATATTGTCTGAAACAGAAACAAGGGTAATCTGGGAGCAGCAGTTGTTTACTGAAATTTCAAAGAATCTCCCCCTCTTATCCCAATGAAGAAGACAGTTTCTTGGAGGTTTTGAGGGTGTATCGCAAAAAGGTTTTTTATACACTCATACTGCTATTATTATAAATGTCTCCAAATAGGATTTTTAATTTTTAAGAATATGGAACAGCTTCAGTTTAAAATATCAGAAATATTTTGAACCAGAAGTATTAAAGTTAGAAAATTCAATTCACCAAAGACTATTTCCATGCAAAGAATATTAAACCTATAGGCATTATTTGCCAGTATGGCAAGTTTACTTCAAAACAAAATTATGTAAGCAATTGAAACACCACTTTTAGTATTCAAATACTTTCTCTTACCCATCCTTCAACTTTTCTAGTGATTTATTCTTTTCAGATAATGTGCAGAAGGAAAAAAAGATTTACTCTATCGACCCTTACCTGACTTCTTAATTTTCATTATAGCAATTCAAAATACATTAAACAAAAAGAAAGCTCCTTTGTGTGTATGTATAATAGGATGTAAGAACTCGAAGGATGCCAAATGCATTAAAACGTGTATTTTTGGGAGGTTTGTCTGTTCTAATCATTACAGATTTGTAAACACTAATTCTGCATTTTTACCTTTGGACTAGATTTCAGAAAGCAGTAAAGCAGCAACTGTCTATTTTATAATGACAGAGGTAAGAGAATGACAGTTTTCTTTTGAATAAATACCGAGAATATTCAACATAGTGGCAGAGAGTGAATTACAATTATACTCAATAATCTGTTCACTGGGGTTGCAAAACTTCAGGCTACAAAGTACTCAAAAATTAATTTCTATTATGCCAATAAAAAGAACGGACTTAACAAAGGAATGTTCATTTATAGTTTATTGTATATTTTTAAAAATTAAAAAAAAATTTTTTGAAAGAAACAGAGCATGATGGGGCGCCTAGGTGGCTTAGTCGGTTAAGCGTCCGACTTTCGCTTAGGTCATGATCTCGCGGTTCGTGGGTTCGAGCCCCGCGTCGGGCTCTGTGCTGACTGCCAGCTCAGAGTCTGGAGCCTATTTCAGAGTCTGTGTCTCCCTCTCTCTCTGACCCTCCCCTGCTCATGCTGTCTCTCTCTCTCTCCTAGAAATAAATAAAACATTAAAAAAAAAAGAAAGAAAAAAACAGAGCATGAGCAGGGGAAGGGCAGAGAGAGTAGGAACACAGAATCCAAAGCAGGCTCAGGCTCTGAGCTGTTACCACAGAGCCTAATGCAGGGCTCAAACTCAGGAATCATGAGATCATGACCTGAGCTGAAGTCAGATGCTTAACTGACTGAGCCACCAACGTGCCCCACAGTTTTTATTGCACATTTTTTATCTTTAGAGAAAAAAAACAATTTCTTCACCTAACAATATCAACTATTTTCATAGTTCTAAATCACTTCTAATTCTTTCACACATTTATATGTATCTAGACTCATTTGGTATTTGTATGCTGTACTTTCATATAGCAAGACTTTGCAAATATTTTTCCATGGCAAATGAACCTCCCTGGCATTTATGTATACTGCAATGACTATTCATATGCATTAACATATGCTTAGTTTAAAACCATGCCAGCTCTTCAAGAAACCAAATAACAGATCTGAAATTACCTCATAAATTCCTTCACCTTGTTAAAAATGTTTCCTGTGATTTTCCTAACCGTAACAATTAATGGGAAAAATTTTGAGTTTATTTGACTATGCCTAGTCTCAACTAGTATTTTTCAAATTGAGATCCATCTCATTCAGCCACCATCCTCCACGTATAATACTTTCTCCTCTTGACTGGCCTTGAATCCCTAACTCCTTTCCCATATGGCTACAATCTTACCTCCTCTGACCTTAATATCCATTTTCTAGAGTGGAGGGTAGAACATTCTCCTAAGATAAAACACAGAAAACTAATCACCTTCACCTCTTTCATCAAACTTTACTAACCAGCTGAACTGAATAGTGTGTAGGGCACTATGCGATGGTGTTTTATAAGGCATGTGAAGACTAGGCTCCAACAATTCCCTGAAATTTCAATCTTGTCAATGAAAAAAAACAATGAAACGTCAGAGAATTCTACTTTGGACAGAAGAGAAGGGTGGTAGCAACAAAAATGTAACCTAAGACCACAAAATAACATAAGAAAACCCAAGTAACAAGACAGCTTCCACTAAATACAGCTGGCCATATTTCTGAAGGGAAGTGAAATATTAATTTTTAAAAGCTTGCTTTTGGAAGAATGTTCTTTATCTCGGTCACAAACACACCACCCACCCTCTGTCCATGCACGAGATTGATTTTTTTTTCTGGTTCTGAAGGTAAAGGAGACTGTGGGTTATACATTGTTATCACCATATAACAAATTTATGGCTATAGAATATGATCATGCAGACTGTTTCAAAAGGATCACATTTCCTATACCAGATATTGAATTATTTCAAAAGAACTAGGTACTTACGAGCTGCTTTGATCTGTCTCTGTGTAGCTTTGTATCTTACGTGGCCAAGTCCAAGTACTGCATAATGATCTTGGTTCTGATAAAGACACAAAAGGATGTCAAGTGTTAAATGGAGCTGATATACCTTGTGCTGGGCCCCCTTTTAGTGCTTCCCAAAGTGAGAATCCCAAAATAGGAGTCCAGTGAGATAGTCCATACAAAATGGATTCTGTGGTATGCAGGTCTGGGAAACATGGACTGTGATACAGCCTTCTTGATGAGTTGTATGGATGTAAACCTAATAAAGGGTCTGAGAAGTCCTGCAACTAAAAAAAACAAGCAAACAGAAACCTGCAAAACCCAGCGTTTTCTTACCTTACTTGACCATTCAGCCTATTTTTCTCTTAACACCTAGTAATATCCTATGGCCATCCTTAAATCAAGACATTTCAGAACTGAAGGAAGCACTATGGCAGCCCCACAGGGATGGGCAAGGGTGATGCAAGGACTGGACCAGGAGCCATGTAGAGCAAAGAAGGTAGGCTGGATGGAAATTTTGAGAAACTGAGGGATGAGGCTTCTCTGGAGAGAAAGTACTTGCTTTTGTTAACATCCTTGTGAACTGACAAGTTGAAGCA
Organism: Crocuta crocuta; assembly: GCF_008692635.1. Lineage (NCBI taxonomy): Eukaryota > Metazoa > Chordata > Mammalia > Carnivora > Hyaenidae > Crocuta > Crocuta crocuta. Next base: position 2,895,543 of record NW_027533259.1, on the reverse strand, counting down.
GCAACTGAAATGAAGGCTCCCTACAGAACTCAAAGGATGAGTCTAGTATTGGAGAACTGAGAGGGGAGGAAAGGGAGTTGAGGGCATGAAACACGGGAGAAAAAGGTTAAATAGAGCTGACTGGTTTCCCTTCAAATTCAGGACTACAAAGTTCATGCGGATGGGCTTCTTCATTATGCCTGGCAATCGTACTTTGTTCCAGCTGGTTTGCCTTTCCACTCCCTAAGGTTACTATTTCACTAGTCTCTCTTCAACCCTCACAGATCCTTCTCCCCCCTCTTATCAACAGCCCTGCCTCCCACTTAACTAAAAAATGTAAATTATCCTACTTAATCTTTGTATTACCCTACCTGCATCCATACATACATCTTTCCCCCTTTCCTCCATTCACAACTGAAAAGGCCTATCTCTCTGAGAAAAACTACTCTGAGCACTGTCTTCTCTAAGTCTCCTCAAATACTAGCATCTTTCAGTTATCTCCCAAGCTTCGAGTGGATTATCTTCATCTGTATAAAAAGATGCTGTTAGCTCTCATCCTTAAAACCACCCCTATGACCCCCTTTCCAGTTACCAGCCTCTCCATTTCTCTGCTGTCCATCAACATTAAACTTCTTGAAAAAGGTGTCCACACGTTTTACCTCCTTTAGCATCCATTTTCGAACCACTCCAGTTTGGTTCTGCTCCACCCACTCCCACCCCATGTGCGATGAGGCTGCTCTCCTTGGTATCAATTTCCAGGTACCAAATCCAGGACCACTCATCTGCCCTCACTTGACTTCAGATCCAGTGGAAGCAGAGCTGACTCCTTCCTTGAAATATTATCTTTAGTGTTTCTGTGCATTCACCGTTTTCCTCTCACCTTCCAGTAACTTTTTTCAGCCACTTTTACTGGCTTCTCTAGGACCCGCAAAGCTCAGCTCTGGGGTTTCTTTTGTTTCTCTCTATACTTCAGTTCAAAGTGATGTGATCCAGTGCCAGGGTTAGAATATAGTTAGTACCCTGTGTACACTTATGAATCCCCAGTTCACTGGAGCACAGACCTCTCCTCGGAGCTCCAGATGCATAGAGCACCTCTATCTCTCGCTATTCCTGGCCTCTCTCTCCCTTGGTCACTCGCTTCCACATACAAGGCTGGTGCTGCAGTTCCCTGCAGATATCCACTCCTCCCCGCCTGGCACATTCCCCCCTCTTCTTGTGGCTGCCGTCTTCTAATCCTTCAGCCTCAGGTTAAATGTTATCACCTTATTTAAAACAGACAACCTTCTCAGCCCATTCTGCTCCTTCTTGTTCTCTCTAAAGTACTTAAAAACTATCATTGCTTGAAAGCCTCCACTGGCTTTCCAGTGACTGTTGCTCCTTGCCTCCTCGCCACCCCCTGATCCACTCTGTTCCACCCATTTGCCTTCTTCAGTTCCTGGCACTTTTAGAACTTCTTTCTGCCCCCGCACAAGCTCTCTGCCTGGAATGCCATTCTCCCTGATCTTTATGTGTCATTCAGGTTTTATCTTAAATGTCAACTGCACAGGCCTTCCCCACCTACTCCATCTAAAGCAGTCATCTGGACATTCTGTCACATCATCCTGCTCTACTTCTTCGCCCAGCACTTGGTGGCCACATCTTTGTTTACTGATTGTCTGTCTCCTCACTGGAATCTAAGCTACGTGGGAGCAGTGACACTGTCTTGTTCAGCACCCAGAACAGTGTCTGACACGTACAAGACGCTTGCTCCTGTTTGCTGAAAGACACAACCAACTGAACAAACGGCATGAACCCTGCTACCTGTTGTGATACCATCTGTTCTTTTCTATACCAAAGACTTTCTTCCTTTTCTCTCTTGTAGACCTCAGTGGCCCCCAATTCTATCTTCTCCTGGCCCTCCTTTTCCCTAAAGTTACTATTTTCTCTTTTCTTTACAACTGTGAAGAACTCTTTTTCAGCTATGAAAAAGTATTTTGCACTGTGATCGCCACTTCATCACCTCGTAATCACTCAACCCAACTATAATTGCTTGCCATCCCAACCTTTTCACCGGAAGGGCTTTCAATGCAGTCTCCTAAGTTTCATTTGCCAAAGTCAGTGGGTTTTATCATTATTCATGTTATGTGATGACCTCTCCAAAGTCGTGACACCGGTGACTGTGTTTTCCTTCTTGAAACTTCCTCCTCTCTTAGTTTCTGGAAGAGTCTAGTGCCTGATATTTAATGAACCTTCGTGGAACTAACAAATGTCTTTTTCTTTGTTTTCTTTCTACTTCTTTCACCCTTCTTAGTATCCTTTGCTGCTTCTCCTCCTCTGCCCACCCCTTAAATATTCATGCTCCTCAACATTCAGTCCTTTTTAAAAAAAATCGATATGACAATATGTGACTAAGCTAACATTCTGAGCACTTACTTTTCTAAGTGCTTTATACATACTCCTTATCTCATTTAATCCTACAAGCCAAGAGAGACGAATTCATTACCTACTATTTGTTATTTATCCTATGTCAAGCACTAGGTTAAGTGTTTTACATGCATCACTGTGTTAATCCTCACTAAACTCCTTTGAGGTGTTAGCTACCTCACTAGCTGGTCAAGTAACTTTCCCAAGGTCCCACCACACTAAATGGGCAGAGCCAGATTTGAATTCTGGCACTCTAATTCCACAGTATATACATTTAAATATTATACTAGTGCCTTACTTACTTAAGCTTTATGATACCTATCTGTCTATATTCGTCTCTTTGGCTGATTTGTTCAATTCCCCACAGTTTCAACTACCACCTAAGACTTGCCAACAACTTGCAAATATTTTTGGCTCTATCCTTTCAGAGTCACAGACCAATTTCTAACCATTTACTAGGAAACTTTACCAGTATGTTAGTAGAACCTCAATTCTGACATAGCCAAACTTGAACACAAACACCACATTCCCTCCACAAACTTCCTTTTCCCTGCATCCCAGTGTTAGTGAGTGATATCAGACAGTGGCAGGTCATTCAACCTGGAATGCTCAAAGGTCTTCTGAGTATGTCTCCTTCTCTTGTACCGCACAGCCAACGTCACCAAGCTTTACTAAGCCTACCTCCAAAAAGAGCCAATGTCCCTCTTCCTCAAAACCCGGCCACAAATTTAGCTAAAGTATGCAACTGCAGGCTTGGATTATTGCACCTGCCCTACAACAACAAACTATTCACTTCCCCTCCAGCCCTGCCCTCCCTTTTCAAGTAATTTTCTGTACTGCAAGGAGAATTACTTTGCTAAAATTAGCTCAGAAACTTTTGATGACTTCCTACTGCCCTGAAAATAAAATCCGAGTTCCTTCCCCAGCGTGGCATAAAAGGGACACTACAACAAAATCTGGTCTAGACTCTGCTTCAGACCTAAATTCTCACCACCACCCTTCAAACATCCTACTCTATTCTTCACTGATCCCTGAAGAGGCGGTACACGACTTTACTCCTCTGTGTCTTTGTAGATCTATTCCTTCTGCCCAGATCACCTTTTTATCCCCTTCTCTGCTTCACAAACTGCCACTCGTTCTTTTAAGGCCAGCTCAAACATTAGGTTTTCTGTGAAAACTTCCTGGATTTTTCCAGCAGAGACAGTATCCTATGGCCATCTCCCTCAGAGCTTAATAAAGAGGTGCTCAATTATGGTTCTCTTGTTGAAGCATCTTAAAACATGGTTTACTGATAGAAAACTTGTGGGAAAACTGCCTTTGCCTAACAAAGCATCTGACTGAACAAAAGATTCAGATATTAAATACCTTCCAGTCTTTGGGATCAAGTGTTTTCAACATGGGAAACTCTTCTAACTGCAATTCTTCATCTTCCGATTCCTCTGATAACTCTTTCTTATCCTCCAGTTCCTGAAAAGAGGCAGAAGCATTCCTGTTTCTCCTCTTAACAAAAGCTTCAAACCATCTTCCCACAGGTTCAACTTGACAGAGTGTTGAGGCTGTGATTGAAATTGTTAAGAGAGGCTTCAATGTATTGCATGGAATAAATCTATTTCAAGGCAATAAATAAGATCAAAACGATAGCATCAGAATGTAATTTTAAAACCATCAAGTAAGGAAATACTTGCAGTACAGGGATACTTGGGAGATATTGCAGGTTTGGGTCCAGACCACCACAATAAAGCAAAAATACTGCAAAAAAGTGAATCAAATACATTTTTTTGGTTTCCCATTGCATATAAAAGTTCTGTTTGCACTATGCTGTAGTCTATTGAGAGTACAATAATAATTTTGTCTAAAAGACAATGGATATACCTTAACTTAAAAATACTTTACGGCTAAAAAATGGTAAGCATCATCCAAGCTGCCAGCTAGTCATAATCACTGATCACAGATCACCATAACAAACAGTATTGAAAAACTCTGAAATACTGTAGAGCCAAAATGTGACACAGACATAAGGTAAGCAAATACGCTGGAAAAATTGTGCCGATGGGCTTGCTCGACACAGGGTTCCCACAAACCTTCAATGTGTAAAAAATGCAGTATCACTAAAGTACCATAAAGTGAAATGCCATAAAACAAGGTATGCCTGCAATCCAGTTAACATAAGGGTTAGCAATAATCATTTCCTAGTATTCACGAGTATTCAATCCACCTCGTCGAGTTATCTGACAAAACATCCATCGATGTCAACCATAAATCAATACTCTTCTGAAGGTATGAGAGGAAGGTGAGGAACAGGGAGAACTGTTGCTAACTGCTTTCCTTTTAGACCAGTAACTGTAATAAAACAATAAATGATAAACTGTCTGAAAAAACTAACCTCATCAAAAATTTTTTCTAAAAACAACTCAAAATATCTTAATTAAAACCTTGAATTCAGATAGCTTTTAAAAATGTTCAGAACTCACTAGCAATGATTTGTTCTGGAAGGATTTTCCAGGTAGCTAAAGAGGATTTACTAACACACCTATGCTATAGGGTAAAAGCTCTAGATCTGAAATGGAAAGTTCTGGACTTAGTCTAGGTCCGACAATTAGTGACTACGTGAGATGAGTCAGAGATGTCTTCAACTGTAAAATGGGAACAATATTTACCTCCTATGGTTCCTTGGAATACATAATGACAAACCACATCTGAAACCACTTTGAAAACCACAACCGCTTGTATCAAAGTAAGGTTTTATCATCATTCCTCAGAAGCGGAGATAAATCACTGTACATTTGTACATTAACGACTCAAAAAAGGTAATCTGAGTCAGGGGAAAAAAACAACAACCCTGAACACATTAATTTCACAGTCCACGTGAAAGCAAAAGGCCTTGCCCTGTCAGGCAATAAGTAACTCAAGTCTCCCCTTGTCCCTGAGGGCCATGATTTTCTGAAATTAATTCATTTTTCATGCTTTAGTCAGTTTAGGAAATTAAGATTTCCTGTACCATATACAGGAAGAGGATTCAAACACTATGTTCAAGAAGTACTAGGTGTCGTATGGTATGGCTTTTAAGATCACCACCTTTCTTTTTTTTCTTTTTCTCACGTCAGACGGGTTATGTGCCTGCGTCCTAACAAGGTTTAAGGGTGGCACATGTCACACAACGGCGTGAACACCCAATCATCATGCTTATGAACTACAAAAGGATCGAGAGAACATCACCTTTCAAGCCTTTCCTCTTGGTTTAAGATCACAGAAACTTCCGCGAGCAGAACGCAACATGTGCCATGAGATATGATCAAAATCCAACAACTGTCTTTAAAAGTGGAGATGGTAATTAATGTGGAACGCTGAAACCAGAGACTAAGTTTACCACATCCACCACTGTCCTGGGCTCTCAACTTACGAAACTACAGAGGCAGTCAACTCTCACTTAATGACTCTTTAAGTCTGTCTACACAAATCTTAGCGGCATCACCGGCAAAGCGCTTTTCATAGTGAAGTTTTGAGTATGAGGAGCAGGGTCTGAGTTCTGACTCTTAAAAAACAAAGAGCTAACAGAGAGAGGGAGAAAGGTGTTTAACAGAGCACCGGCAAGGCTTTGTACGACGTGAGGCACGTGGGAGCTCACTGCGGGCAGAGGCTCCTGCCCTCGGCCAGGAGATGCTTACAAGAACCCCTCTAGGGTACTAGAGGTTCGGCCCCGAACCGCTCCGCCCGATCCATGAGTCAGCAGCGGGGAAAGGAGGAAGAAGCTGTAGGGGCAGAAAGAAGACGCCCCCTCCCTTCTTCCAGTCTGGGGAAAGATTTCTTTTGGCTGGAGGAAAAAGGCACTCGTCACGGCCCACGCACCCGGGTGCCAGTCACCAAGGACAAGAATAGAGAGACTGCGGGGTCACGCAGGCGGGAGGACGGAGGCAGGGGCGGCTTAGGGGGACGGAGCCGGGGTTGAGTGGGCACGTACCAGAGGTCAGAGCGTGGGTGATGGCGGTGCCCTGGCCGTCCGCAGCGCTCGGCAGAAGCAGCATGATGGCGCCGGGGCCGGCTCCGCGGGCTCAGCGGTTCGCGTCCCGGGCCGGGGGCGCTCAGCGTCCCCTCCGGCTCTACCTCTCGGTCCGAGCCTCGCGCCTTGGCTCTACGACGCCCAGGAACCGGCGCATGGAGACAACCAATAACTACTTCCGGGATGGATCTTTCGTGGTGAGGAGGCCAATTCCACCCCCACACAGCACGCCAACGTGTGCGGCAGCCTAGTTACTCCATTGACTCGGGTCCGGCTGGGGAACAAGACTCGCAAAAGAAAGGTTCCTAGACTCTTCAGTTCCTCCGCGGAAAAGATTATTTTATTCCACCCGGTGCGATATGTGGAGCATAATTTTCTGAAGGCGCTCCTACTATATTCTTTTTACTTTTAAATCACTACTTACCCGAGACTGACCACTGATTTTTCAAGTAGCTTTACTTATATAAATAAAAAATGAAAAGATACCTATGAGTTAGTATTGAGAACAATTATTGTAGTCTGTATACACCTAGAGAGAATTTTGTATATTTACCTGTAATACATTTGCATTTACCCAAATAATAATGGCAGCCTATGTTTGTTGCGATATTACTCAGTAATTACCTGAGTTGTCTCATTTAATTCTCATAACATTTGGTGAAGAACACCTCCTCAAGGTTAGATACTATTCGAAGGCCAGCAAACTTTTTACTCTGCTCTAAAAAGCATGAAGGGTTTTTTTGTTGTTGTTTCCCCAAGATATTATCAATTACAGAACTCGGGAACTTAATTGTTTAATGTATAATAAAAGCCATTGTACTCTTACTATGATTCCTTCCTAAGGTCAAAAGCAAGAACTAGCAAAAGGAAACCAGCCAATGAAGATTCAAGCACACGCCCTCCATATTAGGCCCCGCCCCCCGCTCCCCGCGCCGCCCCCAGTATCTGGAATAGGTACAAAATGAAAGACTTGATGCGATACCCTTTGGAAAAGAGCACCCAAAGTTAGAGAATTATTTTCTATGAATTACATTTTCACTGTGAAATACATTGAATTGTCGTGTTATCTACCCCATGACAAAATTGTCACTTCACAACTGACATTTCAAAAACTAAGATAATCATTTCCCCCTAAACCTATCCCTGACTCCTTGATTTAAAGAGAGGGAGAGAGAGAGAGAGAGAGAGAGCGCGCGCAGGAGAGGGGCAGAGAGAGAGGGGTGCAAAGGATCCGAAGCAGGATCTGGGCTAGAGCCCTGACAGGAGAGAGCCCACCTGATATGGGGCTGGAAATCAGGAACTATGAGATCATGATTTGAGCCCAGGTCACATGCTTTACCAACTGAGCCACCCAGGTTCCCCAACCCCTTTCTTAATTAATATAACCATTTGTTAAAATGGGCTCTAAGGCTCAAAGTAACCTGACTTCGCTTTCTTAATTTTTTTTCACACCTACCCCATCCATTTTTCCCCCCACACCTACCCCATCCAGTCTTACAATGACCTCTAAGGCTATATGGGGTTTTTTAAAAATTGTGATAAAATACACTTACCATGAAATTCGCATACTAACCATTTTTTAGTGTAGAGTTCAGTAGTGTTAAATACATTTGTTTTGTTGTACAACCAATTTTCAAAAGTCTTTCAATCTTGCAAAACTGAAACTCTATACCCATTAAATAACAACTCCCCATTTCTACCTCTCAGTCTCTGGCGACAACCATTGTAATTTCTGTCTCTATGAATTTGACTACTATAGGTACCATTTCTTTTCTTTTTTTTTTAATATTTTTATTTATTTCTAGGAGAGAGAGAAAGAGAGAGAGACAGCGTGAGCAGGGGAGGGTCAGAGAGAGAGGGAGACACAGACTCTGAAATAGGCTCCAGACTCTGAGCTGGCAGTCAGCACAGAGCCCGACGCGGGGCTCGAACCCATGAACCGCGAGATCATGACCTAAGCGGAAGTCGGACGCTTAACCGACTAAGCCACCCAGGCACCCCTCCAGGTACCATTTCTTAGCACAGTGTCTCACAGTTCTAACATATTGCAGAATTTCATTCCTTTTTAAGGCTGAATAATATTCCGTTGTTAAGTATATTTTACTTATCCATTCATCTGCCAATGGGATTACTTCCACCTTTTGGCTTTTGTGAATAACGGGGCTATGACCATGGGGATATAAATTACTATTTTTTGAGACTGGGTCTCCATCCTTCCAAGTATATCCATAACTGGACTTGCTGGATCATTAGGTAATTCTGCTTTTAATTTTCTGAGGAACAGCCACACTATTATTTTTCACAGAGGTCACACCATTTTACATTCCCACCAACAGTGCAGAAGGTTTCCTTTTTCTTCACATCCTCACCAACACTTTATTTTCTTTTACCTTACTCCCCCCTACCCTTTTTGATAATAGCCATGCTAATGGGTGTAAGGCAGTATTTCATGGTTTTGAAATGAAAATGGCTAGGGGTATTGGGCATCTTTTTCATATGCTAGCTGGCCATTTGTTTATCTTCTTTGGACATTTCTAGTCAAGTCCATTGCCTATTTTTAAAATGGTGTTGTTTTCTGAGGCCCCTGGGTGGCTCAGTTGGTTAAGCTTTGGACTTCGGTTCAGGGCATGATCTCATGGTTCCTGAGTGTGAGCCCTTGTTAGGCTCTTTGCTGACAGCTCAGAGCCTGGAGCCTGCTTCGGCTTCTGTATCTTCCTCTCTCTGTGCCCCTCCCATGGTCACACCCTGTCTCTCTTTAAAAAAAGTAAACATATAAAAAAAAAGTGGCTGTTTCCTTGTTGATTGGTATCTCTTCATATACTCTGGATATTAATCTCTTATCAGATATATGACATACAAATACCTTCCCCATCCAGTAGGTTGTCTCTTCACTATGCACTGAGTCCTTTTATGCAAAGGGTCAGATTTTTCATTTCTAAATTCTGTAGTTATATCTTAACTACTCAATTTCTGTTCATCTCCTAAAGTAATTTATTTCTAAACCTGCTCTTTCCCCAGACTTCCCTGTACCTAGGGATGTACCACTCGTCTTTGGCAGGAGGCTCAAAAATTGAAACTCTTCATCTCCGCATCCCATGATAACATCAAATTAACGAACAACTTCCATTTCCCTTCACTGTGTTTGTAGATCTAGCCACTACTTAATGCGTATCTAATATGCTAGAGACTTGGAAAACACTGCTATTTAAAGCCTTGCACAACGCAAAGGAAAAACTAAAGCAGAGGTAGTAACGAAGTTACCCAAGAATGCACAGTACATGAATGACTAAACCAGGATTTAAATACAGCGACTGAGCCTGGATTGGTCTCAAAACTCTGTCGCTAAGGGAATCTTCCCATGGTGAGGGGCCAGCGACCACCCGCGTTCTCCTTCCACAGGGAACGCTTCCTAGTCCGCTGAACCGCGAACGGGACGCGAGGACGCGTCCCTCGGCGCCCCCTTCCGGTTCTCGTGCTCAGAGAAAAAGGGTCCGTAGAGCTCCGCTTACTTCCGGTGAGGAAAGGAAAGAGCGGCGCCACCGGAAGCGAGAGAGGTGCTGTGTAATCGCCAAGCCCTGAGCCTTTGGGAGCTCCGAAAATGCCGGATTACCTCGGTGCCGATCAGCGGAAAACCAAAGAGGAGGAGAAGGACGACAAGCCCATCCGAGGTCAGTTGACACAGGCAGGGGCTCCGAGCCGGAGCAGGACGAGGCTTGGCCCGGGAGGAGAGGCGAGATTCCCGCTTGCCCCTCGGCGCTGTGTCCCTTTTGTGCCCCCGATGATTTAGTCGGGGGCGGCAGTCGGCTTACCCTGCCTGCTGCCTCTGTGTCCTTCAAGCTAGTCGAGGTTCTGTGTTCATCTCCCGCTGGTCGTATTCCGCTCTCGGGTCCTGAAGAAGGTAGGCACCCTGCCTGGCCTTGCCGGCCTTGAAGTTTCCCCGCTTGGCGGTGCTTGGTCACCAGGGGGCCCATTCTGTCCTCGTCTCCCTCAAGTGGGATGGCTTGGTGCTGTCACTGTGTAGCCGGGATCCTGAGGCGCAATGTTCTCTTTAGGAAACATTCCTTTGACTACATAGTTCATTCATATGGTTGAAAACGCTAAAGGCATAAAAAAAAAAGACACCTTGAAAAAGTGTCTGGTCCTTGGCCGCAGCCATCCATGCGTGAGCCACCGTGGCAACGAGTGTTGCCATGTTGCGTTATCTTTCTAGACGTTTTCTGTGCATATATATATATATATATACACACACACACACATACAGGCGTTTGTTCTTTACGTAAACGTAGCACATTGTGTATCTTTTTTTAGATCTTAATGTGTATGAGGGATAAGTTCATACTGTTTTGCATATAGAAAGGCAGTGCTGTCTGTCTGCTTCTGCATAGTATTCCACTTTTTTGGGTGAGTAGTAATACATATAATTAATCCATAGTGATGCAAATTTAGATTTCTTTCAATCTGTTGGCTTTTCTAGAGCAATGAATAACCTCGTTTGTGTAACTTTACCATAGGCATAAACACAAGCTGAAGGGTAGATCTTGGAAATGGAGTTGTAATTTTGATAATGCGAAACTACTCTGTAGAGACTCTGCCACTTGACACTTCTACTCACAGTGCAGGAGATCTGCGCACCGAGCTCACGGGGTCTCTTCCCCTTTTAGTTCCCATATTTATTCTCTTTTCATCTTTTGTTCCTGACAGGCTGTTTTAAAAACATTCTTGCAGTGGTTTTTGTTTTGTTTGTCCTTTCTTTTCTCTCTTACCTCCCTAAACAGCTTCAACCTCTCCTAGCACTGCTTTTTCTACTTTTCCACCTCCCCCCACCAAAGAGATTTTCTCTCTGCTTTCATTCCACGCTCTACTGTTTGCCTTGAAAGTGTTTTAGGACACTGCGGACCTCAGAGCTACTCAGGCACCTGGTGGAAAACTTAGTCACAGAGATTTAACATTTCATCTGTGCATTTTTCTGGGTATGCCATCATTCTGTAAATGTATTAATAGATTTATTCCTTGCATATAGTTATGATTAACGTGTATAGAATTTTATGTGCTTCTTCACCCATATTTTACCTGACCTTTATAGCAACACTGTGAGGGTGAAATTAGTGTTATCTCTGTTTCTTAGATGACAGAACTGATGCTTAGATTAAGTGGGTTTTCCAACATTACTTGGCAAATGCATGACTTTGATGGGACTTTGCTAGTGCCTAGGTCGTTTTGATTTTCAAACTCTGTTCTGTGGGCTTCCTATTCTTTTTGTGTCACCTCCCTTTGAGACTCTCCAACATCTGTGTTTTATACTTTGTAAAATTCGGCCTTCACCCAATTAGATAAAAGACCCTGGCGTCCAGGAACTAGTTGTTGGTTGTATTTATATCATTACAACTTTGCATAGTTTTTTTCAATTAATGGATTTAAATTGAACAGAAGAGAATTGTTAGCTCTACTTTCCTCTTTTTGAATCTGATGTATTCTCTCTCTTATTTTAGCTCTGGATGAGGGGGATATTGCCTTGCTGAAAACTTATGTAAGTCCTTTCAATGTCTACCAAATATACATGTTTTATGTTGAAATAAGAACTATTGTTGGTATTGGCCCCAAATGGCCCCAAAAAAATTAGAAGAGATTGTCTAGCAGTTTATAACAATCCTCACTGTAAAAAGTTACATACCAGTTTCTCTCTAGATTAGATCAGAAAGTAAATATTTAGCGTGTTAAAGCACATGCATTTTTTATACTATTTGTAATTAAGTGTGGTGCTATATTGAAATATATTTGAAATAATTTACACAGATGTTTACTATATTTAAAATGTTTGTAACTGAATTAGATCTGAAATGTAAAGTTTTAATGCATAGAAATGGGCTTGTAGTTGGGTTATTTAGGCATGATTTTCATTTGCTATCTTGCGTAATAATGCATTGTCTCTTTGGGCAAAAATGTTGGTTTGGGACTACTTCTGAAAATTATATACTCTCTCTGCTTCCACTTCACAAGCGTTGGGACAGTAATAGCTGTTGAGTTTGTAACTGTTAAAAGTTTCTGTCTGCAGTTTCATAAACTGTTGATGTCTTGATGTTCTAATTAAAGTGATCTTTATCTCCTAGGGTCAGAGCACTTACTCTAGGCAGATAAAGCAGGTTGAAGATGACATTCAGCAACTTCTCAAGAAGATCAATGAGCTTACTGGTATGTATTTCTTTATTCTTGTCTCTTGTCTTTAAAGGTACTGCGTTAATTATATCAAAGGAGTTTAAATACAGATGTTACTCCTTCATGAATGACAGATAAAAATAATTATTATCCTTCCTATTAAGAAATTGGATCTCCTTTAATAATCTTTCACTACTTTTTACAACCAAATATGATGCTTAAGCAGTTAAGCAAAAACATCATCCTTTAAGCAAGTAATGTTTCTATTGGTCAGAGACAAGTTTGGTAAACTCTATAAACAACTAAAAATTTCTTAGCAAATAAAAATGTGGTCTCACATGGTATTGCTGAAGTAAGTGGGCTATTGCCCAGTAGTTGGAAACTTTTCTTCTCATGAGTTGGAAACTTGAGTGGTGAAGTTTCATAGGATTTGTCAACTATGGCATTGGATTTTGGCTTGTGGCTACCCCAGTGGTTTCCAACTGGGGTGATTTTGCCATAGCATCCCCTTCACCCAGGACATTTGGCAGTGACTGGAGATACTCTTCATTCTCATGACTGAGAGGTGGTGCTGGTGGCATCCAGGAGCTAGAGGCCGGGGATGCTGCCNAGTATTCAGTCCAAAATGTCAGTGGTGCTGAGGCTGAGGAAGCTTGCTTGCAGGTGATGCATTACATTTCAGTGAACCCTGTCATCCTTCTTTATGTAGGTATCAAAGAATCTGATACTGGCCTGGCCCCACCAGCACTCTGGGATCTGGCTGCAGATAAGCAAACGTTGCAGAGTGAACAGCCTTTGCAGGTTGCGAGGTATGCATAGCACTCCGTGGAAATGTACTTTAATCTGTATGCTCAAGCACTTCTTAGAATCCTGGGTATAATGCAATAGTTCATACAATTTTTTATTCCAAATTCCACATAAATAAAGCTTTCTACAGAAGTATCTGGGATTAAATTTTATGCCTTCAGTAATTATTCAAGAAGTAGATGAAGACATTATCATATAAAAGATTCAAATGATACACAAAGATCAGATGAAGACATGAAAACCTCATCTTCACTGTCTCACTGCCCCTTCTGCAGTTTTAGCTGAAAATAGTTTGATCTTCTTAGTCCTCCTGTTCCTTCCTGTATATATTTGCATGCAAAGGAACATATCTTGATTTTTTTTTTTTTAAGTGCCTCTATTTCTTGTTTCTCTTGGTTTCAAAAATCACAGGGGCGCCTGGGTGGCTCAGTCATTAAGCGTCAGACTTTGGCTCAGGTCATGATCTCACGGTTTGTGGGTTCAAGCCCCGCGTCGGGCTCTGTGCTGACAGCTCAGAGCCTGGAGCCTGCTTCGGTTTCTGTGTCTCCCTCTCTCTCTGATCCTCCCCTGTTCGTGCTGCCCCTCTCTCTCTCTCAGAAATAAATAAAACATTAAAAAAATTTTTTTAAAAATCACATAATATTTTGTAGATGTTGGTATGTTTACAATTTCTGTTATCCTACGTGGTGCTACATTGAGTGTTCGTGTTAAATATTTCTCTATATGTGTGCTTATATTTCTTAGTATAATTTATTAGCAGTGGAATTATGAAGTCAAAGGCATTTGCAGTTTTGAAAATCTGGAAAAAGGTGGTTTGACCAGTTCATAGTCCTTAACATGACGTTTTGAGGCAAATGCTGTTTGCCTGATATATGTGATCATCAATTTTTACACTTTTGCCATTTGGGGGGAAATGTCGTTTATTTGCTTTGTGCTGATTACTAGTATGCAGCTGCTTCTTATTCTTATTAAACATTTGTATTTCTCTCTCCATTTGTATTTTGTTCTACTGGGTTGTTTCTTATGAATATTTAGGAGCACTTTACATATTGTACATATTAATCTTATCTTCAATATGCTACAAATACTTTTTCCCATTCTGTCACTTGACTTTTAACTTCTTGGTACCTTTTGTTGTACTAATGTTTAAAGTTTTTAGGAGGCAAATAAAATATGTAAATATTTTCATTATGCCTTTTGGGTTTGAATGTTGTTCAAGAAGCGTTAGCCCAATTTGGGGCGCCTGGGTGGCTTAGTCGGTTAAGCGTCCGACTTTCGNCGTTAGCCCAATTCAAGATTATATTCTTCTGTGTTTTATTCTAATCATTGAAAATTTTGTTTTCATTTTACCTTTTTACTGTAGCTAAAGCTTTTTTTTTCCTCTACTCTTTTCCTTCCTCGCTCACTCCCTTTGTTCTGTCTTTTCCATTTATTTTGGTTTATTTTTCTGGCTTCTCTTGGTTTTAAGGAGTTAAATAATTCTATAAAAATACCTGTCTTTCCCAGCTCCTCTTCCCTGGAGACTCTATTTTCAAAATTTATAGCTGGTCATTTTGATTTCTATCTTCCTGATTCCTACGGACAATGCAAAGTCTTGTGTATTGTAGATTGCATCTTCATTTTTTTTAGCTTTAGATAATCATCTCTTGGCTTGAGGATTTCTTTTTGTTTCCTCTTCCTTCATCCCAAAGATATACTTTTCCTATCCTTACAACCTCCTGATTATATTAACATTTTGGTTAGATCATTATTCATTGTTTTCATAACTGTGGCTAAGAAGTGCTATTCATAAAGAGGCAAGTAGCAAATAAACTGATTGCTTTTTCTTTCTTGTACCACTTTTTGTTTTTCTTGTCATAACTGTCTTGTTTTCTCATTTGCCCGGTTTTCTACATATATTAAAAACTCCACTGAATTGCTCATCAGATGTGTTAAGTCCATCAGGTTTTTCTCACGTGTACCTCGGGTGCGTCCTCTGCACCGGGATTCTCTCCAGTCCATTTTCCTGAAGAAGTCTTTCCCGGTTCTCGCCGGCCTGCTTCGGTGGGCTGGTCAACCTGCTGAATCGCAAGCGTCCTGTGACCTCTTTCCCTGGAGGTTCCCTTTGTCTCTCTCCTTTTGTTTGTGTGCCACGAGTTTGTCTTTTTGGTTTACTTACACCCGCGTTAGGTGGGCCCTGTTCTCCGAGCTTCCTGCAAGACGTCAGTCGGGAGGTGATATTTGGAGACCACATGACCGAAAAAGTCTTGGTTGGTATAAAGTTCCGTCTTCAGAATTTTGAAGGCAGCATTGTCCTCCAGCTCCCGGTCTTCTTGGTCTGAAGCCGTCGAATCCCAGGCTTGTACATGGGACCTGTTTGTCATGTGCGAGGGGTGGGGCCTCCTCCTTCTAGTGGTTCTGAACTTTCATGATGACGTGCTTCATTACTGGTCCATTTCATCTCAGCGCTGGGCTCTCCTGGCCTTCACTGTGGCAGTTTTTCTTGAAATTACTCGTTACTAATTTCCCATGTTCTTGGTCCTCTGTTCCAGACATCAGATTTCTGTTTTTTGGAAATTGGGCCTCCTGAATATCTCTGCTGATATGCTAATCTTTCTGTCCTGTGGGTTTTTTTTTTTTTTTTTTTNTTTTTTTTTTTTTTTTTTTTTTGTCTTTTTGCTCTACTTTGTTAGATTTATCTTTGAGTTCTTTTTTAAAAAATTTTTTTGAAAGAGGGAAAGAGCACCTGCACATGCAAGGGAGAAGAAAAGAGAATCTCAAACAGGCTCCATGCACAGTGTAGATCCTGACACTGGGCTCGATTTCACAATTCTGAGATCATTACCTGAGCCAAAATCAAGAGTCAGACGCTTAACTGACTGAGCCAGCCAGGCGCCCCTAGACTACTTTCTATTATCATGTACATGGTATTACAAATTTGCCTTCACCATGTTACACAGAAGAAATTTAAAATACATTTAAGTTAAAAATAGTAACAATGATAAAAATGGATTTGAAGTATAAACTCAGAAAAAAATAAAAACACATTTATTACCTAATTTGATGTAGGACAAAATGACTGTTTTCCTAAAGGGAAAATAAAATGGAAAGTAACTTAAGATAGAGAGGAGTATAAAGAAATATAGTTATGAAAAATCAAGACATTAGAGAACTCCTTGGGGCACCTGGGTGGTTCACTTGGTTAAGTATCTGACTTCAGCTCCGGTCATGATCTCATGGTTTGTGAGTTCGAGCCCTGCAGTAGGCACTGGTAGTGCAGAGTCTGCTTGGGATTCTCTCTTCTCTCTATCCCTTCCCCACTTGTACCCTCTCTCTTGCAAAATAAATAAACTAAAAAAAATTAGAGAACTTTAAAAAAATTTTTTTAATTAAAGTTTATTTTTGAGGGAGAGAAAGCATGAGAAACAGAGAGAAAGGAAGACAGAATCCAAAGTAGGCTCTAGGCTTTGAGCTATCTGCTCAGAGCTCGAGGTGGGGCCCAAACTCACCAACTGTGAGATCATGACCTGAGTGGAAATTGAACACTTAACTGATTGAGCCACCCAGGCACCACAGAGAACTTTAAAAAAATTTTTTTATGTGTATTTATTATATTTAATAATTAATTTAATTATAATAAATTAAAAATTTATTATAATTTAGTGTTTATTATTATTATTTATTATTGAGATAGAGACAGCGCATGAGTAGGGGAGGAGCAGAGAGAAAGGGAGACACAGAATNTGGGGGGGGTGGCGCGTAAGCTTGGACTGTGATTGCCATTATATATCTTGGGGCAGTTGAGATGAAGGAAGTAGACCTACAGGATCTTGAGGTTGGGATAATGTTAAGCCAAAAGTCACTTTTGTCCCTAGCAAAGTACATCCAGGGGCGCCTGGGTGGCCNGAAGCAGGCTCCAGGCTCTGAGCTGTCAGCACAGAGCCCGATGTGGGGCTCGAACCCACAAACTGTGAGATCATGACCTGAGCCAAAGTTGGACGCCCAACCGACTAAGCCACCCAGACGCCCTGAGAACTTCTTAATGATGAACTATTTGGGTTTAATTTTCTAGGGGAGTGTATCTTTTAAAAATTTTACAGCTTAGCTAAAGTGGAATTGACCCTTGGGGTTGAGCATACTCTGTAGAAAAGGATCTTTAATAAGTGGCTTAATTTTTGCAGTTCTCATTTACACCTACTCATTAGTTACTGCTTGCCCAGGAAAGAATCTAGTTACTTAAATTCATTATTAGTGGTTTAGGTTCTTTAATCAAGCCTTTTGCTGTGTTAGGTGTACAAAGATCATCAATGCTGATTCGGAGGACCCAAAGTACATTATCAACGTGAAGCAGTTTGCCAAGTTTGTGGTGGACCTTAGTGATCAGGTGGCACCTACTGACATTGAAGAAGGGATGAGAGTTGGGTAAGAGTCTACTTACAGTAAATACTTTTTTTTTTTTAATACTCTGCTTTCATTAAAGATACCATGTCACATTCACATCCTTCGCTTTCTTTTGAATGAATGAGCTGAGTGCCATAAATACAAGGGATACTGTGTAGCAGAGTATGGCAGCTGGGCATCCTTCCTTCTGCAGCTGCTTCCTGAACTCCCACCCACCTCCTTTCCCCCATCCCCACCGGAGCTTTTTGTGAATGGCTTTATATGTCATACATAAAGTAAATGCAGGATTTTAGAGTTGAGTTTACTAGTCTGTTGAAGGTAACGTGATGTAAGGAGAGGAAACACTTGCTCTAGGATGGTTAGGAGGATTAAGGAAGTTACATACAGTACATGTAATTAACTCAGTAAGTTTCTTAAATGCATTGAGTGAGGATCTTTTTTACCTCCTTAGCGTGGACAGAAATAAGTATCAAATTCACATTCCGCTGCCTCCCAAGATTGATCCAACAGTTACCATGATGCAGGTAAGAAGATGCGGGAGGGAAAACGAATGGCATGACTTTGAATACAGTTGCATCCGTCTCAAAGAATTTTGGGACTTTTGACTAGAAACCTGTCAATATGTGGACATGTACTGAAGAGTTGTGAAAATTTTTTAAACAGTTTTCACATGAGAAAGTCTATATCTGTCTTTTACTGGTTTGTCTCTCGTGTCATAGCAAGTAATACAGCAAGAGGTTCTAGAACATGGGCGATGTATTCCATTTTTTAAAAAATTCTTGTTAGGAGTCTGATTTTTCTTGTAGGGTATGGGGTCTGCTCTACCGGATAGAACATTTGAACTAGTATTCCAAAGCTTGTGGCTTTATGTTCTACATTTTCATCCTTCTCTTAGGTGGAAGAAAAACCTGATGTCACATACAGTGATGTAGGTGGCTGTAAGGAACAGATTGAGAAACTTCGAGAAGTAGTTGAAACCCCATTACTTCATGTAGGTGGCTGAGTCTGTGCACTAAAATTGCCTGTCATGAGATAGCTTTAAAAATTTTATATTTTCCTTACTGAAAAATTTTCGATGGGGCAGAAGATAGAGGTATGGTGAGTGGGTATGTTCCAGAAGAGAGAAAGCAAATTGGGCTCAGAGTGGTGGTCAGGCCTGTTCTAAACCGAATGATCTGCTGTTTTGAGTGACAGGAGTTTGAGGTGTAACCTTTAGCAAGATGTTAAATATGTTATAAGTTGTTGTAGAAGGAACCATGTGTTTTAATGATACCAAGAGGAAATAAGCTTAACTGGAATCAAATTAAGCTGAGGAGGATAATGGAAAACTAGAATATTAAATACCATAATACTGTTGTATTTTTGGAACTTTTGACTAGAAACCTGTCAATATGTGGCATGTATAGTTTTTTTAACTAGAGGGAAAATGTTTTAAGTCTGGATAGGAGAAACACCTTTAAAAGCTGTTCAGCATAATGTATTGATAGGAGTCTAGTTTAGGTCTTATGTCTTAGAATAAGTAAAATTCTTATTTAGATCAAGTATATAGATTGTGGACTTGATAATTTTGGTTTAAATATAATGATACAGAAGTAGTTTTGTTTTTATCATACCTAAGTGATAAATGTAAACATCCTGTCTCCATCACAGCCAGAGAGGTTTGTTAACCTTGGCATTGAGCCTCCCAAGGGTGTGCTGCTCTTTGGCCCACCGGGCACAGGAAAGACACTCTGTGCTCGGGCAGTTGCTAACAGGACTGATGCCTGCTTCATTCGAGTTATTGGATCTGAACTTGTACAGAAGTATGTCGGTGAGGTAAAGTAAATTGATCAAAGAATATATAGCCCCACCAAAGATATGTAATGTGGAATAGCAATTCTGATGAAGTTTTGGGGTGATAAGGGGGGTTCGTGGGGTCTGGAGCTGATAGCCAAGAGAGAATTGTTGAAGACGTCTTTGGTGCAAAAGGGTGATTTTATTAAAGAATGGGGACAGGACCCATGGGCAGAAAGAACTGCACTGGGGTAACTCATTATATACCCACAGGTTGGGGGTTGGTCAGGGATAGAGTAAGTCTCTAAGGTATTTTGGAAGCAAGGTTTCTAAGACCATAAGGGGCTAGCTGTTGCTAGGGAAACACCATTTATTACTGTTTAATAAAACCTCAGTCATGAGACCCTTCAAATGTATATGGGGGGGGGTGGCGCGTAAGCTTGGACTGTGATTGCCATTATATATCTTGGGGCAGTTGAGATGAAGGAAGTAGACCTACAGGATCTTGAGGTTGGGATAATGTTAAGCCAAAAGTCACTTTTGTCCCTAGCAAAGTACATCCAGGGGCGCCTGGGTGGCCCAGTCGGTCAAGCATCTGACTTTGGCTCAGGTCATGATCTCACAGTCCATGGGTTTGAGCCCTGCTTTGGGCTCTGTGCTGACAGCTCAGAGCCTGGAGCCTGCTTCAGGTTCTGTGTCTTCCTCTCTCTGCCCCTCCCCCACTTGTTCTCTGTGTCTCTCAAAATAAAATAAAAACATTTTATTGTGTGTTTAAAACACACACACACACACACACGCGCACACACACACACCACACACACGCGCGCGCGCACACTCACACACACACACTGCATCCAGGCAGCTGAGTTCCTAGAAGGAGGGCACTCTGCCTGTTTCAAGGACTTGTCAGTGGGCTGTAGGTGGTAAGGGAATTTAATTTCTCAATTGCCTTAGTTTCCCACATCACCATGGCAAGCACTTAAATCCCTTTCCTTTGTTCTTGGGGAGCCAGGAGTGTCCTAGAGATATTACATATAGTCCACCGGGGAGGGGGGAGAGGGTGCTGTTGGCCTATACTTTGCCCTCAGCTTGCCCTGTACTCCCTCATCAATTCCACATTGAAGGACTGAGACTTAAAATTTTTTTAATCGATGGTATATAATCTGTAGTTCAGAAGCCACCAGCCTTCCCTTGTGGTCATAAACAACTGCCTAAATAAGCAACTGCCTAAAATTTTTAATCACTATGCTGGGGTCTTTTCTACAGATTTGGTGTATAAGACCCCAGAAATGTGGTGGATGGTGCATTTAAAAGTATACTTTCATTTCAGAGGCAACGTTTCATATTCTCCTGAGAAAGAACACAGTTGTCTGTGTATGTGTGACACACAAACGTATACATGTGTATATATGTTTTCATTAGGGAGGAAGTCTAGGACTGTATATATTGCATCTGAAACATTAATGACTAGTATACTTAGAATAAGAATTAGTAAAGGAGCTGTATTAGTTAAGGTATACTTCTATTCCTTGATCAAAACTTAAAAATAAAAATTGGTGATCAGATGATCATCAAATGATAAATCAGATACCTTCTTTTATTTCCTCAAGTTTAACTGATTGAAATGGTGCATTTAATAGTGTTAATTTGGCCTCTTGAAGTCTTGAAGTTATTGGTTATATAATAGATAGAGAATCATGAAATTAATACTGTTTTGAGGCTCATGAGATTAATTTGATGGAATAGGTAACAAGCTTCACTTTTTTTAAAAGCTTTAGGTAATACTTGAGAACACTTAGGAATATTGAAAGGTTTGAAGCATAATTTCTTACTGTACTTGAAAGTTTTTTTAAACCAACTCTGAATTAAATTATTTTTCTCATTAGGGGGCTCGAATGGTTCGTGAACTCTTTGAAATGGCCAGAACAAAAAAAGCCTGCCTTATCTTCTTTGATGAAATTGATGCTATTGGAGGTATGAGTGCTATTTTAGAGAACTACTTTAAGATTGGGTTTCGTGAGCGTTCTAAGGTAATATGTGTAGAGTTCTCCTGATATGTTAATCTTGTACAAAATTTTAATTCCAGCTCTCATATGAGCTCTGGCATGCCGGAAAAGATCTAATAACCAGTAGAAATATTAGGAAAAAAGAAACATAGAGCACTGCTATTTCTCCAAGTCTTTATCTTTGTACTTTTCCTAATTTCATTCACATGACTCTTGTTTTCATACTTTAACAACTCTTAACTCAGGATACAACTTCACAGTAAAGAAAGCTTTGGGGCATAATTTAACTGGTGGTGGTTTTTCGTGAAGTATACATAAAGTAATGTTATTGTTGGCTTCATCGATTTGATGAAATAAAGTTTTAGCTGTGTGATCTAGATAGGTTATTCTAACTACTCTGAGCATCTGTTCACTTGCCTTCTAAAGGGAATGATAGTTCATACTTCATCAATTTTATGGGTTTCTGAGAGGTTTGAAGTCATAATAAAGGAGATAGACCTTGAAAGATACTCGTGTGGAAGCCTGAACTGTTACAATGGTCTTTGAGAGCAATAATTCTTAATAGCTGGAGGAGTGGCATATGTTCAGACAGTTAATGAACTTAGTGACAAAAATGACTGGGAAATATAGTTGCACTCTATAATGCTGTTTGGGGACTGCGGTTAGGTTACCTCGAGTCTTGTTTTTGGATGGATGGTGTTGTTCGGTTTGGACGCCTCTTTGGTTAATGTCTTCAAGGGCCACCCATAGTGTGAGCACAGCATATGGATGTAGTGTTGTGACTCTGAAGTTACTTCTATAGTATTTTTGGAACAAGCCTTATGATGATGTCAGGATGCTCTCAAGCTGTAATTTCCAAAGTAGACTGTGTATCAAATAGTATTAGCGTGCAGGAAGAAAATCTAGAATATTTCTTCATACTTTTAATCTCATTTAAAAATTTTTCAATTTTTTTATTAAAGTGTACATAATACATTAGTAGAACAATATATATTTATACAACTTAAAAAGGAAAATATATGTTTGGAGGCCCCCCTTTTTTTTTAAAGCTATTTTGGTTGAAATGAGAGATTGACATTAATCTAGAGTACTCTCTCACATCTAAATCAGTGTGATGTAAGCTGTTACAGGTCTACTGTATTATGGATTTAGCCGTATTTTTAAGGACCTTTTGGAGAAATTTAGAAGAGTATGATAGTTTCTTACATGGAGTCAGACACCATTGGAGTTCTAAAGGTCATGTGGATTCCAGTGCCTTATCCAGGTGTATATCGTGTTAGAAATGGAGGTGTTCTTGAGTGATTTAAAAACCAAAATTCCTCAAAGAGGACTTAATACTTTACTTTTTTTTTTTTTTTAAGTTTTATTTATTTTTGAGAGAGAAATAGAGACAGTGTGAACAGGGGAGGGTCAGAGAGAGAAGGAGACACAGAATCCAAAACAGGCTCCAGGTGCTGAGCTAGCTGTCAGCACAGAGCCTGATGTGGGGCTCGAACCCACATACCGTGAGATCATGACCTGAGCCGAAGTCGGACGCTTAACCGACTGAGCCACCCAGGTGCCCCGAGGACTTAATACTTTAAAAGAGCCCCTTTTAAATATATCTAAGAGGAGTCTTTTTGAAAGATGCACTTTCTGATTTAGTTTTCTGTAAAGTAGGCTGTTCTTACAGAATATGCTTAAAAGTGAGACGTCCACTTGCGCTGGAGTACTGATTTGAGCGGAGATCTGCAGTACTTCTAGGTTACACACAGTGCTGTCCCGAGTGGACGTGAAGAGCTTATTTTTCCTTTTGTGCTCTCAGGGGCTCGTTTTGATGATGGTGCTGGAGGAGACAACGAAGTACAGAGAACGATGCTGGAGCTGATCAATCAACTGGACGGTTTTGATCCTCGAGGGAACATTAAAGTGCTTATGGCCACTAACAGACCTGACACTTTGGATCCAGCACTGATGAGGCCAGGGAGATTGGACAGAAAGATTGAATTTAGCTTACCAGATCTAGAGGTAGGAAAATTTTAGAGAAGGGATTCTTGAAATTTTTCCTTCTTGTTATGTTTTCCCATTTTAATATTTAATTCCCCTATTTTTAGGGTCGGACTCATATTTTTAAGATCCATGCTCGCTCAATGAGTGTCGAAAGGGATATCAGGTTTGAACTGTTGGCACGACTGTGTCCAAATAGCACCGGTAGGTTTAAAGGTCTTGCTCACTGTATTTGCCGGTCTGTCTGTTCAGGCAGCTTTAATAAGCCTACTGTTTTCTTTTTGTTTGAAAGGTGCTGAGATTAGAAGCGTCTGCACAGAAGCTGGTATGTTTGCTATCAGAGCACGGCGAAAAATTGCTACTGAGAAAGATTTCCTGGAGGCTGTAAATAAGGTCATTAAGTCTTATGCCAAATTCAGTGCTACTCCCCGCTATATGACATACAACTGAGCCCTGAAGACTTTCATGAAAACATTTCTTTTTGTTAGAATCCTAACCTTATTAGACTTGTTAATAATCATTACACAAAAATAAAGCGTTTCAAAATTGTATGTTTCCAGATGTCTTTTTTCTGTAGTACAATAAAAGGTGATACCTGGTGTCATTTGTCAGAAAAGCTTATTACAATGTCTGTTGACCGTTTTTTGAATGCCTACATTTAAGGATCCCATCTCCTAAAGTGCTTGCGTAGACCACGTATGTTCTCCGCATATGCTGGCCAATGGG
This sequence comes from Crocuta crocuta, assembly GCF_008692635.1. Taxonomy (NCBI): domain Eukaryota; kingdom Metazoa; phylum Chordata; class Mammalia; order Carnivora; family Hyaenidae; genus Crocuta; species Crocuta crocuta. Next base: position 2,871,333 of record NW_027533259.1, on the reverse strand, counting down.
CCCTATTGGTGCCGACTGTATCCTCCCATCCGCGCAGTGAGGCGGGTCTCAAGCATGTTATGTAAGGCCTGCAAAAGCTTTCCTGCCTGACTGAGTTGGAGCTGGGACGGAACGTCCGGGTGTTTGAGCCCCGTCGCCTGTGTTCCTCACCTTCCTGCCTCTCATCACAATAGCGCATCTAGGCACAGGACCACATGTTCTTTTTTCCTATACCACATTGAGTAGTTAACACTTTGGCCAAAGTCTCTTTAAAGTGGAAGAAGCATCAGATGTCTTAGGTTTTGCTTTGCCATTTGAGTTGATTTCAAGTTAACCAAGAATTAGTGATTATAATGGCCAGTGAAGTAGTAAAGCAGAAAGAAAAATATATACACAATTGGTTTCATACAGAGAAGTACTTCTTTTCATCTTGTAAATTAGTGGTTTAAAATTTCAGTAAAGTTCCTGTTAGACTTCTGGTGAAGTGAGGTATTTCTAAAAGTAAAATTGTATTAGGATACTCAGCAGATCTCTTTAAAATTCTTTCTTGTGCAGCTACCACCAAATCCTCTCCTGTCTTGCACCACAATTATCCTCCCCACCCAAATATGGAGACCCAAGCACAATAAAGAATGTTTTTATTGCAGTTCAATATTCATAAACAAGTAATGCAAAATAGCAACAGCTGGATACATTTTAATTTAGAGAAAAGAAAGTGGACAACATAATGCTTGAGTGTTGTGTTGAAATTATTTCAAATTGAACGTTTTCAAAGAAAAATGAAAGCTCTTTGTTCATAAAATCCAACCAGCATTCTTTTCTGTCTTCATTTTTCTTTTTTGCAAAACTGATCAGAAAAAAATTTTTAAGCCTGCCCTGGTCTTTCATGAGGTATGAAATAGGGTGAACCCTTTCTAGGGGTTAGGCTTATAACAAAATACTCAAGTAAATGAAGATGTAGGTTTTTGTAATATTTCAATAAGTGTAAGCATTTAGATCACACTCTTCGAAGTCAACGATTTTTTCATGTAGCCACATACTTCTATCATATGCACCGATTTGAGATGACTCACATTTGGTATGTTGAGCTCGCTCAGGCCTCACATGTTCTAGACTCTGGAGAATCTTGACATCTCAGTTACATGATGAAAATCTAACTGGCCACACATCAAACCGACAACTATTTGAGAAATTTGGGTGTTTATGTCCAATAGCATCAACCCTACCTAGATTAGCATCTTTGTATCCTATTTTAAAAGAAATACACATTTGTTGGTAACCCCCTCCACCTAAAATATGTACTTGTGTGTATGTATACATGCATATATGCATGTTTATGGGCACACGTGTGTCATACATAAATCAGGGTGCTGATAAAGAGTTGATGACTAGCAAAATGCTGTAGTGATCTTTAGAAAATACTTTTAAAAAACACTGTAAAAATGGATTGGATTTATAAAAATTTAATCTCCATAAAGCTCAGGTTCATCTGTTACATAAAGTGAAATGAAAAGCCTTTTTTTCAAAGGCAGATAAATTTCTGAGATGTTCAGACTTGATTAAATCCAAGTCCGTAAGCAGGCAGGTTACCTGCTACAATGCTAAGCTCTTGAACGTTCTGTTGTTGGGATTTGAGGGTTTCAAAACCCTGGCGTGCACTGTGGTTGGCTATATGGGGACTTAAGGTAGTACTTCTATCAGTTCTCAAGCCAACTTTTATCTACACTCAAACCATATTATCACAAATCTAAACATACTGAGTCCTAAAAGCATTCCTAAAAGGTACACTAAAAAGGAACAACAGCATTTTTATACTCAAAGCGCACAGGTTCACACCAAGGAAGTTTTGTTTGATCTGATAATTTAAGTTGATTACTATCTTGCATAGACATAACAGATCAAGCCTTCCCTACCACATCACATACTCCCTACCCTCTTTCTCAGCAAGGGCATATGCCACCCCAACTCCATCCCCCCAAAACACAGAAAAAACACACCTATCCACTCCAGGGCAGATTCTCTGGGTTTGTTACCCACTCCACGGACACACGAGGGCAGATTCCTTTTCTCAAAATGTACCTTTGGAGGCAGGCACCTCCTTTCTCTGTTAAATAGGTAAGAATACAGGATCAAACCACACGGAGTGGATATTTTATATATTACCTGAAAACTATAAAATGAACTACTCCCATGGCTTGCAGAGGATTTATATCCTTGTTTCTCTGAGTCCCACTGCAGATGTGACTGGCAAATGGGATCCCACTATAAACTGCCATTATACAGAGACCATGTCTATGACATGAATTAATTCCTGGGTCCTGGTTCACAATTCTTCACATTCCATCCATCCATGAGGCAGAAATCAACCACCATCCTATCGTGTAGGATCTTAAAAAGACAAAAGAACTTCTCTATATGGGACCTTTCTGAAGACTGGGCTCTCCCATATTGTCATAAAATAAGACCAGCCAAGTCCTTACATCTATTCTTGTGGATTATGCGCACTTTTGACAGGGCAATAAGACGCTGAATTTGAACCAGGGCTGAGACACATAGGAAGCACACGCTAGTGGCTATTAGGGTCCAGGAAGAAGAACAAAGAGGCAAACAAAGTAAAAAAAGGTCAGGAAATTTCCCACTACATTAAATAATTTTAAGTAAAACATTCCAACATATTTACATATAGATAAAGCATTTTATGAGATCATGACCTGAGCCAAAGTCAGTTCCTTAACTACCTGAGCCACCAGGAGCCCCTGGTTCAAAAACATTTTGAAATGCATTCTTACGTCCTCAGAGGCATGCTGAAACAAAAACAGACTTTCCTTCACTAAGACTTCAGTGCTTTTTTAGGTACATGGTAAAAATCTATTCAAAATAGGTTGAGGGGTGCCTGGGTGGTTCAGTCAGTGAAACATCCGACTTTGGCTCGGGTCATGCTATCACAGTGTGTGAGTTTGAGCCCCGTGTCGGGCTCTGTGCTGACAGCCAGCTCAGAGCCTGGAGCCTGTTTCGGATTCTGTGTCACCTTCTCTCTCTGACCCTTCCCTGCTCATGCTGTCTCTCTCTCTCTGTCTCAGAAATAAAACAAACAAAAAACATCAAAATAGGTTGAAAATTTAGGATCGGAAAAGTTAAATACACATCTGTAAATACAGATAAATATTATTTTTGTACCCTACTTTCAATTTATCAACAGCTAGGATGTGAATATCTCCTGGATGTAAAGCATTTGATGAAGACGACTGCTAAAGTAAATGCAGTGAAGTATTTTATAACATTGTTTAGAACCCGTAAGTTCGGCATTAATGGCGGAAATGGTGCAGGCCCTCTTAGGAAAGCTCCCGCTACAGCTGAGGTGCTACAAGTATGTGCTCCTTCAGAAGGCAGTCTGTGTCAGAATGCAGATGTATCTGATCTTGTGTGTGATGATTGCAAAGGAAGTAACTGAGTGTGAAAATCTAATTTCACTCTAGATTTCCACTAAGTACTGATTAGAAAGGAGGGGGTCCTCTTTGAATTAAATTAGTAAAGTCACTGCGAAACCTGATAGTTAAAGCAAACAAATCACAGGGTTTGGTTGGAGTAGAACCATGCTAACATGGTTCCCTCCTGGGATCTGACCACTTTTCTCCTGGCAGTGTTTTCTTCATGAAAACTAAAAGAAATCAGTAAGAAAACATACTTTAAAAACAGACTATTAGCAGGAAATCTTAGCCAAGGAGGCTTTAGGCAGGTTGGCTAATACTTGTGCTTTGATTTGGAGTAAGGTAGTTGTTAGAACTGTAAGAACAAGACCTTTTGCTGAGGAATCGGCTTCCAGTTCTCCCCAACTCCTTTTTAACAACTATGAAGAGTGCTTGAAATAAGCATTTGACTCACTCATAGGCTTACCCCTGGGTTTGATGAAGAATTAACTGATAACTATTATGGACTTCAAAGGAAGATTTTAAAATATACCTAGGAGTTAGCTTTCTTAAATACATGGTCTTTAAGGTTACTTTACTATTTGCAGCAACAGAACTTCTAAGGGTGCCTACTGGTCACAGTTGTGACAAATGAGCACCAAAGAGAAGAACTGCAATGGACTGAGGAACATTAAAACTGTAAAAAATACGTGAGCCTATGATTACACCAAAAAAAAAAAAAATGTGTAAGAGCCTAATTTGTCATCATCTGTTAAACCAGCCCCTTACTTTGAAGTTGATCATTGAATATAACCTGCCTTTCCAGTAATAAATGTATTTAAGAATGATCAAATAGCTCAGGTTGAGGAGGGATAACTGTAGTTTACAAAGAGACACCAACTAATAAATGCTGAAGAAATGAGAGAAATGGAAAAAAAAATTTTCAAGCCTTAATAAAATTACTGATTTAGGCAAGGATTATCACTGTTAAAACACGTGGGTGAACGGCTAATGGGAAACTGGACAGTCATTCAATGCCAAAGGAAAACCAGAGAGAAAACTCACAAGTCACAATGAGTGGGGGGATTAAGCTACCATGTTAATCCAGTGATCTACCTTAGTATCATTTAGTGGTAAGTCAACTAGATAGTTTGTGTTTTCTGATGTGATGAGATTTAAAGCATGTATCTCATCTAAGATATATTCAAGAAAAAAAAATTTATTCAAATCCATGAAGCTTTTAGATAAAACTTTTAGGTTACAGGTAATTCAGGAAATAAAGGGACAAGCAAAATAACACCTTGACAAGTGCCCCAGTCTCTCTTAAACAACTCAATGTCATAAAAGGGACTGTACTAGATTAAGACAGATTTAAGGGGATGTGAAGGGACTAACCAGTGTTAGGTCACAGAATGGACACTAGTCTGGACAGAGCAGCTACAAATTTGAGGACAACTGGGGAATTATGAACACGATCTGAAGTAAAACTATTCTGGAATGAGGAAGCAAGGATTGTTGACTGAAAAAAATGACTTACACAGCACTATACAGAATATAATCTTACTCTGGTTAAAAGATATAAGTATGTATGCACAGAAAAAGATCTGGAAGGATATGCATTAAGGTGTTCGTGATAATCTTTAAGTGGTAGCAGTGTAATGTTTTTATTTTCTTACTTTTGTTTATTTTTTCTATTTTTTGATTGCACTCATAATGCTTCAGTAAAAAAAGGTTAAACTTCTAGAAAATTGTGGGTTTGCCCATTCTGTTAGACAGCTCTGATTACAGAAAGTCTGTACACCAACAAGTACCAAAGCAAGGATGCTACCCATCTGGTGACAGCATATGTAGGTAAAGCTCTTAAAGGAAATAACTTCTGGAACAATCAGCTAACAGGTAACACTAAAGACTAACAGCAATGTCACTGCACAATAAATGCAGGGAAGGGGACAATTTATCTTTGAAATAAGTCAATTAAAAACACAAGTAAGATACATCTTGCTATGTGTCATTCACCCTCCAAGTCAAGCCTTGACTACTAGTATTTACCCTTAGGGGGAAAAAGTCTAGTGTCTACTACTTAAAATGTGTAAATGTGTAATTTCACAGAGGCTCGTACACTATCCCAGCTGGGTTCCTCATCTAAGCTTCTGGAGTGGGAGTGGCGTTGGGCTCGGAGTCCTCCTGTGGAAGGGGGGCGGAGGCTTCCTGTTGGGCGAGTGACTCCCGAAGCTGGCTGCCTAAAACCGCATCGTGAATGCTGAGGAACAGCAGCTCCTTTAGGGCAGGGTTTTCAAAGAATCGATTTTGAGTGAGGTCATTCACAACTTGTGCTATAAAGGAAGAAAAGAAAATTAGCCCACACCCTGGGGATCAGTGTTGAACATTAAAAAAAGTTAACACTCATGTTGCTTAAATACTACAGTAGTGATACAGCAAAAAGTGTCACTCCAATCCCTGTTCCCATGATATCACACCCCAGTTGCAGGAAACTATTTTCTTTCAGCTTTTCTTTATGCAGATATAAGTAAATACATATATATATTCTTATTTTCCCCCTTGTCTTGCCCCAAAGTATTTTTAACATTATATATAGATTATTCTCGATATTTTTTACTTAAAAATTTTTTTTGCCACTATATGATATTTTATCGTGTGGATGTGCCCTAGTTTATTGAACTGGTCCTTTTCCTTTGATGTTTAAGTTTTTTCCAGTCTTTTGTTTTATAGAGAGTAACCAGTTTCTAGAACTGCTTACAGATGATCCACCACGTACACGTGTCAGTTTGAGTACATGCAGCACGTTGCTGGATTGGCTGGGTTAAAAGTTAAGTGCAACTGTGGTTGGGAAAGGTCAGGCTGCCCTGCCCTCCACAGAGGCTGCTCCCTTCTGCGCTCCCGCCAGCAGTGTCTGCGAGCACGTACAGCCCCATGGCGCCTACAGAGCACGCTGGTGGACATTTTTCCTTTTCGCCAATCTGGCAGGTGAAGAGCAATGGCTTTGTGTAGATTTCATTTTCAAGCACCGATTCAACCAAAATTTAATATAAAGCAAAAATAGCAGGCATCGTATGGAAAAACCTAAATGATTTTATAGAACTATGTTTAAGGCAGCCATTAAATAATTATTAAATGTACCAGCCCACTGTTCCAAGTCCAGGTCAGGAGGTCTGCCACAATGGCCCAGTGAATGGGGTGCCCGGAAGTGGCTAATTTCAAAGCTAGCTTTTGAGTGATTTTTAGAATAATTTTCATTTTCACCAAAGATGAAAATTAAGGGCAAATCTTTCCAAACTTTTATAAAGATTTTTTAAAAAAAGAGAAACAAAACTAAAATGTTAAAGCTTCTCCCCATTCTAGAAGTGTACTCACCGCTGCATCCTGCTAAATACACATAAATACCGACATCTCCATATTCTTTTACAATCTGTAATAATGTTGAAATAAAGTTTAGTTTCTCTTGACTCTGTGTCAGATGCAAGCCTCTTTCTACCAATATGTATTTCCTGATACAAGACACTAGTTCACTCACCTGATCTACGGTGCTTCTGTAATTACCCATTTTAAAAAATTATGCATTTTCGAGCTAATCATTTAAAACTAATTTTGCATATAATTTTTATATGGACAGTAATAATAAGGGCTCCCAAGGAACTCTTGTTAAATTTTATGTAGGTGTAATAAAGGTATTATGGTACTGACTTTTACAAGAATCCTCTCCTCATAGAGCAATATCCTGAAATATTCACCGGGAGGTGAATGATGACTGGGATGCGCTTCAAAGAGAAGTGGAAAGCGGGTGTGGGCTGAATAAAACCCGACTGACCATTAACTGATGAACTGTTGAAGCTGAGTGATAAGTTACATAGGGCTTCGTTACACTATGCTCCTTGCTTTTGTATGGTTCTGAAGTTTTCCACCATCAAAAGTGGAAAAAAGCAATGACATGGAAGTATTTTAAGAGTTGAAAAGGGACCCTAGTTCAACTCTCTCATTTTACTGATGGCAACAGAGATACGAAAACGACTCATTTAAGATAATGCTTACCCCAGCCAGAGTTTTTACACCAACAGAGTCAATAAAATTGACTTGTGTAAAATCCAGAATGATGGTGTGGATGTTATCTCCTGGGGGCATAAACCTTTGCAGCTCTTCAGGAAATGTGCTCTTAATGACTATCGGGGGGTATTTTACTTCGTCATCCTCTTCTTCAGGCTTCCTAGCATCTTCTCCGTCTACTTCTGCATCCTGTTAATGTTAAACCAAAGAAGTCTATGAACAGCTCATGTTCTAGTGCTGAGAAAGATTTATGAGGGAAAATTAGTGCCCATATTGTCAAGCTACTGACTCTACCAGACCTCGTCTACAATGACTGCCCCATCCCAGCCTTGTGATGTGACAGCAAAAGGATGTGTATGAAACATTCAGTGTTAGCTCAGTTTCTTTGCATCTCTTCCCCCTCCTTTCGTTTCTGTCCAATGAAATCCACTCTCCTTGTCTTCATAGCCATTTCCCCCTCACTTCTAAAATAGTTCCATTAACTTAGGCATGACCACAAGTTACCATAAGCTTGAACAGCAAAATCCAGCCTTTGAGGGTTTTGTTTTGTTTTGTTTTATTACTGTCAGCTGAATGACTCTATGATAAATCATCCATGGTAAAAATTTATTAAGGTACTGTGTGATCTTAATTTAAACAAATGTTTTCCAGGGCTCATATCCCTACTTTTTTCAGAAGTGTTCACATGGCTGACTTTATTATGTATCTTTAATATTACAGAGGCTACTTAGACTGTTTCTAAGCTTTCCTATTTTAGGGGCTTCCTGTGGTGTTAAGGCTTCCATCGTGAATAAAGGTGGGGGGGTGTAGATCAAGAGGAGGGAAAATTACAACGAAGAGACCACTCACCACTTTGACAACAGTTGCATTGGCCATATTTGCATTTCCAACTTCCTTAGCATACTTCTTCATGGCCTTTCTTCTTGCTCCCATTATGAGTGCTGGGTTCACTCCAGTCTTTACAGAAGGGCAATACATGCAAAATCACTTCTTGGCTCTAGGAACCCACCAAATGCAATCATTCTTCAGATCCCCCCATTTGACTGTTTTCTATGCCAAGTAATCACCCCCCCCCACCTTTCCCTTAGACATCATGAACTGAGTCACTCTCTCGTTAAAGGAATAGGAGTAATTTTCCTTATTCCTGTGTGTATTTAGCAGGATGGTGTGGTGAGTATACTAAAGTATTGAAGAGCATGTTTAAAGTATCATTTTTCAAACTTACTCTCATATTCTTTTTTTAAATTAAAAAAATTATCTATTTTTGAGACAGAGAGAGACAGAGTGTGAGCAGGGGAGGGGAAAAGAGAGAGGGAGACACAGAATCTGAAAGAGGCTCTAGGCTCTGAGCTGTCAGCAAAGAGCCCAATGCAGGGCTCAAACCCACAAACTGTAAGATGATGACCTGAATGGAAGTCAGACATTTAACTGACAGAGCCACCCAGGCGCCCCTCTCAGATTCTTATATTTAAGAGACTGTGGATTGACTAGGAGATTTTTCTATACATTGGGCAGTGTGGGGTCAGTTTTAATCATGACCAGAGGAACTCACATGATCTGAAGAGTAAGAAACCTAAAATTATTTTTTCACTCTTTGTCTTAAAGTTTTTTTGAGAAGGTAATATATATATATATATATTCACACAATCAACAGTGTGAATTGTACTCAGTTCCATCTGCTGAATGGTAAATTTACCGAAATGGTAAATTTTCTGTGCATTCTACCACAATAAAGAGAGAGAGGGTGGGTGAGAAGGAGAGAATGATATAATATAAAAAGTATATGAAGAAGACATTTAAGTGTTTCTCACATCCCTGTCAATTCACAAGTCCCCTCAAAAATAATCCACTTCATGTGACTCACCTTTCTTTTTAAAGCATTGCTATACAAGTCACTATTTGCATAATAAATTGGGGCATTGATTTGGAATATTTTTATTCCAGGAATTTCTTTCACCTGAAAAAGAAAATGTAATGAATTTAACTCCTGGAAATATTTCAGAGTCAAACTGCACTTGCCTCCCTCCTGCAACCTCAAAATCAACACAGAAGTCACAAAAGGCCCCCTTACAGTGTTCAGATAAAACTGTGTCACTCTACCCTACCTGGAGAAAAGAGTTCCGAGAATAAAGCCTTGAAAGTACACATCATCACATTTCATTGATAAGATTTAAAAGCATTTAGTTATTTATTTGGGCGGGGGGGGCGGAGAGTGGGAGAGGAAGAGAGAATTGCCAGTAGGCTCCGTGCTGTCAACGCAGAACCTGACGGGGGCTTGGTCCCACAAACTATGAGATCACGACCTGCGCCAAAACCAGGAGTTGGACACCAAATGAACTGATCCAAACAGGCGCCCTGAAGTGCAAGCTTTTTGCTCAGACTACTACACCTCCCTCTTTTCCAGCCCCAGTGTAAAAATAATATTTAGTCAGCTGATCACATGACATGCTTACAACCATGAAAACAGAAAAATGTCCTACCTCCTCATAGGCGTCTATATCAATATACACATCAGTGTCAGGAAGCTGTCCAAGGACTTTGTAGCTGGGACTGAAGATAGAGAGAGAGTGTGTTAAAATACCAGTGTATTGAGGCCCCGTATGTGGTTTAAACATGAGGTCTGGCATGTTTACGTGTCACGTATGGACTTGCTAGTGAACTCAGGGACATTTGATCCTTGTATGGTACCTGTGCAGAGGGCTCCCATGTATCACAATCCCAGTGACATTCCAGGCATGCCCCTACACCCTGCCCCAAATGCCAAGACACACACATACACAGCACATATACCTCAGTCTACACAGACCGTACACACACACTCACACCCCTCTTCTCCCAATCTGTTTGGGACAAAAGACTTGGCCACTTAAAGATGGGGGCAAAAGTGAACTGTGTTAAGTTCAAGCTATGCCAGGGAATGTGCAACTCAAATTCTCATTCACTGAGTAGACAGAACTGTCTTCCTACTCTTATTCTAAAGCAAAGGAGGAGTTTTTCTTTTTGTTTCCTCTAAGAGGCTCTGGCCCATGGGGGTGGTGGTCAGCTGAGGTGTGGGGAGAAAACGAAAAATCTCAAATTAGCCTAGAAGTTTTCTTCACTTTGGTTTGAATAGATTTTAAACATTATTTTTGGAAAACCCTCTTTTTATAGGGCAATCTGGCTCAAGCTGGATACTGTAATGATGATAGATACTACTTCCTGAGCACCTCATATTACCTTATCAGAGCCAATGTACTATGCTTATTTCTGCTGTTGTGTGGATGAGAAAGTAAGGCCTAGCAGAGTGAGTTGTTCCATGTTGGAGGGGCTGGCAAAACAGAATGTGGCTCAGGGTCTTTGATTTGACATTCCATGGTCCTGCCTCAATGCCCTGGTGCCTCTTAGCAGGTATGCACAAATGCTTTGTGAGTCAGAATATATAACACAAACGTTAGCTGTTTTTCTGGGTGCATTCTCTCAACAAGCTTGCAGAGAATACCCACTATAAGCCCCGTACTGGATGCCGGGAACATCACCTCCACAATCAAGATGCTTACAGTCTAATGGCGTCAGTTGGCAAACACAATATATTTAAAGTCAACACTGCAATTTCAGGCAGGGCAATCACATCCATCCCAATTTGTACACTCACCTCTGGGTTCTGTAAATCACAGTCAGCAGAGCGATGATCACAGCTGTAATCAAACCATAGTCCAATCCCAGGAACAAGGAGGAAACAAAAGTGGTAAGCCAGATGGTCTAAACAAAAGACAGAAAGCTTTATGTAGAATCATGCTAAAAATTTCCAAAGGGTCTCCCTCTCTCTCACACACACACAGTACCTAACCTTGCCTAACTTGATACTACACAGAACAAATAACTGCACTAATTGAGCTTTCTCACATTTTTATTAGCATCATCCACGTGTTGCTGTGACATATTAACCTAACAATCATCATTGTAACTTACCAGCTCTATTTTGCTCGTTCTCCAGAAAAAAGGGAGATCTGAGAACTGCATGAACATTCCTTTCAGGTTGACAATCACAATGGCCGACAGCACAGCCTGAAACAGAGCACATGACAGGTGCCTCTCTTCTTGTGTCCCCAGAGTCCCCTTCGCTGGCTCCTCACTGTCCTCCTGCCCTCCCCATGTCCTCTCCCCACTCACTTCCCACGCAGCAGTGATGGGACGTTTGGAGCCATGAACACCTGGGTTTTCAGGACTCGGTTAGCTAAAATGGGCCTTGGAAAACCAGGCTTATATCCTAGTAGCAAACCTGCATGGTGGTCAAGAGGTTCAGAATTAAACTTGGTACTTGAGGCATCAGTTCACCCATGGTCTTCCTAGATTATGATTTTCTCCACTCCATATTGTTCCTGATCTCTACTAGAGTAAATAGATCAGCAAACAAATGTCTTAGGAATGAAGGCCATCTCAGATTTTTAATGGAGTATAAGGCCACAGAAGATCAAAGAATGAAGCGACCTTGGAGATTAATCAGTCCGACCCCCTACTTTGCAGACAAGGAAACAGAGACCCAGCAACATTGAGATGGCTTTCCCAAGGTCCCAGACTGTGGGGTAGAATTTTAGATTGTGGAGCAGGATCTTGGTCCCAGCCTTGGCCCCTTCTCACACCACCCTGCTAGGGTTACAGTAAAAACCCATGAGATAGTCACAAAAATACAAACAAATAAAACAAAGAAATCTCTACACTTGGAAAAACATCACACCAAGTCTAAGCTACACACCTGGGGTAACGATTCAAAGAGGAATCCGGTGGCTAATATGACCAGCAGAATCATTAGCGAGGCCAAACAACCTGCAAGCTGAATGAGAGAAGACATATGGAAGGGGCTTTGAGGAGACACGAATAAGAGGGGGGGGCAGAAGGTAATCTTAGTGTTTTGATAATCACTGTAGGAAGATCAAGAAAATATGGGTTCAAACAAGTCATCAAAACTATTACATCCACCAATATTCCTTCCTGTTCCCTTTCTGAAGTTTGGTTTCTCTTACAGCTTTTATTTGTTATTTGTTATTTGTTGTTTTTTTTTGTTTTTTTTTTTTTAGAGACAGAGTGTGAGTGGGGAAGAGGGACTGATGGGGAGAGACAGAGAGAGAGAGAGAGAGAGAAAGAGAGAGACCCAAGCAGGCTTCATGCTCAGTGTGGAATCCCACACAGGGCTTAATCCCATGACCTTGAGATCATGACTTGGGCGGAAATCAAGAGTCAAACACTCAACCAATTGAGCCACCCAGGCATCCCTCTCTTAAAGCTTTTATATAGAAGCCGAAATGATTAAACACCCTGCTCAAAATGCCTTTGCCAGGGGTGAAGGAAAGGAGATAATGGTGTTGACCCAAGACTGACAATAGTCAAATGAGACTCTCCTGCCTGATGTGTTAGCCACTAACCACATGCAGCTATTACATTTTTAAAATAAAAATTAAATACAGTTAAAAATTCAGGTCTTGGTTGCACTGCCCACATTTCAAGTGCTCAAGGGCCACAGGTGGCTCATGGCTGTCATATTGGATGGTGGAAAATAGTGGACACTCCTGTCACTGCAGTAGGTTCTACTGGACCGTGCTGGTATCATGACCATATCCAGTTCCCAGGCTTTCATGACAACATGTCTGAACTTTAAGGCTTATTGGTAGAAGCAGTGTTGTAGAATTTTCAGTTTAACTGGAGAATATAGCTATTTCCTATAGATTCAGTTCCTGGGATTTGCTTCCACCATTCATGCCTTTCTCTGATTCATTACACAGCTCGGTGGAGCATCAATCTTCACACTAGAGCAGCTTTGTTTGGGTTCAGAAAAGAATCAAGGGATTAAAGTTTACCACCCCAGGGGCACCTGGATGGCTTAGTCGGTTAAGTGTCCTACTCTGGATTTTGGCTCAGGACATGATCTCATGGTTTGTGGGATCGAACCCCACGTTGAGCTGTAGGCTGGCAGTGCCTGCTTGGATTCTCTCTCTCTCCCTCCCTCCCTCCACCCTTCCCCAGCTCTCTTTCTCTCTTTCAAAATAAATAAACTTACAAAAAATTTTAAAGTTTACCACCCCAAATCACCCGTCCTCAGAGGCCAGTTGTGTACACACCTGTGTCTTCCCTCCAGTTCCCTCCTGAACGAGGCTTCGCGATAAGGAGCATGAAATTGAGAAAGTCTGGAAGAGCGAGCCGATGGAATTGCACAGGCCCAGGGCAATGAGCTCCTTTTCCAGGGGGAAACAAAGCACACAAGAGTTCAGTCATTCTTCAGGAAAAGAGGCACAATGGCCCACTTAATACACATTTTCAACAGCAGAGGCTGTCTCTTCCTTCTCTTTTTAGATAAAAGAGTTTGTTTAGCGTGAATTTAAATTAGGGATTATTGAATAAGTTAAGGTGGGAGAAAAAGACTTAAAGAGTTCTTGTTCTGTCAGGGATACAAACTGCACTCACTACCTAGTCCCCTCTTTCCCAAACACACTCTCCTACACGAATAATGCGTTTTTTGTTTTTTTAAAGAAAACTGCAGCAAAGGGACAAAATATTTTTGTTATGAGTAAGTTACTGGTGTATAGAACCGTTGGCATCTTTTAAATGTCTTGGTCTCTTGCTCTCTGACACATGCCAGTGTCCTCCTGGGACCAGTGAATGATTCCTGTTCTCGGGGATACTTCCGGTCTTCCTTGTTGGATCACTGTGTCTTGTGTGAACACGGAGCATTTAATCTTCTCTTAGAAACACAGTGTGTTAAAATAGTCATTGTCATGCCGAAATGATGGCTCATGGAATTCAGATTAAGTACCTTATCTGTAGATAGTAAGTTGGTAGTTATAAAAGGAGGTGGCAAAGAATATAATGTGGAGTTTGAGTGATGAATCATATGTTCCAAGTTTAATGAACAGAGAAGTCTTCCTGTGGAGTAGAAACGGTTCTAGCAAAACAACATTTGCTTCCTAGGCTGTGAGCTTTAAAAATAGGGCCAACATGTGTCAGTGTGTGTCAGACTGAGAGCCTCCGATCAGAGGTTTCATCTTCCTCCAGGACCCCCACCTGTGACATGAGGTAGGACTCTGCACCTCAGTGTTCTGATGATCTAAGGCACATAAATAATGAAAAAAATTGTAGTGTTGCATAAATACATGTTTCAAACACCTCCATCATCCAACGAGAAGTTTTTCTAACAAGACAGAGAAATCCAACAATCCAACAATCAGCAGGATGATTAAACCACTGTGAAACATCTGCAGGGAATTAATGATTTTTACCTGATTGCCATCCACCTGGTAGCCATGTTTATTTGCCAAGGTCTTGGCCATTGAGATGGTCACTGAAAATCCGACAATGGCTATGGCGATGGCATCCACGTACACGAGGTGGAAGAGGCTGGTGTCCGGGTTGGCTGGAGGTAGTAGCCTGAAAGGTCAAGCTGACTTTAACCTGAATGTTGTGACCACTAGGGAAAAACATGCAACTAGAGAGGTGCATTTCAGAAGGGCATCATCTGCAAATGAGGGGATCAATGCTTGGATACTTGTTTGCTCTGGTTTGGCAAAAAGGAGCGCCCTCTTGGACACACCTAAAAAGAGGCTCTTTTTAGGCCCCAACCCTAGAGTGCCGGCTTTCTACCTGAATGGGTTATCAGCAGACATCAGATGCCATTTAGAAAAGGAGTAACATCATACCTCATGACACCCTGTATGGTAGGTGTTAAGTAAGACACAGAACAGGAAGAGGAGAGGTTCAGCAGAGTGCTCAGGTGGCACAAGACATTCGAACCCAAGTTCCAGGGCAGGGAGGGTGTTCAACAAGGGCCATCTCAGAGGAGAACTACTGTCCACACTGCTCCCCCTTGTTATTTCAAGTAAAGACTCTGCTTCTCAGGCCCCCTTGAGGTGAGTCTCTAACACAAGAAAAGAACAATGAAGATTATACTCCTTGGGTCTCATCTGGGAGTCCTGGGCAATTGGAGGGGCCAATAGAGAACACAGTTTTTATGGTCCATTCTTACAGTTTGGAACCTTTATCCTAAAGGAACAGAATAGAGATTCCCTAAAATGGAATGGGGGAAGGGGCGAGTGAGGTTTTCAGGGGCACCTGATCCAATTCAAGACACTGGTCTCAATAGTAACAATAATAAATTCATGTACTATACATATATGTGTATATATATATATATATTTTTTTTTTTTTACAATACCAACAAATTTTTTAGATGCTTCTCCCTCTGCCAAGTTCTGTGCTTATTTATCTCCGCTAGCCCTGTGAGCTAGCCACCACTATATTCCCCAATTACAGGTGAAGAAAATGAGGCATAGTGAAACTAAGGTCAAATGGCTCATCCACCAAGTACCACAAAAACCATTAAGAACCTGCCTCCCTGTACCTATTTCTCATACTGTGTCACATCCCAGTGCTGAAGGGGGTGTCTCAGGTTCTGGGGTAAGGGAAAGGGAGGGGGAGAAGGGAAAAATAAATGTATATTAAACCTATATTATGTGCTATATACTTGACCTATATCTGTCCTCACAACAATTTTGTTAGGTGCCATTATTATCGTAATTTATAGGTGAAAAGAAATGGATCCTTGCAGATGTTAAGTAATTTACCCAAGACAGAGCAGGGAGTCAAACCCAGGAATTCTGATTATAAAACTTACTGTCTTTCCCTTATTCTTCGCTATGGAAGCACTAGCCAAGAGGGAAGCCCTTGCAGCAGATTTGGGAGTGCAGAATAAGAATATGTGAGAAAAGAATTTATTTTGGAATGAGTTAAGGAAAGTAAACCAAGAAACAGGGTATATTGCCATGGCTGGGATCTTTAAGAGTTAACTGTCGGGACAGCTGGGTGGCTCAGTGGGTTAAGCGTCCAACTTCGGCTCAGGTCATGATATCATGGTTCATGAGCCCTGAGTCGGGCTCTCTGCTGTCAGCATGAGCCTGTTTTGGACCCTTTGTCCCCTTCTCTTTCTTCCCCTCCCCCGCGCACACTCTCTCTCAAAAATAAACATAAAACAAAAAGTCAATGGTCACTTTCTGGACACTGTACTATGTGTGTATAGATAAATGTAGTAATTTGCTTTCAAATATGGCAACCATTCCTCCCATACTTGTGGGTGCTGCTTCCCCCATGTAGAGGAGGAATCTGTTTTTCCTCTAGTGAAACTGGGCTGGTTTGTGATTGGCTTCGACCAATTGGATGTGGTACAAGTGAAGGTATATGAGCACCTTTAGCAGCCTGGCACCTCCTGCCTTTCTGTCTCTTTTCTCTGAGCCACCACACGAAAGAGTCTGGCTACCCTGCTGGAGTCACCACGTGGGGAGAAGCTGGCAGCCAACCATCCACCGCCACAGCTCTCCACCTGAGGTAACAGACACGTGAGTGAAGCCCTCGTATAGTCTCTGGCACCAGACACACCTTCAGACATCTGCAGCTGTGTGACAGGCCCCGAGGGGCATCAGCTGCCCTACCTAGATTGTGAATTGTGAGCAAATAACCGGATGTTGTTTTAAGACTTTGTTTTGGAGCTATTTGTTATCCAGCAGTAAGACTCACAGATAACTGAAAGAGTATGATTTTATGTAGATCTGTAGTTAGGGAAGCATTCTTTGTTTCCTGCTCTGTTTTGGGCAAAGTTCCAGAAAGGGTAGTCAAGTTTTAGAAAAGGTAAAATCTGTTTTTCCTTTATAGTATGGTTCTCACACATGGAGGAAAAGCAACGTATTTGGGTGCAGTGCAACAGGGAAAGGAAGATCTGGGTAGAAATTGTGGTGGTTGGTGGATTTTTAAAAGGAGCAATCTAAATGTAAGAGTTCACAAGTAATCAAATTATCTGTGACTGGTAACTGAATAGAATTATCTATTGGATCTAGTCAAAGACTAATGTTTATCACATGACTACTTACGTTAGAGACCCAGATGTGAGGTAATGGAAACAGCCAAGCACTGAGTATGGGATGACTGCATTCTGGGTCCAGGCTGGGGCTCACCAGTGAGTCACTGAATCTCATCTGTGTCTCTCAAATGTCACCTTCTCTGATAGCCTACCTTACACAGTCACCTGAGCCCCTCCCATCACTTACTGGCCTCCCTCGTCTTCACAGCACTCTCTCCTTCCCCCGTTCTCCTGGAGGCTCCATGAAGGCAGACACATTTTGCTTGCATGGCTACGTTTGTTTTTAACGGCCATGTCCCTGGCACACACCAGGCACCCAATAAACATATGCTAAATCGATGAACTTTTTTATCTTGTAAAGTGGGGATGGCATATACGTCAATAGTGTTATTGTGGGCACCAGCTGAGGTGCTGGGTATAAAAGAATTTTATGAGTTGTAAGTCCAAATAGAAAAGCAAGTGTTATTGCTGGGCTATACCTTTATAAGGAATCTTAAGTGGTATGTTCATAACCATAATCCATTGTTCTGAAGTGGACTGCATTCTTCCATCTTCGACATTTGCTCTGGGTGTTGGGGGTGAACTCTGGCTTCAAGAGCAGTTTCTGCCCCTGTGCCTCCCAGGAGAGTCTTAGATGGGACCAGAGGCAAGGCCAGGTTCATAAATGCCCAGCACCTGGGGAAACATCTGATTCTGCTCATCTGGAAAGAGAGGTGGCAAGGAAAAGAGACAGTACAAAAGAGAGAAAGACAGAGACACACAGAGAGATGCAGAGACAGCCAGAGCATGTAAGAGAGGAGCAGAGTGAGGTGAGGAGAAGCTCATAGTTACTCTAGCTCCTTCAAATATAGAGAGAATAGTAAAATTTTAAAAAGCGTTTATTTATTTAGAGGGAGAGAGAAAGAGCTTGTGAGCAGGGGAGAAGGAGAGAGAGGGAGACAGAGAGAATCACAAGCAGGCTCTGCACTGTCAGCACAGAGCCCAAAATGTGGCTTGATCTCACGAACCACGAGGCCATGATCTGAGCCAAAACCAAGATAGGACACTCAACCTACTGAGCCACCCAGGCACCCTGAGAACAGTAAAAGTTTGTATATGTGGAATTCGGTAAAAGAATAGTAATGAAGAACGTATCATTTGAAATAGAAAGTCTGAAAAAATTTGAAAAAGAAACTAGAAACTAGGAACTCTGTTGAAATAGTGAGCCACAGAACTTCTAGTTATGTTTTAAATGCTCCCAGGTGCGTGCCAGGTGTTTTATGCACACTAGCTCCAGGAGCTTCACAGTTACCCTCAAGACAGGCATTGACTGCCGTGCTAACTGGAGGGGAAGAGACTGGGGCTCTGAGAGGAGACGTGACTTGCCCAAGGTCACACAGCTAGTAACTGTCTGGCTAGATTTAGGTCTTTTTGCTCTTAGTTCCTATGCTGCCTAAGGAGAGATTTTAAAAACCAAGAAGTGCTAAACAAAAGAAAACACTGCATCCCACTGTTGTGGGAATGTAAAATGGTGTAACCACTATGGAAAATAGAATGGAAGTTCCTTAGAAAGTTAAAAACAGAACTAGCAGATGAGCCAGCAATCCCATCTCTGAGTATTTATACAAAAGAACAATTAGGGTCTTGAAGACATATTTGCACAGCCATGTCCATTGTTGGATGAATGAATAAACAAAATGTGATACAGATAATCTATTTCACAACAATGTGGATATACTTAACATACTGAACTATATACTTCAAAATGATGAAAATGATACATTTTATGTGTTTTTTAACACACACACACACACACACACACACACACACAAAGCCACATACATGCTAAAAAGCAAAAAATTCCAAAGCTTCAACTTTTTGGTATGTAGAAAAAGAGATTTTTTTATTGTAAGCAGGAGTTAAAAACGATAATAGATCTATCTGGTTACTCAAGTCACACCGTCACTTAAAACTGTTCTCCTACCCCAGAGGAAGCTTTCCGACGACATCCACATTGTACGACTCTTGCAAGTTAAACCCAGCTGAAATGCCAGTTCCCATCACCACCTAAAACAGACACAAATCCATAGGTGCCTTTATCGATGAAAATTCAACCGCCACAAAAGTGAGTTTCAAATCATTTGTTAGCCAAGCCAAAATCTACTCTCCCTTTCAACTTGCGGTTTGAAAAGAATTATAGTTAACTTCTGGCATTTCTAACTTCTAATGGCTCTTCCCCACCAAAGTAAAATGGACCCTACAGTTTCCTTGTGGTCTGGAATTCTTTTCTCTTTATTTTGCTCTGATCAGTGCTGAGGTGTTTGGCTAGCTGACTGTGAACAGAAAGAGCCATAAAACCTTTCAGGAGCTGGCTTTGCCTTGTGTAGTTGAGTTTCTGGCTAACGTGGCATGAACGAGGGATGCTGAAAAGTGTATTGTGAAGGTAGTTTACTGACAGGGTGTCATTATAAAATGGATGTTTGGATCCACAACCCTGCTGGCAGCGCCGACTGTGGTGAGAGGCCTCCACCAGCACCCCGCAGTGGCCTTCTCCCTTCTCAGTTACAGCCAGGGTCACAGTGCTCCTGTGTGTGAGCCCTCCTGGATGGTCAGGGCATAGATTTAGTTGGTGTGTAAAATACAACCCCTACTGAAGTGCAAGGAAAAAATAGCAAGGAGAGAAAGCAATTTTCTTCATCTTGAAGAACTGTTGCTATAAAACCTTCTGGGTGGATCACTCAGTTGAGAATTAGGGCTGGCCAGGGCAGGCAGCCAGGCCCTCGCAGTGGTGACTGCTTCAGGGAACCAATAATAAGGTAACATTGTTAATAAGCAATTGTGGTCTTTTAAGAATGTAATAAATATTTAGTATTTCAATGCATGTGCATTATTTTTATAATAGTTCCCAAGTTGTTAGATGTAAATATGTATTAAACTGTTTGGACCTAACTACTTAATAAATGGAACTGTTAGGTATTTCTTTTGGCACAGGAGTGCCAGGAAGCAAGAAAGTCTGGGAACCTTTGTCTCTTGCTCCTTTCAAAATGGAGACAGCTTAATTTTTTCAAGTGATTAAAGTTATAGGTGTTCATTTATAAAATAATCAGACAATAAAAATTTTGAGGAAGCAAAATCTTCCATCAACTCATCACTCAGAGGTAAGTCATATTAAAATTTTTACGGATGGCCTTCATCTAGATTTTCAAAATCATCCCTGCCTCCACCCTAACAGATTTTCTTCGTTGTCCGTGTATTTGTGAAAGTTCTTCTTGACAAATTCTAACTTTCTCTTGGCAGAACTGGGAGAAAAAAAAGGTAGAACTTCCTTGCTCCTCCCCTGTCCAAATCCCTCACCCAAATGGCTAGGCATCTGTGACCCAAGTTCACTTACCGCAAAGAACTCTAAAGGAATGGGAGCTGGTAATTTCTCCTTAAATCTCTCATTAAACTCCTTGCCACCCAACAGCAAACCAAAAACCATCAGCCCGACGCCTAGGGAACACACGTTGAGGTTTTTAACATTCTGCAACACAGCAACTGTACTCTGTAACACAGCAAACACTGGATGTTTACATCAGGCAATGGCCCCTGAATAGACAGACACTAGTGCATGAATTCACACCAGCCATCCCCTCACTGCACCTTTCTAGTTAAACTTCTCAGACTAAAATCTCTCTCTCTCAACAATTAGGAGGCATTTTTACTCAGTCATACAGATTTATGGTTATAATTCTTATCCAACACTTTTGTTTAGTTTTTATTTTTGAGAGAGAGAGAGAGCACGAGTAGAGAAGAGGGGCAGAGGTAGAGAGAGAAAATCTTAAGTAGGCTCCATGCTCAGTGCAGAGCCTGACACCAGGCTTGATCCCATGACCTTGGGATCACAACCCAGGCTGAAATCAAGAGTCAGACACCTCAAATGCCTGAGCCATCCAGGTGCCCTTCCAACAATCTTTAGTATAGTGTTTTCTTTATTTGGTTCTGGCTCAATGTATTATTATCATATTTAGTAAAGTATCCCTTATGCTGAGTCCTGAGCATTGGGGAAGGATTAGGGGATGATATCAGCAAAATAATGCAAAGGTAAATACACAGAAAAGATTTTTTGGAGGTGAAAGAGGGAGAAGGAAATCATGGTTAGCAGATCAAAGAGGGATCAGGAACACTTCTAAGACAAGAGAGTGCTGAAGTTTGGAAGAAGCCCAGAGACTCAGAAAAGAAAGCCACTTAATTTTATTCCAGGGTTGCAGCCTCAGCACCCAATATATGTTCAGTACTCACTGGACTCTGGGAGAGTAGGTTACACCGAGCCCAGGCTCCACACTTTGCCTGTCAATGTCTAGAGCACACTCAGTGCTTATCTGCTCTATTTCTTTTTTGACAAGGCATTGAGAGAAATCTCAGAGTAGGAAGCATGTTATCAACTACAATGGGAAACGAAGAATTGTTAATTTAGGGAATGTTCCTACAGCTTGATTCCATTCCTAATCAATCAAGGACCCAATTTAAACGTCACTTTCTCACAGTGACTTTCTTAGACTCCTAATCTAAATGTCTCCCTATTCAACTTTCATAGCACTTAAGACAATCTGTAATTAATTACATATTGATGCAATTAATGGTTTACTATCTGTCTTCTCTTTGGACTGTGGGCTCTAAGAGTGCAAGGGCCGTCTCTGCTCACCCACTGCTCTGCCCAGCATGGTGACGGGCACAGAAATACCTACAGAGGCTACTGGTCCTTCTGGGCAAGGTTAGCTTTAGCAGCAGCTCAGAACTTGTGATATGTAGTATCTTAATTGTTATTTGCTTTTAATTATTTGACAATTTCTTCCTTATTCAGGGGATATTTAGAAGCAGGATTTTTAGAAGCAGGATGTATGGGGGTTTTAAAGCTATATTTAGTTATTGATTGCTAATTATGTTGCACTATGTGAAAAAATAATTGAATTTTTAAGAGTTTCTGATCAGTTTCAACGCAATGAGTTCTCACCATTGTTCCCTATACGCCTGCAAATAATTTATATTTTTTCAGAGTTGGGTGTAAGGGTCTACATATATTTTATTAGATTAAATGGGTAATCGTGTTAGTTAAATCTTTTATAGATTTAACATACTTTTGTTGCCTGCTTGAGTAAGCAGTTTCAGAGAGATGTGTTCTCGCTTAATACCTTTAAATCATGTTAGTTCCCAAAGAGAAACACAATTTGGTTCTAAGAAAAAGCAGTCTCTTCAGCTAATTAGGGTGAGGGCAGGCACCAAGTAAAGATCTAATAAAAAATTCCTTCTGAGGTATCACATATTAATAAAATGGGACTTTAAGGTTTAATTCCCCTTGTAGGGTTCTCAGAAAAGTCTTAGAAAAATGAAATCTTTTCCATTTTATTTTAATTCTTGGAAAAAAGAAAAGTGAGCCTTGAAAGGAAAAGAGATACAAAAGAGAAGGGGAAAATACAGAAGGAAAAAGCAGCGGCAGTAAGTCAGGAAGTAGCTTACTTACATACACCACTGAAAAGATCCCACTGTACCGCTTTGTTTTAACTCCAAACAGGTATTTTAACATGGAGGTGAAGACGTGCACAGCAGCCGCAGTGGTAAACCCACGGACCAGGGGCTCCGTGAGATNTTTTTTTTTTTTTTTTTAATGACAAAGAAACAAATAAATCACATGATGGATCAGGAAGCTAAAACCAACAGAACACATACACAAGTTCTTTCTGGACCACTTTCTAACAGGACAACCTTGCATCTGCAGCAGTTAAGTAGTTTGCACATCAGTGGTTATGCAGAAAACAAGGGAAGGTTTGCAGTGGCTTGGAGCTCCATGGAGCAGAGGACACACTTGTATTTTCCCTGTTCCTTGGAACTGGGGACATGTTTAGTCAAGGTCACCTCCTGTTTCTTCCAAGCAGATAAGAGATTACTAATTACTAATCAGTACTGCTTTAAACTTTTCTTGCTTTTTGGAATCTCTAAAGGATGCAACTGAAGCTTGCTAGTTCCTAATAAACACTACTTTAAGGAAGGCATGCAGGGGACTGGTGTCCTGAACGCTTGGAACTCTGAGCTCTGGACCCTGGCTGGCTGACCTTGCCCACCACGTAGACCAGCCACGAGGGCTCAAAAGATATCTATTAACTGAACAAATGACAGCCCATTTCTCTGTCTGTGAATACTACCTGGATAATTCCTGAAAGTAAGGTCACGGACATGGCGACTTTCACTCTCAAGGCATCTCTTGCTTCCGTACCGTTGGTTGCATTTACTCCTCCTGGAATAACTATATCATCTGGTACTAATCGAACAGCCACACCACCAATCATCAGGCTAATAACAGCAAATGGACCTGAAAATGAGGAAGCATTAGGGAAGTCCTGTTCAGTGTATCTCACATGGCTGTTGCTGGTACTCAAGGAGACTCAGGTGAGGTCATTAACTCATCACTGACATAAAACTGCCCTGCCCTCCTTAAGCCTTGGCTCCTGGTTTATGTGTAAGCTGTGTATGGACAGGTCGTATTCTCTACACATGACCATGATTGTATCTTCCACCCCACGTACTCTTCTAGAACCTGGACATTTATTTGCCCATTAAGAGGTAGTATAATTCCCCTCTCCTTGCATCTGGATGGACTTGTGACAAGCTAGCTGCCAAAAGAATGCAGCCAACTGATACTGCATGGCTACTGAGGCTAGGGGACAAACGTCATGCAGCTTCCAGCTGACAGCTGTGATAGCTGCTTATGCCGGGGTGCTGAGCATGAGAGCTCAGTTAGGACCACATGGAGAGAAGCTTCCCCTGGGACTCTCAACTGCACCACACACCCTGGGCCAGAATGGCCCAGATGAGCGCTTCCCAAATCTTGACCTATGGGAACTGTGCAACATAATGGAAAACAAGTATTTTAAGTTGCTACATTTGGGGGGTGTTTGTTACCCAGAACCAGACACTGGAAACATTGTGTGTGTGTGTGTGTGTCTGCTGGTGGCAGCCTTATGATGCATCAACGCTCTCGCAAAATCTGTATGAATCTTATCCTAAATACACGGGGGAAAAACCACGTACAATCCAGGGCCTAAAACAGGATGAAAATGCAATACGTGCACAGTAATTAGGAACACACAGTGCCACTAATAAAATAAAACAAAAAGAAAAATTAGATACAAGCAAAGTGTATTATGAGCTCAAGTACTTGTTTCACAGATTTCAACAATTTGCTCTTTTTACACAAGAAAATTGCCATTTTTCCTTATGCCAAGACTGTAAGAAAGCTATTAGTTCTAGAAATCTGGGGGGAGTGTATTCTTCTAAAGCAGTATCAGTAACAAAAGTTATTATTAAGCAGAGGTTCTGGTAACAAACACAATGTTTCTTTGGCACAATGCAGACCTTGGAGATCCAAATGGAAAGGTACTAAAATAGCAACTCTAAGCTCTTACCTATGGATATGTGTCTGGAGGTTCCAAGAAAACAATACATGATAACAGGATAAAATGAAGAGTACAGGCCAAACACCGGAGGTACAGCAGCCAGCATTGCAAAGGCCAACCCTGCGGGATTGAAACCAGACAGAAATGGGGAGATCATTACAAATCAGAGGGCTAGTGGCACTTCTCTCCCAGTTCTGTAGGATGAAGAGGTGAAAGCCATGTTAACTTGAGCAGATGGATCTTCACCTGCCTTCCATCCCCACCCTCCTTACAGGCTGAGACCATTTTCCTTGTCATCTCTTTGCAGGGGGTTGATCTTTTCCATTTTATTCTTTCCCAACCCAGATGAGGGCAGAAAGTCTTACTTGCCCGGTGTAGCTATAATCTATGTTGATGGCCAAATGCTGGCTGCTTCTCTAATGGGATGTTTTTGTGGTCTTTTGGGGGGACGTCTTTTCAATACGAAACTCCAAGCTTCCAGTTCTTACACCTCTTTCAGGTCCTCTCTGCTGCCTTATGTCCCTCTGTAGCAGTCTTCTCGGGCAGGTGCCTTTCAAATGAGCCAAGCAAGACAGGGGACCTTTCGGGGCACCCACTTATCCAATGGGAAAGCCTGGCACCTTGACCCCAAGAAACTATGGAAGTACAGGCTGGGCCCACTGAGGGCTCTCCATTCTGCCTACCTGGGTGTTTTATACCCTTTTACCTGTTTTTTTTTTCTTACAATAATTAGCAACAATCCCCCAAAACTCCAGGGGACACGTGTCCTGGGCTCTGAGAGATCCTCTTGCAGTCCCTCCTTCCTGGACTTTCAGGGGAGGGGAAATAGTGCTTTCACCTCTCTCTAGAAATTCTCATTCCAAATCGATTATCATAATACCTGGCCCCTCATATATCCTAGTGAAGTGATGCACTAAAGAGGGTTTGGTGTCATTCACTCACAGTTTGGCACAGATGGTCTGAGCTTCAGAATGTGGAGACAACACCCTTTGTTCTCAGCTCAGGGGCCTCAGACAAATATCCTGGACAACATTCACTTGGTGCATTGTCATGTCGTGGAGAAAAAAAATTTAGCAAAAGAGCTGTGGAAGCAACCTTCCTCCACATGTAACAATCTGGTCATTTTCATGCTCTTTTTTTAAATTTTTTTTTTTAATGTTTTATTTATTTCTAGGAGAGAGAGAGAGACAGCGTGAGCAGGGGAGGGTCAGAGAGAGAGGGAGTCACAGACTGAAACAGGCTCCAGGCTCTGAGCTGGCAGTCAGCACAGAGCCCGACGCGGGGCTCGAACCCACGAACCGCGAGATCATGACCTAAGCGAAAGTCGGACGCTTAACCGACTAAGCCACCCAGGCGCCCCACATGCTCTTTTTTTAAAGAATAAATTTCTATTTTTAAATTTTTATTTCAAAGGAATGCATGTCCATAGTTTAAAGACCCAAGCAGTACTGAATGGCTCCGGAGATAAGCCGGGTCTCTTCTGCCTCACCTCCAGGTTCTGCCCCCCAGAGGCACTGACTTCCAAGTTGTTCTGTTTTTCTTTTCTCCTTTCTTGTTTTTAAAAAAAATGTTTATTTTTGAAAGATACAGAGTGTGAGTGGTGGAGGGGCAGAGAGAGAGGGAGAGACAGAGAAACCAAAGCAGATTTGAGGCTCTGAGTTGTCAGCACAGAGCCCAACATGGGGCTTAAACTCACGAACTTGAGGATGATGACCTGAGCCAAAGTTGGACACTTAACCGGCTGAGCCACCCAGGCACCACAAGCTGTTTTTCTACCATTTATCTCATTTCTCTAAACCAGCAGTTCTCAACTGAGAGGATTTTGCCCCCCAGGGGACATCTGGCAATGTCAGGAGACATTTTCTATGATCAAGACTGGCCGAGGGTGGGGGCTGCTACCAGTATGGTGTGGGAGTTGAGAAACCTTACTCTAAATCATGTGTTCGCATTGTTATGGTTTGTTTTAATTTTAGGAAGAGTGAGAGCAAGAGGGGGAAAGGGGCAGAGGAAGAGAGAAAGAGAGTCCCAAGCAGGCTCCATGCTCAGCATGAAGCCCAATGTGGGGCTTGATCTCACAACTCTGGGATCATGACCTGAGCTGAAATCAAGAGTCGGAGGCTCCAGTGACTGAGCCACCCAGGTGTCCCATGTTATTCTTAATTGATCATTTTTAGATGTAAAGTATAGACTTTGTTTTTTTTAGCCTCCTCTTAGTTATATTACTATTATGTGACTTTTCTTCCTTTCTAAAAAGTTTTGAGATCTAATTATCCTAGTCTTCTGATATTTTATTATGGTGTGCCTCATTTTATTTTTTATTTATTCTGCTGGGTACTTGGTGGTTTCTCTCAGTCAGAAAACTCATGTACTTCAATTCTGAAAATACTCTTTGATAGTCCCTTCTTTTCTGTTTAACCTCTTCTTTCTAGAACTGCTAGTCAATGATGGAACACCAGGACTGATCCTCTTGTGGTCTGGTCTGGTCTTTCTTACTGTTCACGCATTCATCACTTTCCTCTACTCCCAGGAGATTTCCTCTGTCTTCCAGCTCTTGACTGAATATTTTATCCTAGCCATTGTATTTTTAATTTCTCTGAGCTCTTTGTTGTTCTCTGAAGACCCTTTATAAAATCACATCCTAGGGGTGCCTGGGTGGCTCAGTCGGTTGGGCATCCGACTTCAGCTCAGGTCATAATCTTGTGGTTTGTGGGTCTGAGCCCCACATCAGGCCCTGTGCTGATAGCTCAGAGCCTGGAGCCTGCTTCTGATTCTGTGTCTCCCTCTTGCTCTGCTCCTCTCCCACTCACACTCTGTCTCTGTCTCTCAAAAATGAATAAACATTAAAAAAATTTTTTTTAAATCACATCCTATTCTTATCTCATGGATTCAACATGCTTTTACATCTTGCTAAGGATATTACAGAACAAATATGTTTTATTTTGCCTTCTCCATTATTTATGTACCCAATGGTCTTCTTTCTGTTTGGTTTGTTTTCTTCCTTGAAGCCTCATGGGCACAGGCCCCCTTTATTTATTGATGGGCTTTACGGTGCGGCCATTGGGTGAACAGCCAGCATCTTGGTTGGGGAACCCCCTAGTTATCACTATAGCTCTTTTCTCTGGGGGCAGTTCATTGTTTACTTTGGGCTGCAAGTTTTTGGAGTCTCTTCCGAGATGTACAGTGTAGAAGAGACTTCATTAGTGCACAGCTCAATGTTCAGACTTAATTCCCCAGGACCATCTTTCATCGTGTTCACCCACAGCATGGTACCAGTGTGGGCACCTGGGGTCTCTATGTGTGTGCTACTTATTATACAGACTTTCAACCCATTTTCTTGCTTCTAGCCATTTGCCTCTCACCTTTGGCAATACTCAGGGCCGCCAATTTCCCAATGTTCTGCAAGGCACACACCTAAACACCAGCTTCCTCCACTGATAATTCAGTTGTCCATTGTCCATCACTAGCCATCTTTTCTCTTTCCTGCTCCAGTGTCTGCTCTCCCATTTTCTTTGTTCTTGCTAGTTTATACCATTTCCCTCTCCTTTACCATCATTTTAGGGGGACTTTATTTATTTATTTATTTATTTAATGTTTATTTATTTATTTTGATAGAGAGAGGGAGAGACAAACTCCCAATCTGTCAGCAGAGTCCATCATGGGGCTTGATCTCAGGAACCGCGAAATCATGACCTGAGTTCAACTCATGAGTCGGATGATTAACTGACTGAGCCATCCAGGTACCCCCAAAAGGACTTTAAATGAATTAGAGAAGCAGATCTTCAATTCAATTAATGAAGTCTTTTTACTAATAATATATCAACCACAAGAAATTAACTTACTATCACTTGGATTTCTATCTGTGCTACATTTTTTTTCATATTTATCCATCCTCATTGACTAGTGATGGGCATAAAAATATCTTTTCCATACAAATTTGTTTGTGGGATGACTTATACCTCTTAGTGTTTGATCTACTGTATCATTCCTTGTTTTGAAATTATTTTGTCCTTTCTGTAATACCACAGACTCCTGGTTCTCCTTCCCCCTTTCCAGATGCTTCTTTTTCAGTCTCTTTTGCCGGTTCCTCCTTCTTTATTTGTTTTTCAATGTTGGACAAGGCTTGATCTTGGCTCCCTTCTCTTTTATTACACATTCTTTTGGGTGGCCTTGTCTACCGCCATGGTTTAAATGTCCCCCATATGTCAAATATCTCCAGATTGACATCTCTAGCTCACACCTCTCTTTTGAACCCATCATATTTTAAACATAAACATGCAATGTCCGGAACGCCTGGGTGGCTTAGTCGGTTAAGCGTCCGACTTTCGCTTAGGTCATGATCTCGCGGTTCGTGGGTTCAAGCCCCGTGTCGTGATCTGTGCTGACTGCCAGCTCAGAGCCTGGAGCCTGTTTCAGTCTGTGACTCCCTCTCTCTCTGACCCTCCCCTGCTCACGCTGTCTCTCTCTCTCTCCTAGAAATAAATAAATAAAAAAAAATGCAATGTCCATGTCTCTCTCTCACAAACATTTCAAATTTAACATCTTCAAACTTACACTTCAAATTCATTCCTCCCACAGCCTTTATTATGTCTACAATTGGCACCCCCACCCTTCAGCAGCTGGAACCAGAAATCTCAGACACTCTTGACTGTCCTTCCTCACTGTCCCCACATCCAACTCTTCAGCTCAGAAACCTTGAAGTAATTCTTGGCATGCCTTGTTTTCCGCATTCTCCCCCAAATCAATCCAACAGACCATCTGGCTGATTTTTCCATAAAATATAGCACATACCTTTATAATTACTTCCTTTTTTTTTTTTAACAATGTTTTATTTATTTCTGAGAGAGAGAGAGAGAGAGACAGCGTGAGCAGGGGAGGTCAGAGAGAGAGGGAGACACAGAATCTGAAGCAGGCTCCAGGCTCTGGGCTGTCAGCACCGAGCCCGACACGGGACTCGAATCCATGAACTGTGAGATCATGACCTGAGCCGAAGTCAGACACCCAACCGACTGAGCCACCCAGGTGCCCCTAATTATTTCCATTTTTAAAGCCACCACCCTAGATCAAGATGAAAGAAGGATAAGCAGCCAAAGATAAATTTCTGACACAATTGTGAGGATTTCTCCAAAGTGTCAGTTTACACGGGTTCACTGCATCACTTCCTGTGACCTTATCTGTCCAACTTGACCAGAGGTCAGTTTCACTTGTTTCCTGTTTCAGCTGAGCCTCTGGATGCTCCCCTCCCTGCCCCCACCTCTGCCTTTGAACCTGTTCCTTTCTCTGTCCTTCGGTTATTGGTGTCAAAATGGATGAGAAAAACAGTCCTAAACCTGGCTTAAGGGTTTTGTTTAAAAGATTTGGCAAATCAGTCACTTGTAAAATTAAAAATTCACTGAGTGATCATTATGGGAAGTGATGTTTTTGACCAACTGATCATTTGCTAATTAATTTTTGTGAAACTGAAGAACGGAATAGATCCTTGGCAACTGACATAGAGGCTGTTCAAACCATTATCACCTTTTGCTACAATGAGTCACTATAACCTCTACTTGGTCTCCCTACTTTCCTTCTGACGCCCCTCTCACCAACCAAATCTACCCCTCCACCAAGCAGTCTCAGTGACCTCTTAGAAAGAAAGAAACCCTAAGTAAAGCATGGTGATACCTTTCAGTGCACTCAGAGTGACATCCAAAACGTGGCTACAAGGCTGTGTAGATCTGACACTGCTCACCTCGCTGGCCACCGGCCTCTGGACCCCCACGCCCCTAGCTAGCTGCTTTTCTGTTAATTCTTCAAATCAAGTCTTCAAATCCTCAATTCTTTTCCTAAGTGTCTTCACACATGCTATTTTTTCTGTCTCAAATGCACTTCCTCTCATTTTTTACCTGCCTCCCACGCATCCTTCAGGGCCCAGCTCAACCCTCTCTCTTAAAGAACTTTTTGTGACTTAGCTACTCAAGCTAGGTTCCCCTGTTATTATCTTCTGGTACCCTGTAATTTCCTTCAGAGTGCTTCACATCATTTGTAATTAAAAAGTTATATGTCTTTTAATTTTTTTTTTTTAATTTTGGAGAGAGAAAGAACATGAGCAGGGAGAGGGGCAAAGGGAGAGAGAGAAGCAGGAGCCTAAGCAGGCTCCTGGCTGATGCAGGACTCAGCCCCATGACCCTGGGATCATGACCTGGGCCGAAATCAAGAGTTGGACACTCAACTGACTGAGCCACTCAGGCTCCCCAAAATTTTGTATGTGCATTTGATCCATGTCTTTCTGCCTGACTGAATAGTTAGTTCCATAAGGACAAGGAAGGTTAGGCAGATACTGATAAACATGTGAACAGAATAAATTAATGAGCATTTTCTTAAATTGTTCTATCACAGATAAAAATCACACAAATGTAGAGGAATTCAGTCTATCCTGGTCCCTTGTAGTTAGAATATGGATTTATAAGTCAAGAACCTTAACAAAGAAAACCCCAAGAACGTGTTCAATGAATGACTGATTAACCAGGCAAGAAGTAGGTCATGTCCAACCAGTTCCTAAAGGTTCTGATTTGCAAAACAGTATCACCACATTCTACAACTACTATCTCTGGGCTTTTTAAGGGGTAATTATTCCTGAAAAATTCCTTTATTTTATTATTATTTTAATGTTTACGCATTTTTGAGAGAGACACCATGAGCGGTGGGGAGGGGTAGCAAGAAAGGGGGACAGAGGATCCCAAGTGGGCTCTGCTGACAGCAGCAAGCCCGATATGCGGGGCTCAAACTCACAAACTGTGAGATCATGACCAGAGGTAAAGCTGGACATTCAACTGACTGAACCACCCAGGCTCCCCTGAAAAATTCCTTTAGAATGATACGATTAAAGTATGAATTTGCAATCATGATGAAATTAAACAGAAAACAGGTCAATTGAAGAGGTTACAGCAAGGGAAACAACAAAAAGAATGAATATACCTACGGACCTTGAGGAAGCTGAAGTACCCCTGTGCTTATGCCTGAGACCAAGTCACCCAACACATATTCTTTGAACTTGTACGCGGGCAACCACTTAGTTATGGGCAGGAACATATAAATGATATTTCGTATCTTCTTAGGAGTACACCTGGGAGGACAAAAAAATAAAATAAAATGAGGGACATTTCTATCTAATTCATACCAAGGAAAAGTTTTACCTTCCTCATATCCTGGAGCAATAAAGACAAATTCACATTTGGTGCTAAGAATGACCTTGCCACTCCACAGAGATCAGAAACAACAAGATCTTCTTTTCTTTTCTTTTCTTTTTTTTTAAATGGAAACATCTGAATTGGCTCTATAACAAAGTACCATGAAAAATAAGAAAAACTTAGTTTTAAAACAATGGGGATACCCTGGAAGCTATTATTTTAATAGATGGCATCCTAAATGTGCTTTCCGTGTTGGTGTAAAAGCAAAGCAGGTAAATTATTTACTGCTTCAATTTTTTTTTTTAGTATATATTTTTTTACATTTATTTATTTTTGAGAGACAGAGCATGAGCGGGGGTGGGGGGCAGAGAGAGAGTGAGAGAGAGAGAGAGAGAGAGAGAGAGAAGCTAAAGCAGGCTCCAGGCTCCAAGCTGTCAACAGAGTCCAATGCAGGGCTTGAACTCACAAACTGTGAGATCATGATCTGAGCTGAAGTCAGACACTTAACCGACTAAGCCACCCAGGTGCCCCTGCTTGAGTCAATTTTTGAAGGTGGAGCTACTGATCAGTAGGCCCAGTTAGTTTCCCCCTTCCTTATAAAATGAAGCATATTTATATAAGTGTTATGAGCTTTATGAAAACATATCTGAAACTACACTGGGATGTAGTAGTGGATTCTGTATCTGGTTGTCTTGATTAGGTAGAACATCATATTGATAAAACCAAGGGTTTGCATTTAGTCCCCTTCTGGTTCAATTAATTTTGATACATAGACTACATTCTGGGCCATGGGAAGAGGACTGGCCATGGTCCAGATGTCCTCTTCCCACTCTAGGCCAATCATCAAAGATATCACTGAATCAAAGATATCACATGGGCAGATGAGTTCCATCACTCTGGCAGCCCCAAGTCCTGGTGACAAGGAATCAATTTATTCCATTCAAAGGACACTACACTCTTACAGCATGCATGGTACTTTATATAATGTCTTTAGTGGTCAAAGCATCTGATTATCAGGCGAAGGAAGACATTGGAAGCAAATGTGGGTTAAGTGTGGCAAGAGTCAGAGTTTGAGTGGAACAAACTAGATTAGATGCCAGGCTGCTTGTTTAGAACACGGAGGCATGAATAACAGCTACACTTACGTAGTGCTTGCCACATGCCTCACACTTCGCACGTCTCAACAGATTTTAACCCCCAGTCACTCTATGATGTAAGTCCTATATTATTCCCATTTTACAGAGTAGAGAACTGAAGCACACGGCTGGTAGGTAGTCGGGATAAGGATTAAAACTCAGACATTCTGACTCTAGGGTATACATGTTAAAACTCTCCTGATAGTCATTCCTAGAACTGAGGGTGAAGCTTACATGAACACAGAGCATAGAGGTGTGGTCCCAAGGGTCCAGAATGGTTTGATTTGGAAGCTTTGGAGCTATTGAGAGGCACGCATGTCAGGTACACATGTATTACCATTCCCAGGCCTGCAACGTGGCTGTGACAGTGTCTCCAAAATGAAGAGTCGTAGGACGGTGTCCTTGACAGCCTAGATTGGGACTTAGATTCAGGATGTTGCCAGATGGAGTAAAAGGGTGGAAAAAGAGTTTGGACATTCCTGAGATTCGAAGGCAAGAGGTGGATGTGTTGAAGGTGCTGGAGTATGGGAAAGCGGGGTGTTTACATAAACCATTAAACAGATGCAAGTAAATCAGAATTTGATAAATAGGGTGAAATAAATAAGGAAGCCTGGGTTCAATCAAATACTATCCCTGAGTGAACCATGTGGACAGTTCTGCAAATCCTGAGTGCTCACCTTTTGTTTTTTCTCCACTGCAGATTTCCTTTACACATTTGACCTGCCTTCTCTCATAATGACGGAATAAAGGAAGTAAGTTAAAGCACAACATACGTGAATGCCTGTTTCAGCTTATCCCCGATGGAATCTGAAATCTTGTCCTTCTTGTGAAGTCTTTCCTGGAGGACCAGATGGCTGAAGATAGGCCTTTCCACACAGTACCTCTGGCTTGCTGCAAGGATTTCATTTTCTTCAGCATGATCCATAGTACTCCGAAATTACTCATCAACAGCAGAAGACAAGCATTTCCTGAGTGTCACTAAGGGAGAAAATAGTCTATTTCAGATGCCAAAATCCTTCCAATGCCAGTTTCTAAGCATCTCTTCCTTGTGGGATCGTAAGTTCTTCTGAGGACTTCATCTTTGACAACCCGGAGCCCCTAACACAGGGCTGAGTACCTAGCAACCTCTAGTAAATGAATGAATTTAAAATCACCACGAAAACATAGGAGACTTCTTTTCTCCCACGGCAATAACTGGTAATGTGTACACTTCAAACAAAAGCTCACATTAAATTCAGTGGCTAAATACTGCAATTGGCTCTCAGTCCGTATGAGGGGGAAAGGGGCAAGATCAGTGCTTAAACTGAATGAACCCAAGTTTCTTAAAGGTATATTATCCTCCTCTCCATTTCTGTACTCTCATTTGATCACTCTTTAAATTATTCTATGGCTCAGAACTGAGACTTATACACCTCCATGAGGGAAATTTCTGTGAAAACTTACAAGTTGAAAACATCAGTGTAACATTATTATACTCTTTTAAATAATTTTTTATTTTTTTAATTTATTTTTGAGAGAGAGAGAGAAAGACAGAGTGGAAGCAGGTGAGGGGCAGAGACAGAGGGAGACACAGAATCTGAAACAGTTTCCAGGCTTCAAGTTGTCAGCACAGAGCCCAACGCAGGCAGGGCTTGAACTCACAAGGCATGAGATCATGACCTGAGCCAAAGTCGGACACTCAACCAACTGAGCCACCCAGGCGCCCCGCTATAATACTGTTTTAAAGGTGATTATGTTGTCACATGTACTTCATAGTATCTGGTCCAGGAGAAGTACTTCAGTGTGTCAGGGCTTAGCGTTGTCTTAGGCACATGAGCCCATTTCATTATGATGGTTGAGATACATATATATATATATATATCCCAACATATCTGTGCACATGGAAATGTGTACAAGGACGTTCGCTGCAGTTTTATGATACTGAAAAATTGGAAAAAATACAAATGTCTACCAGTATGCAATAAAAAATAAGTTTTCATACAGTCATATATTGAATGCTATGAAGTAGTTTTAAAAAGTGAACTAAATCTATCTGTGTCATCAACACATCTCAAAAACTTAATTTTCAATAAAAATTCAAGGCACAGATAGATGCCAGGGGTGCAGTAATATAAACAAAATTTTAAAAAGTATAAAGCAATACTATATGTTGCTTATGGACACATATATGTAGTAAATGTATAAAACCATGAATGACAATGATAAACACTAAGATCAGGATGGTGTTTACTACGGAGAGAAGGGGAGTCAGAAGGCGAGTCAGACTCAGAAGAGAAAGAGCTTTAACTGACCATATCTACAATGTTTCAGTTTGTGAAAAGAATTGGTACAAATAGAGCAAAACATTTAGATTTGGTTAAGCCTTGCAATAAGTAAATGGGTATTTATTACATGATTCTTTGTATTTGTACTATACAACTTATAATGGAAAATTAAGTGCACCACCTCCACCACAACCAAAGCCAATGTTCCCAACTGAAGGAAGTTAACAGCAGAGGAGATGAGAGTTAACATGAGTTAACAGTCAGGTATCTATGAGGTAACAACAGGCGAGTGGGGGAGTTATCAAGGTTGGTCAATACAGTTCCTGTGTGACGAAAAGTTTTTCATCAAGCTGAAATTACAATTCACACTGAACTCAGGTTCATGTGATCACCCACAAAACACCATGCAAAAACAAATGCTTATGTCCAAGGATGTTAAAAATTCCAGAGTCTAGAATCAAAAGGAAACCTAACGGCAAATATAACCAAGTACCAGTAAGGATGATATGAACAGATTAATCTGGTGAAAAGGGATTTTGCATCAGAATCTGACAATTAAAGATCATATGTCTTTTGCTTTAGGCTAGCAAGGCCGGTTTGCCACCTCTCATCTAACTTTTGATGGCGACTCTGGGAGCTCATAATATCCCAGAACGACTGGGCTGATGTGTGTGAGTGGCGTCTGACCTAGATCAGTGCAACCATTCCACCTCCCACCTGCCCCAGCTCCTCCAGAACGTGGCATGACGGTGTTATAGAACCATCTGTAATTCACACAATGCACCACGCTGCTTTCAGTCTTTGTGCCTGTGCACAGGGTTCCATTCACTCTGGTAAGAAACGCCATTTTCTCCCCCCTCACTCTCCTCCCATTTTCCCTCCGCCCTAATCATCGGAGCTTTCAAAAGCCTTGTTTAGTCCTCTGCTTCTCTGAAGTTTCCCATGTTGATGCCTCGCAGACTGGGTCAATACTCACTACTTTTCTCCCACTGATTATAATTATTGCTCTCTCCTAGATTGTAATTCCCGAGGCCATACCATACCCTCAATGTCAAGGGTCTAGCTCGGTCCCTGTCTTCGCAGGCGCTCAGTATGTGATGAATGAATGAAGATCTTTGGATTGGTACTCATGACTGTTGATAATGTAGGTCATGCTTCCTCTTTGTTATTTCACATCACAGAAGATTAAGCCTGTTTTAAAATGTATTATCATTACTAATTTTCTGTACACCTCTTCCTTGGTCTTCTGTCCTCTTTCAGAAAGGTTATACCTTCCTCCATAGAGCCATTCAAAAGACCAGGTAGATCTGAGGGAGGTCTTCACAAGAATCAGGCTCTCTTTTTCCCCCCTGTTGCAAAAATCCAGTTTTACCACTGATTTTACTCTTCCCCCAAATCAATTTGCCCAGATGTCAGTGGGATGAACTGTGATGATCGTGTCTAAGGCTGTTGCATCATGTACAGTTAGTGGGACCAAACGGAGCCACTCACCACAAGGGTCTGGGGAAGGCTGAAAGTCCTGCTATCAGGGCCTCACTCTGAACCTGCTGAGTTAGGATTTCCATGGGTGGGGCCGGGACAATGGACGTTCACTACGTGTGGGTGTGGGCATAGTGGGTTCACTATGTGTTGCTGTACCCATGCGTGACGGCCTTCTCTGAAGATTTCAGAGAAACAGAATAGGTTTACATGGAAACGCAGAAGAGGAAATAAAGTATTTCTAAAATATAAGATATTCTTACCCTTATTCTCCCAAGTCCTTTGGCTATCCCTGACAGGACTCCTCATTTCCACCCATTACGCTGAAGGCCATGTGTCAATGCCTCATTTCTCCTGCTCCTGGAATCTTAACATTCCTTCTACTTTATTAAGGAGAGCAATTACATGTGTATTTTAAAAGTTTCCCAGGAGATTCAGGTGATCAGCTATGTAAGCATTTGACATATGAAAAAATAGTGGCTTTCAACTCTGCCTAAACTCAGAATTTCCTCAGGAGCTTTTAAAAAAGACAAAGAATCCTGGGCTCTACACAAGACTAATTAGAGCAGAGACTCTAGAAGGGGTACTCAGTCATTTTTTTAAATGTTGTTGTTGTTTTTTTTTTTTTTAAATTAGAGGGGGAGAGAGAGAGAGAGAGAGAGCGAGCGTGAGCGTGCGTGAGCAGGGGAGGGTCAAAAGCAGGCTCCAGGCTTTTGAGCTAGCTGTCAGCACAGAGCCAGATGCAGGGCTCAAACCCACAAAATGTGAGATCATGACCTGAGTCGAAGTCAGATGCTTAACCACCTGAGCCACCCAGGTGCCCCGGCATTTTTTTTTAACAAAGCACCCTAAAATGGTTTTCATGAATAAAGAGCCCCTGGATTAAAATCTGAGACAGAGAAATACATATGAAAAAGACATAAGAAAATCACAAAGAAATATTTGGAAACAAAAGCCAATTATACATTTTTAGGACATTAAAAATGAATCAGTGATGTAACTAAAGCCAGAGGAAATGTTTTCAGAAATAATCTTTATAATACATTATATGCTATGCCATAATATCCAATATAATATAATAAATAGAACATGGTATAATATAATATACTTACTGAAAAGTGTATGAAATAATTTTGGAGAGGAGTTTGAGATATTAGGACATGATGTAGCAAGAAAAATTCTTCCTTGAATTTGCCATTTTCATTTAGGGAATTGGTTTTCAGCCCTGGCTGCTCACTGGAATCAATCACCTGGACAGCTACTGATGTCTGACTCTACTGCCGGTATTCTGATTTAATTGGTCTGGGAGGCAGGCAGGGACTGAGAACTTAAAAAGCTCTCCAGGTGACGCTAAGGCATAGCCGAAGTTCAAAACCACCAATTTACAGAATGGCAATATAAACACCCACATCCAAACAAACAAACAAAAAACTGAACAGGATGAACATAAATTGTGTGCAAGGCATTGTATTACTGTCTTTGCTCATGGGTATCTTTGAAAGATTCAATAAAAAATAACAAAACAGAAAAATATCTTGGGTAGGTTTTTAAAGCAAAGTCTTGTTTCTATTCTTTTTAGTCTCAAAACAACAGTTTTGTTAGGCGGGCCATGCAACACCTGCTAAACTTCATGCAAATACAGTCTTATTTGTTACAAGCATTTCCTTCAGGGTTTAAATTAGGAGCCAATCTCCAAGGAAGTTAGATCTCAAAACATTAGATGGAGTTAGAGTAGGACTCTATAAGTTTGCCAAATAAAATATAGGATATCTAGTTAAATTTCAATGTCAGACAAGCAATAATTGTTTTTTAGTGTAAGTATGTTCCAAATATTGCATAGAGCATACTCATATTACATTTTTATTCTTTATCTTAACTTTAACTGGGTGTCCTGCTTTCTTTGCTAAATGTGGCAACTGTAACATTCTGTATATTAGGAACTAGGGAGGATTCTCAAATATTTTTGAGGTGTTAGGACCCTGGCTAGAGACTCGGTCTCCTAGAGATATCTTTTTGGCAGTTTTTTTCTTACCTGGGAAAGGAAAGGAGTGCTGGGAAGGGTAAGGACAGGGCAGTAGAAGAGGCTGTTATAAAGAAAGGCTGTCCTTTTGGGGAACTTTTAATGCTCATCAATAACGATTAAATAATTAAAGCCATGAAGGCTATCAATAGCCCTCTTATCAGAAGAAGAGTGCTGAAGAAACCCACAAACCAACACGAGGCGATCAAATGACCAGACCTTTATCTGATAGATAATGAGCTTCCAGTGTGCTGATTGAAATATACATCACCAAGTTGTAAAACTACACAAACCCTCACAAGAGAAAAGTCACTTCTAAGATGGTCTAAAGGGACAAACTTTCTGGTGGGCTCTCCAACAATACTTTTGACAGAAAAGCAAAATGACCTAGAGGTTCAAATCCCACTTTCCACAACTATGAAAGAAGGGATTTAAAAACAGTTTAAAACATCTTTCATCATAGATTTCTAGATCTGAAAGTAATCTTGAAGATGATCCAATTTAACTCCTTCCCTATGTAGGTGAGAAAACAGATCCATGTACACTCACGTGAGGGTGACTTCTCCAAAAATATTCTCAAAACACAAACTTTGTTTCTGTTCAGTCACCATCAAATTTAAATGACACAGATGTTTATAAATACAAACTATAAGAAAACAGGGGCAACATTATTCACTTCAAACCAAAAGCAAGAATTAGTTGCTTGCTGATAATGGAGATTCACTATGGTTTTGTGGAAGATGCTCCAAAATGGAGGTCAGGGTCAAAGTCAGTTCCAGCTCTAGTTCTGCATCTCGAGCATCTGAGCCATTCAATACTGTTGTGACACGGCCAACTAGACCAGGAGTTTCCACACTTGGAAGTATGTCTGAATCACCTAGGGAGCTTGAAGCCACAGATTTCTGGGTCCTTTAGAGATTGTGATTTAGTAATTCTTGAATATGTATGGTTTCAAGCTCATGGAGGGAGGCCGGTGAACCTGGTGGGAAACTAGACCGTAAGCAGAAGCCCAAAACTGTTGATCTCTGTTCAGTGATGGCTACTTATGGCTCAAAAATGCTTGTTGAATGAATATAGAAAAACAATTTGCCTCTCTGAGTCTTGGTGTCCTCATTCTTAAATATTTCCAGTGGCAACATTCTGAGAACCATATTTGGTAAGTTTGTTCAATTAAGTCTCTGTAGATTTAGCTAGAATGGATTCAGTTGTCTGAAACTAAGACAACCTCCACTCTCCTCCCTCCCCCACACCAGCTCAATAATGCTTTTCCTTAAGTGTGAAAGTGACCGAGTATTCTGCACTGTGGCCTGGAGGCATCAGAAGAGAGACAGTCTCAGGGTATCCATCTATTCAAATTAATCAATTTACAGAACTCTATATAATTAATGACATAATAATTAATCTAGTTCTAATGCTTATGTTGTCCTTTTCATTCCAAGCATGCAAGCACATACCCAAACTCACCATATCTTTCAACATAATTTCTCTATGGACATCAGCATCAACAACCAACAAAAATAAATATTATGAAAACTGTCTACACTTCTCAGGGCGTAAGCTTTTCTATAATGGACATAGCATATAAAAAAGGCTTTGTGACTTACAGTCTAGAAAAAAAAATGTTCACTTATGACTTTATCAGCCTTTTCCTGAAAACGATTTGAAAATGCTGTTTCCTTTTCTCTATACTTCTGAGACTCTTAGCATAACCAGTACAGAGGATCTGCTTTTCCTCCTTAACAGTCATTGACTAACCGCGGTGGCCAACATGTAAGGAGAGCCAAAGACCCTAACATCTATGCAAGCTGGTCCTGAATGTGGACTGTAAGCTCTGTGAGCCCAGGACCACTGTGTCTCAAATACCCAGCACACAGCCAGCTCCCAGACGTTTGCTGATTGAACACTCTCCGGGTGTACTTCAGTGGTGGGGGCCAAAGTGGCCAGAGTACTTAGCTTGGGGCTCTCCTCCTCCTTTCCCTCTTATTTTTATCCTCCCCTCTTAAATTCTTCTGCTAAAGGATTATTGGATTTCTATCCAGAAGTGCAGCATCTGGTAGGCTTTGGATTCAGAAGGACTGTGCTTGGAGGCTGGAAGTGGCACTTAGCCACGTGTGTTTTTTTAGGGATACATACATTTTCTGTGACTTTATTTGCTTATGTGTAAATGGCAGTGAGGAGGACAGGCTGTGGAGTCACACAGACCAAGTTTCAGTTCTGATTCTGCCATTAAGATAGGACACTCGGCACGTTATTCGACTTCTCTAAGTGGAGTGACCGTAAGTCCTGGCTTAGGCTTGCTGTTCCAGAGTAAGTATTACTTCCCAAAGTGTCCTGGGTTCAAAAATAAATTCTGTTTCCTTCAGATTCTTCAGCTATATCACTGAAAGAATAAAACTTCAATACAGATCTGATAGGAATAAATTAGAAAATGTTTCCAAAGCACTTATCATGGTGCCTGGCATATACTAAGTGCTCAGTAAGTATGACTATTATTGTTTTATTTTATTTGAGAGAGACAGAGAGAGCATGTGTGTGCACGGGGTAGGGGCGGAGAGGCGAAGACGAATCTTAAGCATGCTTCGCAGTCAACACAGAGCCCAACTCAATCCCATGACTCGGGATCACTACCTGAGCCAAAATCAAGAGTCAGTCGCTCAGCCAAATGAGCCACCCAGGTACCTCAGGGACAGGGTACCTAATTTCCTTCAATCTTAGGTTGCTTATTTGTAAATGGGGATAACCATTTTCCTCTATTTTTATTTAGTTATATTTTTGAATTACTAATCTATTCACATGGCTCAAAAATTCATGTATAAAAAGAACTGAAGTACAGTTTCACTTCCATTCCATGGCTCGAAGGCAACCATGCTGTCAGGTTCCGGTGTCTTTCCAGAAATATCGTATACAGCCAGACATGAAAAACAGTCTTCTCATGAATGGTAGCATGCTTAACACTGTTTCGCACCTTGCTTTTTCCACTTAACAACATCTCTTAATGATCTTTCTGTATCAATATATAGTAGCTTCCTCAATGTTTTGTTTTAGTGAGAACACAAGCATATGTGTGAGGGTGTTTGCAGAGGAAGGGAGGGAGGGAGGGAGGGAGGGAGAGAGGGAGAGAGAAGAGAGAAGAGAGAATGAATCTTGAGCGTGGAGCCTGACGCAGAGCTCAATCCCACGACCCTGGGATCAGGACCTTAGCAGAAACCAAGGAAATCAAGAGGTTGATACTCAACCAAATAAGCCACCCAGGTGTCCCCCTATTTTGTAATCTGAACAGCTGTGTAACATGACATTATATGGATGTTTCATCATTTGTCCAGCCAATCCTAACAGTGCTGCACGAAGGATTAATGTAAGAACTATAAAGCCCGTAGAATAAGGTATTCAAAAGATACGTATTACTACCTTTTTAATCAGTGTCACACTTATTTCCTTTTACCTGCTCCATTTCTGAATTCCTTGGGTTCTCCATCTGTTCATTCATTTACTATGATTCTACTGTCTACCTCCATGTTTGGCTATCATATCCAAGTAGGCTGCCGTTAGAGATCAACAAGCTATGGTGCATGCCTTCATGAACCTTGCCATCTAATGTCTCTGCAGGATTTCATGACTTTTTAAGGATCTCTTACAGGTAGGTGGAAGCATATGAAATAATAGAGTGTACAGGGGAACATAGAAAGTTCTGGAGATGGGAGCAAGAGATTGTCGGCAAGGAAATATCAACATTTAGGAAATGAGAACAAGGACTTTGATATATAAATTTGTTTTTTTCCTTATTATAAAATATAGGAGCACAGTGGAAATTGGGAAATATTCCATTTTTCTCATGAATAATACACATTGAATGTATACCATAAATGCATATAATCGTGCATATATAATGTATATTTACATCACTGAATACTTAATAGTTTTGCATTAAACTTGTTTTACTTAACATGATATCATAAATGCTTTGCCATGTCAATAAACTTCAGAAGCATAATTTCTCATTAGAAATTGCATAATGTTATGTATAGGTGGATTAGAAGGAACTTAACAGAGGACCATGGAGGAGGGGAAGGGGAAACATAGTTGGGGAGAGGGAGGGAGGCAAACCATGAGAGACTCTTGAATACTGAGAACAAACTGAGGGCTGATGGGTAATGGGGGGAGAGGATGGGGGGTGATGGGCATGGAGGAGGGCACTTGTGGGAATGAGCATTGGGTGTTATATGGAAACCAACTTGACAATAAACTATTACAAAAATTTTAAAAAATAAAAAATAAATAAAATATTTTCTTTAAAAAAAGAAATTGCATAATTTTTTCTAATATGTACAATGATTTAGTTAACCACTTTATTAGTAGACACTTCGGCTGCTTCCAAATTTTGGCTATTAAGTGAGGTTTTGTTTTTGATCTGTGTGAGTTTGTGTGTGATGGTAATAAAAAAGTTCACCTGCAAACAGTGTTAATACTCAAGTACTGGGTAACTTACAAAGTGAGTATATAAAAACTACTAATTGACCTAAAATAATATGAATGGTGGACATTTATGTGAGCTTAATTATACACAAAAATAGTTGGGCACAACTACCGCAGTCAACACTTACTGAGACTGTGAGATTAAAAAAATCACAGCATCCACCATGAGGTAAGAATTATCTACGTTTTGCAGATGACATAGTTGAGGCTCTGATGGAGTAAGAGCCAGGATGGGATTCATTCAGGTCTGATTTCAGAAGCTACGCACTTAGGCAATGCTGCCTCATTAACTGTGTGTTAGACTAATCCTACCAAAATGTTTATCTAATTTTATCTAAAGTATACTCATTACAGGCATATATTCCCACTTGTCGTGATTTGCTGCTTACGAAGCCTGGTGGTTTTAACCACATCAGAAGCAAGAGTAGGGGTCAAGGAAGGCTTCAGAGAGGAGACTGGATCTGAAGCAGCTCTTGAATAACGGGTAAAAGGCAAAAGTAAGGGCATGTGATTCTGCACAGAGAAGTGAAAGGTAAACATTTAATACAAAATGTTCATAGAAATTGTATTCTGAGTGGTTAAGGAAGGTGAAACTGGAGAGGTCAATGGGAACCAGGTGTTCCAGGTCTGCAAAGGGCAGGCTCAAGGCTCCACATCCTCGTAGAGTTATTGAACTCTACTCTATTCCTACTTTGTTCGATATAGAACTACTGATCAAAACCACTCTGCCATGGGAAAATGATTCAGTTCCATTAAACAATCAAATCCTGTCTAGCACGAATTTGCTGTGACTCCATAAATTGATAAACTGTAAGATTTATTTTCCAACTGG
Source organism: Crocuta crocuta (assembly GCF_008692635.1). Classification (NCBI taxonomy): domain Eukaryota; kingdom Metazoa; phylum Chordata; class Mammalia; order Carnivora; family Hyaenidae; genus Crocuta; species Crocuta crocuta. Next base: position 2,827,235 of record NW_027533259.1, on the reverse strand, counting down.
GATACTTGAAAGATCCTTAATACTCACAAGATATGCCTCCAGAATCTTTGGAGTAAAAAGCTCAGTAATGCCAGCTGGGGCTTAGGTGTGAGCCACAGGTATTTTAATTAAAAAAAAAAAAGTTCTGAACTTTAAGTAAAAGTGGAAGAAGAATCTACTGGTTTACCGGGCATATTGTTCCTGAAATGATAACTTGAGTCAAAATAAGACAGACACAATAAAACCGCAAGTACTATGGAAGGGCTAGTCACGAAAAGGGACAGTTTTCTACTTCTGTTCTCCCCAAGTCTAGATGTGTTCCCCAAAGCAACTATTTTCTTAAAGTCATTGTTTTTAATTCCTCTGGTGTGTTTACTTTGAACTCTACATCAGCATTTCTTGAAAAGACAGCTCTTAGCATTCTGGGTGGGACTTGTGTGAAACCATTGTGTATGCTTTGCATCTGTGTCCCGGACACTAAATGCTAGCAGCACCCTTCGGCCACTAGAATACATTTCTAAATCTCTAAGATGAAGAACTACTAAATAACATAATGATATGGCTATTTTTTAAATTACTGAATTTAGACATTATCTGTGAGTGCTTACCATTAAAAATGAATATTTAAGTCTCCTTACTTCCCATTATTTGTGCTAGATTGTATTACTATTTTGTTTCCTTATGTAACATATATAGGCAAAGTCATTCTACTGTCTCTTTCTGGAAATTCAATTGAACATTTGTTGGACTTTCTCAGATCATTGTGTCTTTTAACCTCTGACATTGTCCATATTTTTATCTCAATGAGCTGATTCCAGACAGTTTTGTCAGATTTGGCTTCCAGTTAACTAATCTACCTTTGGCTTTAATAAGTTGTTTAGCTAGAACACTAATTTAAAAAACTCAATGTATTTTTTATTTCTGTATCTTATTTTTGAAATACACTGTCCTTTTTTTCACAGTGTGCTACTTTTCCTTTTATTTTGTACCCTTTTTATCTCTTTAATAGTTTTTAACACACTTACGACTTTGTTTATATATTTCCATGATCTTAGATTCTTGGGGATGACTCTTCTATTCATTTTGTTTGCTGATACTCCCTTAAGGTTGTTGGAAGGTGTTTAAAATAGTGAGCTCATCTTAAATGGGATGATTCCCTACTTCTTGAGGCCTGAGGCCATGTCTTCTTTCCAGGTTTGAATGTATGACCCCAGGCCTCCATCCGGAGATCTGTATCCCACAGAGAAACTCTGAGAAACTCCGAGGGTTGTGTTTAGTATGAACATGCGCTTACTGCTGTTTGAAACATTTTCCAGGAGCACCTGGGGGGCTCAGTCAAAACCAAGTGTCCGACTCTTGGTTTTGGCTCAGGTCATGATCTCACAGTTTGTGAGTTTAAGCCCTGCATCCGGCTCCCTGTGGAGCCTGCCTGGGATTCTCTCTCTCTGCCCCTCCCCCACCACTCACTCTTTCTCTCTCTCTCTCTCTCTCAAAAGTAAATAAGTAAACTTATTTAAATTTAAAAAATTTTAAAAATTAAAAATAAAACATTCTTCTGGTAGTTTTTAAGTTTACTGTTTAAATATTTAATTGTGTTTTACCCTTTATTTTTGTGTTTGTACTGAAGGGAGGTCCGTACGAGTCAGCTTAGTCCTTTATGTTGCTAGAGGTCCATTCTAACTATGTGAAAATTATTCATTACTGGTCCTATCTGTTAAATGGAATTACCTAATTCTCCTTAAAGTCATTCTTCTTGGAGCTCACTAACCACTTGACCTCATTTGTATTAATTTCTTTCTAAGCCTGGCACACAGTGGTCACCCTAGGATTTATTCTAATTGCACTTAGGGAGTTACACTGTTTCTTATTCTCCATTTTCCTCCTTCCCACTTTTTACCTTCATTTTGAAGGAGCCCATCCTTAGGTAATTGATTCAGACAGTGTACTTGGAAGTAAAGAGCCTGAGTCTTTGAATGTCTGAAAATGTTTTCATATTATCCTCATAGTTAGCTGATAATTTCACTGGCAAGAGAATTTTAAGTTCAAAATCATTTTCCCTTATTTTAAAGGCATTGCTTCATTACATTTTAGTAGTTCATTGATGAGAAGCTTTATGTCAATCTTTATGTTTCTTTTAGAAAGTTTTAGAAGCCTCTCTATATATTTGATTCTGAAATTTTATGATTGTGTGGATATATGTTAAATTTTATCAATCATTTTTTTGAGGGGAGGAGGGAGAGGAGGGGAGTGGGAGAGGAGAAGAGGGGGAAGGGGGAAGGGTAGAGGGTTAGAGGGAGAAGAGAGAAGAGAGAGAATGAATCCTGAGCGTGGAGCCTGACGCAGAGCTCAATCCCACGACCCTGGGATCATGACCTAAGCTAAAATTAAGAGTTGGACGCTTAACTGACTGAGCCACCCAGGTGCCTCCAATCAAACACATTTTTAATATAAACTGCATAGATATATGGAGAAGGACTTGAAAGTATTTACCACAAAACTGTAAACAGAGATTATATGCAAATGGTGGAGTTGTGGGTAATTTTATTTTTATCTGTACCTTCTAGGATTTCCATTCTACACACTATTACATTTTAACATAAAATGCATAGTTACATGGTACACACATACGTACATAGTACACACTATTATTTTTGTAGCAAATGCCATAAAAGCTAGTTCTAAGTGCTCATAACAGGAGTAAAAGGGACTTTCCTCCTCTCAGAGGAGGCATCTGCAAACAAAGGAGACCCGTGGCATTTTTAAAAGAAGAGTGACAGTCATGTTCAGAGACCCCTAAGAACCTGAGGTTTGAAAATACCACTAATTGAGGGGCACCTGTGTGGCTCAGTTGGTTGAGTACCAACTTTGGGTCAGATCATGATCTCACAGTTTTTGGGTTTGAGCCCCGTGTCGGGTTTTGTGCTGACAGCTCAGCACATGGAGCCTGCTTCAGATTCTGTGTCTCCTTCTTTCTCTACCCCATTCCCATTCTTTCTCTCAAAAAGAAATTAAAACATTAAAAAAAGTTTTTTTTTTTTTTAAGAAAATACCACTAACTGCGAGATGGATATGGATATGTTGTTTGACTTTTGTAAGCTATCAGGTTTGTTTTTATTACATGCTTCTCATTTTCTCCACGGTCAATTAAACATACCAGATCCACTACATATGGCCCCCCAGGGAGGTGCTCCCCATTAATAGCTGAAACCCAAACTGCCAGGAGCCTGCTGTGGGAATCACACACAAGGGGCCACTTAGGTAATGACAGTGACTGAAACGAACCAGGTGAGCTTGTGTGAATCTAGAGAGCATGTGTCAACCCAAAGTGGTCAGTCTTTACTCGGCTCTTGCTGAAGGCTGGCTTCCCTTTAAAATTTTTCTTTATATTTAGTTTCAAATTACATACAGTTTGAGGTGCATATATCAGCATATGGCTTAATGAGTTCCACCATGCACTTCAGACTAGTCTGAATAGAGGCTTTTTTATTTTTTTTATAAACATTTATTTGTTTTTGAGAGACAGAGAGAGGCAGAGCATGAGCGGGAAAGGGGCAGAGAGAGAGAAAGGCAGAGAATCCAAACCAGGCTCCAGGCTCTGAGTGGTCAGCACAGAGCCTGACACAGGGCTCCGACTCACAACCTGCGAGAACATGACCGGAACCGAAGTCGGCTGCCTAACCGACTGAGCTACTCAGGTGCCCCATGAATAGAAGCTTTTAATTTTTAAATAATATATATGCATTTTAAAGTTTGTTTATTTATTTTGAGAGAGGCAGAGAGAGCACACAAGCAAGGGAGGGGCAGAGACAGAGGGAGAGAGAAACGCAAGCAGGCTTTGCACTATCAGTGCAGAGTCCGATGTGGGGTCCGAACTCACAAACCCTGAGATCATGCCCTGACCTGAAACTAAGAGTCAGACGCTTAACTGAGCCACCCAGGCACCCCAGTAATATATATATTTTCAATTTTATTTATTTATTTTGAAAGGGCGTGCAAGCAAGGGAGGAGCAGAGATAGAGAGAGGGAGAGAGAGAGAAACCCAAGCAGGGTCTGCACTGGCAGTGTGGAGCCGATGCAGGGCTTGAAGTCAAGAAGCGTAAGATGACCTGAGTCGAAACCAAGCGTCAGACACTTAACCGTCTGAGCCACCCAGGCTCCCCATGAACAGAACCTTTTCGTCGCCCAGAAATTTTCCTCTCGCTCCTACCTAGTCAATCCTTGNACCCGTGAAATCACCATAGATTAGTTTGGCCTATTCTCCAACTCTGTATAAATAGAACATCCAATTTTTAAAGAGAACTTGAAACTACATTTGAACAAAGCTTTGCCAAGTTTTGAATGTGAGAAAGCCAACACAAGTGTTTACAGAACAGGGCGCAGGCCCAGCGAAACACGCGCGCTGAATTCAGCCTCCCGGTCGTGCAACTGCGTTCCGCCTGGGCTACGGCATAAACCACGATGTGTTTTGTATGAACTCATTGATTTCTCTCATGATTGTGGGTTTTGGTACTACCTGCTACCTGGCAGNTTCTCCCCCTTGTTCCTCCGTCAAGTTCCTCCTAATCCTCCTATACGTGCAAACATATGGTATTTGGAGTAGGACGTTCTTTAAGAAGGAAGGAGAAGCCTTCCCTGCAGGGCACCGAGCAAGAAGGGAGCCATCCCACTCCACAGCCGGCCTTGGGGAGAAAGGAACCGAGAGGGAAGGAATGCGTAGGGGCTGATCAGGTGAGGAAAGGAAAGCCGGAGAACACCCAGCGGGTGTGACAAAGAAGAAACAGAGCACAGGGCTGCTCTGGTTTTCACTAAACAGTAACACACTTCATCTTCAGATCACCCCGTAAGGAAACCATATGATCTGCAGCAATCTCCCGCCTCTTGTGCTGATTTCATCTCCTTCTACTCCCAACCTCGTCACTCCGCTCTGGCCACTCGGACTGCCCTGCTGTCTTGTGTGCCAGGCACACCATTGCCTCAAGGCCTGGTCCTTGGCCAGGATGCTCCTGTCCCAGGGAGCTCAGAACTTTCTCCTTTACCACCTTCAGGTCTGTGTGCAACATCATTTTCTCAGGTGAAGCTCTTTCTCCTAACTACTCTATATTTTAAAATTTTTTATTAATGTGTTTATTTTTGAGAGACAGAGAGAAACAGCGCAAGCAGGGGAGTGTCAGAGAGAGAGGGAGACAGAGACTCCAAAGACAGGCTCTAGGCTCTGAGCTAGCAGTCAGCACAGAGCCTGACGCGGGGCTCGAACCCATGAACCGTGAGATCATGACCTGAGCTGAAGTTGGACGCTCAACCAACTGAGCCATTCAGGCTCCCCCTAACTACCCAATTTTTAAAGCTGCCCCACCAGCTTCTCCACTGCCTTCTTCCCACCTTTTTTTTTTTTTTTTTACCCATAGCACTCATCACCATCTGACCCACACTGTATGTTACTTCATTTTTTGTCTACCATCTTCCCTTCATAAGAATGATAGCCACCTGAGGACAGTACATAACAGGTATTCATTGGACATTTTTTCAAAGAATAAATGAGTCAAGGAAGGAAGAAATAAAAACCCCTGCTAGTTTTGGAGATTGTTGTTAAAAGTGTTTAATCAAACAGGGACTAGTTAAGAAAATTTTATCATTTCTAATTATCTTGCAACATTTAGTGGTTTTGAGGGAAGATTTAAAGAGCAAGCTAAAAATAATCCTAAGGACCAGAACAACCCTAATAATCCATACTTACATACTAACTTCAAAAATCAGGTTTGTGTGGGGCTCATCAGGTTATGATCTCATGGTTTATGAGTTTGAGCCCCGTGTTAGGCACTGTGCTGACAGTGCAGAGCCTGCTTGGGATTCTCTCTCTCTACCCCGTCCCCATTTGTGCTTACTCTTTCTCATTCTCTGTCAAAGTAAATTAATTAAAAAAAAATATAGGTTTGTGAGAAGAAAAATGCCTAAACACATAACTGGGCATTTGAGTTTAGTAATAATTAAGTTTTTAACTTAAAGTTATGAGAATAAAACCCATCTTTTCCTAGTTCATTTACTCCCATCTTATTTTTTTTAAAGATTTTATTTAATTTATTTTTAAATGTTATTTAGTTTGAGAGAGCGCAGCAGAGGGGCAGAGAGAGAAGGAGAGAGAGAATCCCAAGCAGGCTCTGTGCCAGCAGCTCAGAGCCCCACATGGAGGCTCGGTCTCACAAACCCTGAGACCATGGCTTGAGCCAAAATCGAGAGTCAGGCACATAACAGACTGAGCCACCCAGGCACCCCACATTTATTCCTATCTTAAGTTATTTAAGAAGTAGGTAAAGAATATAAAATAATGAAACAGCACGTGCCCATTACTAAATATTTGAGGATAATGATCAGCAATAAACCTATAAAAATGACTCCAATAAGAGAAGTGTTTTTTTAAGGGCGGTGATGCAAGCAGCTGTAGGTAGACGGAGAGGTGGGGCCGAGCTGGTTCTGGAAGTCTGCCTTCGATTTTTGACACCTGCTAAGGGCACTTCCTCTAAAACACAAAGGTAAAGAACTCTGGTGCCAGTAGCTTTCCACTCCAGAAAAAAAAAAAAAAATTCTCCAACTAAGACGTCATTTTGAATTAACTCAGGCCTTGGGACTGGCCCATGCTGGATGAGACAAGTATGTCCAGGCTGCTAATTCACCAATGGAGACACCCCTCCATCCATGATGTTTAGAAGATGGCAGGGAACGTTCTAGAATCACATGCCACAAGTTCATATTTTCCAACACAGAGCAGGTGAAATACAACTTAGGCAAATCTTAGGTGATTTGCCTAAGTTTTAGAAAGCTTGAGAATAAACTTGGAGCCACTAGAAGTACAATAGCAGAGAGAAAAGAAAGAAATTAAGGGTCGCTCCTTGCAATCCGTCGGCCTTCTCACGCTGTTCTACATTTCCTCCCTAATGCCTTTCCGTCTTCCGCCAACTCATGTCTGTTTCTCTTTCACTGATCTGACAGTCACACATACACACCGTATTTTCCTTCTTCTGGGTGTTTTGGGATTTGAAGGGCAGTAGGAGGAAAAAAAGAGTAGGATAAACAAATAAATTTCATAGATTACAATTTAATAACTTGTATCTTTAAAGCTAAGAATCATTTTCAAAGTGTGCACACCTACAGGATTGACAGTGTAATGGCAACAAGACTGGGTCCCAACAAAGGCTTAAGGAAAGCAATATGCTCTTTTTTTCCGACCCCAGTTCTGGTAACCTGATAGTCTACAACCACCTGAGAAGGTGTGAGGATCACTTTTTTTTTTTTTTATCTCAGTTTGGACACAGAAGCTCACATTTCAGCAATGATCAAGGTCATCATCTTTATCTCTTGCTGACACTTTTCTTCCATACCTCTACCAGTTACAGTCACCTCTAGGAAAAAATTTCAATAGGCTATCGAACACTGGCATGGATACCCAGAGAAGAGAGATAATCGTCTCTGGGGACCTTCAGGCACAGCTAACCATCTCGGATAGGCAGAGTTACACCTCGTTCAGTCCATCAAAATGTACCGGGTGCTAAGGACTCCCAAAGCATTGTGGGAATACTGCCCAGTGAGAAGGCACAGCACCTCCCCGGAATAGACTGAAATGGCCTGATGTGGACTGCTTCTTAGGAAGGCATGTTTAAGCTTGGTTACCACTGAGTGTAGGCAATACCGGGCCGGCCATGGATAAAAGGGATCTTGTGGGCCTGTTTTCTATCTTAAGGCAACAAGATCTTAGAATCAGTTCTTGGCGATTATTTAACCCAGTGATTCCCAATCTTGGCTGGACATTAGTGTTTCCTGGTAGGGAGTTGGGGGGACTTTTAAGAAAGAGAGATACCTGGCTCTGCCCCAGTCCAACTAAATCAAAATCTCTGAACCAGTATTTCTGTGTGTGTTTGTATAAACTCTCTCTGTGATTCAAATGCATAAAATTATACCTTAGTAGTTGAGAATCACTGCTGATCACATATGACACAGAAAAAAATTAATGTCCAAGGATATTTAATTTACTTGTTAACTTGCCCAAAATGACACACCTAGTTAAGAGCAGAGTCTGGATTAAAACCATGATCTCCACCAATGCACTCATCCAGTTGGCTACTGATGGCATCCTAGGGTTGTGACCAACCACCCAGCTGTCACTCAAGAACACTGTAAGTCAAAGCTGCTTCATATCTAAGCATCAGTTAGGCTGGTCCTGATTCAGTACAATTCAGGCCTCTGGAAATGTTAAGAAATCCTGTGCTCCACATAAAATCCAACACTCCCCATGACCCACTTTCCCATTTACTAGTTCCAGGTGACCTCTACCTGCCCAAATCCAACGTGCAGCAGGAAGGGCAGGAGACAGGGTCCTGGTCTGGCGCAGCTCAGAGAAACCTTGGTTAGTAGGGCTGAGAGCTGGAGAAGGGCGAGCTCGCTCCTGGGCCCTAGGACAGAAGAAAGGAAAGTTAGTCCAGTGGTTGCTGGCTTGTTCTTTGAAAGAAGTTATGTCCCAAATGTTTCTAATGCTGTCCATTCATTCCTGATGCCAGCCAACTCTCTCTCACCACACAACGCCTGCTATCACAGTGGTTTATACTGAATATGGTAATTATGTAATGCAAAATACCCAACACACACACACACACACACACACACACACACACACTTCCTTCCTTCCCAAAGGTGAACACTAGATGTGTGTGCAAGAAACCAGTTCAAAATTTGAACTCAACCATTCCCATCCCGATCACTTCATCATTACAGAAGTTGGTATGTGAGAATCTTCCCTGAATGGGGGCATCAAGACCAGGAGAAAAGTTTCAGAAGACCTTTCCTTGAGAAGAATGAGAAAAAATTTTTAAAATGAGATTCATAATGTTCAAGATAAAAGCTGATGTCGGGGTTCCTGGGAGACTCAGTTGGTTGATCATCCGACTTTGGCTCACATCACGTTTTTGCAAGTCTGAGAGTTGGAGCCCTGTGTTGGGCTCTGTGCTGACAGCTCAGAGCCTGGAGCCTGCTTCAGACTGTGTCTCCCTCTCTCTGAGCCCCTCCCCCACTTCTACGCGCCTGCACGCGTGCTCTCTCTCTTTCTAACATAAATAAAACATTAAAAAAATTTTTTTAAATAATTTAAAAAAGAAAAAAGCTGATGTTGATCAACTAAAAAATTAACAGGACTATTCTATCTTTAGTCTTTTATAAATAATACAATTATTACTTCCTATTTACAGAACCCTTATCAAAAGGCCAGGTATTTATTTCATTTCAAAGTAAATTAAATTATGCCCACTAGGTTGGTGGAATATCCTTGCTTTATTTCCATTCCCCTCTGCCTACCCTCTGACTAATTCAGTGCCCCTATTCCAAAGTGAGGTCTTAGTCCTCTGAAATAAATACATGCAACATTTTGAATGGTGTGTGTTTTTTTCTGGGACAAAGTCCTTAGTTTTGGCCAGATTTTCAAAAAGACCGGTCTCCTCCCCAAAGAGACAGGTCCTCCTGAGAATACAGCTGTTTACAAGGATGAAGTTAAAGAAAAGATGATGCGGTTGATGACTGCTGGTGTCTACAATGAAAGATTTGATGAAATTGGCCGCTGGAACTGTCTTTCAAAAAGAAGAATTGAAGGATTTCATGAAATTGGATCTATCCTCCAAAAGGACGAACTTAAAGTAAAATATAGTTTGGGAAGCACCAGAGAACTACATTTATCCACACTGACTTTGTCTTCTTTTGTGCCCAATTTCACTAGATTGAAACCAAAGGAAAGGAAAATCATTGTCTCCTCATTTCTGTTGCTGATTTTGAGTTTATTAACTCAAGGATAATGAAAGCAGTAGGGAAAAATGGACACGTCTTATTTAGTTATATTTCCCAGAAAATATTTTATTTGATATTAATAAGTTAATTTTTTTCCTGCATTTATTCAATAAATTTTAATTTTCTTCCTGCATTGGTAGAAAAAATACAAAATGATAGGGATATCAAGGGACAAATACAGCATTTAGAATAAGATGAGGGGCGCCTGGGTGGCTCAGTCGGTTAAGTGTCTGACTTTGGCTCAGGTCACGATCAGAGCCTGGAGCCTGCTTCGGATTCTGTGTCTCAGTCTCTCTCTGCCCCTCTCCCACTTGTGCGCGTGCTCTCTCTCTTGCTCTCTCCCTCAAAAATAAACAAACATTAAAAAATTTTAAAAAGAATAAGATGAAAATTCAACTGATTTTTCCCAGATTGCAAGACATACGATAAAGCTGTAGTGATCAAAACAGTATGGTACTGGAACAAAAACGGACACATAGATCAATGGAACAGAGTAAAGAGCCCAGAAAAAACCCTACACTTATGTGGCCAAAGTACAACAAAGAATGAAACTGGGCCGTCTGTTTCACCACACACAACAATACACTCAAAACTGGTCAAAGACCTAAGTGACAGATCTGAAGCCATAAAACTAGAAGAAGACACAGGCGGTCATCTCTTGGACATCAGCCTTAGAAAACTCAGCTGGCTTTGATCTAAATTGAAGAGGCCCCACAAACCTGCATCTACACCTGACAAGTCAGTCCCCTGTTGTTGCCGGGGTTTTAATTGGAAAATTCCTCTATCTTCCGTTCTTCTGCAGCTCTTAGCAAAGTGCCTCCTACAGGAGGCACTTGCTGGATTGAGACAATTCTTTGGTATCGTTCATAAATTAATGAGGAACTTGTAACTCTGTATAGTTTCGGAGTAGTTAACGAGACAAAAAAAAAGGCAAAAAAAAAAAAAAGAAAAAGAAAAGAAAGAAAAAGAAAGAAATGCTTCGTACCAGGACTGGGGCTTTAGGCGTCACCTAATAGATGGGACCGGTTTCCAGCAGGGCACTTAAGGTATCACTCTGAGTTCCTTATAGATTCTGGATATCAANCCTCACCTCTTCAGATACGAAGAAACACTACAGTCCTCAGAAGGGTTGCCTCGCAAAAGCTTATTCCAAATTTCATGTCAAAGAGGCTCACACTTCCCATTTCGTACTTCAACCTGCCTCTTATTTCCAGGCTTCCCTTAGATGACGCATTTTACAGCTGCCGCCTTGTTCCCAGTCCTCAGATGAAGCGGAATCCCCGTGTCGCACCCCCCACGCCAAACTGCCATTTTGGTTCAGTTTTCATTCGTGATTTAACAACTCTGCACCCCAGACTGATAACACAGTTGTCAGGGTGAGGGGGAAATAAAAAACTTTGACCAGCTTCCTTCACAGCGGGCAGACC
>NW_027533259.1:2815098-2815977 GCF_008692635.1 Crocuta crocuta | reverse complement strand
ACCCGTGCAGCGCGCCCGCCCCGCAGCTGTGTCGGAGCGGGCAGGAGGCCACCGCTACCAAATGTTCGGGCAGTAGGGCCCACTCCTTCAACAGAGCTGCGGAGACGGGCCAGGCTCTGCACGGTGCTGAGGGGAGGCCCGGCCCCCCGACCCCCTGGACGTCCGCTCGCTGGGCGCCGGGGAAGACGAACCCGGCGGCTCACCCAGCGCTTCACCGCCCGCGGCGCCGGGTCTCCAGCGAGAAGGCGGAAGGAAATACTGAGATTTAAAAACCGCCAAGGACACAAACAGGCCAGAACCGAGAAGGGAGAAGGCGTCTTTTCTTTTTTTTTAATGTTTTTTTATTTATTTCTGAGAGAGAGAGAGAGAGAGAGAGAGCGAGCAGGGGAGGGGCAGAGAGAGAGGGAGACACAGAATCCGAAGCAGGCTCCAGGCTCTGAGCTGTCAGCACAGAGCCCGATGCGGGGCTCGAACCCATGAACCCGTGAGATCATGACCTGAGCTGAAGCCGGACGTTTAACCGACTGAGCCCCCCAGGCGCCCCCGAGAAGGCGTCTTGACGGCCTCGACGGGTCTGACACTGTCTGGTGTGAAGGTGTGAAGAGCCAAGGGTTGGGCTACAACCAAAAGGATGCAAACGTCGAGGAAGGAGTCTGCTGCGAGGCAGAAGGGGGAGGTTTAGGGAGACGTTTGCAAAGGAAAGCGCTTCTTCAGACTTTATGCTGTCAGCGCTTAGAGACGGCCAAGGTGCCTGCTCGTTTTAGGGAGCGCTCGGAGCCCAAAGGAGACCGAGAGGAAGGCCAGAGGGACAGGAGAGACCACGGCCAGGCGGGGCGGCGACGCCGAGGGCCCCAGCGGGGGTCGGCCTGTGGCTCTGCC
>NW_027533259.1:2814645-2815071 GCF_008692635.1 Crocuta crocuta | reverse complement strand
AGGTCCGGAGCTTCTGTGGCGCGCTTGGCGCTGAATGTCGAGAACTGGCCCACGCAAGTTAGGGAACTGACACCCCCGGAGCTAACACCACACGTCCCCGTCCCACTGCCATCTAGAGGGGCTTCGTGTAGCTTAGACGTAGGGTACGAGACAGACTTCCAGGGCCGAGGCTGAAGAAAGCAAAATAAGTAAGCTACCTAGTATTCAAACAGGAAACATTGCTTACTATTTTTTAAATGAAAGNGAGTATATATATATATATTTTTATTTTTTTAATATACATTAAAAACTGTTTTGGTGAGCTGCATTCGATGAACACTCTGTTTGCAAATACTGACTGGTGCAACAAGGCCCTGCGTGAGCATTCTTAGGAATTCCAGTTAAAATTTACAGAACACCTTTAAAAAATAAGTAAAGCAAAAAACA
>NW_027533259.1:2804097-2814638 GCF_008692635.1 Crocuta crocuta | reverse complement strand
GGGGGAATCAGAGAGAGAGAGTGGGGGGGGGGAGACAGAAAGTCTGAAGCGGACTCCAGTCTCCAAGCTGTCAGCACAGAGCCCGACACGGGGCTCAAACCCACTAATCTTGAGATCACAACCTGAGCCTAAGTCTGACACTTAACCAACCGAGCCACCCAGGAGCCCCCAAAACGTGCGGTTTAGATGAAAGGAATATACGTGGAGGAAAAACAGAGAATGGATATGGAAAAGGAAGGGAGTGAAAGAGGAATAAAACAGGAAAGAAGGAAGGGAGGAGGGAGGAAGAAAGGAAGGAAAGTGTTTAGTTTCTAAAAACTGAGATGCCAGAGAGCGCCACAGCCCGAGTGCCTAATCCTAGAAGGGAAGGGATAGAAATGATTTCAACACAGAAACTTTTCTCTGGTTTTATGTCACAGCGAGGGTCCACCAGGGTCATTTCTGCTTTGCACATTCCTGCAGGTGGGTGGTGCAGTGACACATGTGATGGGCTAGCTATTTGGCTGCCGGTCTTAAAAGATGAAAAATGCACCTGGGGACACCACTGGTGTCTGGCAACCAGACGCCACCTCCAGAGCAGAGGCCAGGCACCCCCTTGGGGAACTGACGCTGTCCGTCAGGCATCTGGGGAAGAGCTGGAAATGTCCTCTCTACTCCACATGAGGGCGCTGTCTTCAAGGGCACCTAAGTCCTGTGCTGAGGAATTACTGATATCTGGGCATATGTGGAAAACCAATTGTGCTTTTCCTCAGGCTTTGAACATCTCTGAATAAATCCTAACAGAATGACATACTAAGGAGGAACCAGGTTCCCGTGACATGCGTTTCTGGTGTGAAACATTTGACACTTGGCCATTGTCATTGTATGAGATTACCTTGTCACATGCGTGTCTGTGAGCCCAGAGTTCAGCTAAAAGGCAGATTTGAATCCCCTGGGGATCTTGTTAAAAACGCAGATTGCTTTTTCCAACTTTCAAAAGTATTTATTTTCTTTTCTTTTTTTTTCAATTTTTTTTTAATGTTTTATTTATTNAATTAGTTTTTTTTTTTTTTTAATTTTATTCTCAAGTTGGTTAACATACAGTGGAGTCTTGGCTTCAGGAGTAGAACCTAGTGATTCGTCTCTTACATATAACACCCAGTGTTCATCCCGACAAGTGCCTTCGTTAGTGCCCATCACCCATTTACCTCACACCCCACCCCCACCCTCCACCCCCATCAACCCTCACTTTGTTCTCTGTATTTAAGTCTCTTATGGTTTGCCTTCCTCTCTGTTTTTATCTTATTTTTCCTTCCCTTCCCCTATGATCCTCTGTTAAGCTTCTCAAATTCCATGAGTGAAATCATGTGATATCTGTCTTCTCGGATTGACTTAAAAATGCAGACCCTAATTCAGTAGGTCTGGAATGGGGCGAGATACACCTTTCTCAGGGCTGACATAAGCCCCTAGGTGGTGCTGATGTACTTTTGGAAATAGCACCAGGCATCTGCTATAACAAGTGTAACAGAACACTGATGGACACTTGTCCAGTGTTTATACACGCCAGGCGCTGTCCCAAGCACTTTCTAGACATGAACTCCTGTCATAACAACTTTGCCCAGTTAGCTACTGCTCATTTCTAGTTTAGAGATGAGTTTACTTTCCGTTTTAACTCCGCCACCCCCCTTTTAAGTTTTTGAGTTTGCAGATCAGTAACGTGTCCCCTAAAGCGATAGCCGCACCACCAGTAAGCTCAGAGAAGTGTCTTCCTTCTTTATTCCACCCTTTACATCCAATCTCCTAGGAGTAACCAATTTCATGTTTTTCCGCTTTATCCTTTCCGTGTTTCTCGTGTAAAACTGACCCCATCTGTGGACGTGTTCCTGCTTCCCCTTCTTTCTTACACAAACGGCGGTTGTAGGCCCTCTTTTGTATTTAGCTTTGTTCACTTCACAATATCTTATGGGAATCGCTCCGCATCACTTCACAGGGCCAGTCTTCAGCCTTTTCCACAGCCACGTAGTAGTCCACACACATGTGCACCACGCTGTTCAAACAATCACCTACGTCAGGGCATTTATTACTTTCCAATAGTTGCAGTCACAAATGATGCTTTAATGAATAACCTTGTGTGTATATATTTTCATATGTATTTTTGCAGCTCTATCTTTAGAGTAAGTTCTTAGAAGTGGGATCATTGTTCCCTGGGTCAAATAGATAAATGCACGTGTGGTTTCCTGAAGGATTGTCATTGTCCTCTCCTTCAGGGTTATGTGAGTTTGTGTTCCCAGCGGCAATGTATGGGAAAGCTTGTGTTCCAAAGTCTTTCCAAGATTGCATTGTCAAGCTAACAAGTTTCACCATTTTGGTGGGTGAGAAATGGTATCCCAGTGAGATTTCATTACAATTTTTTTTATAATGAATGAAGCTGAACATCTTTTCATCTGCTTAAGGGCCATTTAAAAATGTCTGTTTTCTTGAATTATCTATTCATATCTTTTGCTCACTGTCGTTCTATCATTTGGCCTTTTTTTCCACCTTCGATTTTAAAAGATCTTTGTATAGAAGGGGTATTCCTTCTTTATCTGTGATGTATGTTACAGATATATTCTCTCAATTTCTCATTTATATTTTGACTTGAAAGCATTATGTTTGTTGCTAGGAAGAACTGTGATAACTTTTTAAAAATATAGTTTATTGTCAAGTTGGTTTCCATATAACACCCAGTGCTCATCCCCAAAAAGTGCCCTCCTCCATGCTCATCACCCATTTTCCCCTCTCCTCCACCCCCATCAACCCTCAGTTTGTTCTCAGTATTTAAGAGTCTCTTATAGTTTGCCTCCCTCCCTCTCCTTAACTATTTTTCCCCTTCCCCTCCCCTATGGTTCTCTGTTAAGTTTCTCCTGTTCCACATATGAGTGAAAACATATGGTATCTGTCCTTCTCAGCCTGACTTATTTCACTCAGCATAACACCCTCAAGTTCCATCCATGTTGCTACACATGGCCAGATTTCATTCTTTCTCATTGCCATGTAGTATTCCATTGTGTATATAAACCACATCTTCTTGATTGACCTGTGATATAAATGTATTTAATTCCCACAGTAGTTTCATAAGTAGATATTCTTTCTCTCATGTCACAGATGAACAAACTAATATTAAGTGACTTTATTTAGAAGTGCTTATGCACTCTTTTATTTTTAAGATGGCCAGTTTTTTAGAAATAATTTTTTAAATGTTTATTTGTATTTGAGAGAGAGAAGTCCAAGCAGGGAAGGGGCAGAGGGAGACAGAGACAGAATCGGAAGTAGGCTGTCAGCACAGAGCCTACGGTGGGGCTTGAACTCATGAGCTGGGAGATGGTAACCTGAGGTGAAGTCGAATGCTTAACCAACTGAGCTGGGGGTGGGGGGGGACCCCAGCAATGGTCAGTTTTTTAAACACTCCGTGGCAGATAATGAGAATATAGTAGTAAAGTGCTTTCATGGAATTTATAGGCTAATGAGGGGGACAGAGTTTGGTTAGATAATCACATTCATGACAGTATGACTGCAAACTTGGATAAATGCTCTCAAGGCAAACCCAACAAAATCCAGATGTATAAACACATTTAGTTAAATACAAAAAACAATCCAGACAGGACAGAGTGGAGTGTCAACATAAAGACGCAGAGGTGACCGAGGAGGAGCCTGTCTGTGCAACAGCCCTGTGGGCGAAGCAGCAAGGCACGTGGGCGCCCAGAAGGGACCTGGGAGATGGCCGTGTGTGGGGGGTGGGGCACACGGAGAAGGGAGGCCTAGAATGAAGCTGGGGAGAAAGGCGGGGCCAAATCACAGAAGCCCTGGGGGGGGAGGGCATATGATGAATTTTGGTTTGTGTTCCAAGAGTCGTGTGAACTCTCTGAGGAGTTGTGAGCAGGAGGTGTTGTGAAGGTGTCTGCGGGTTGAAAAGATCAGTCTGGTCGCTGCTCGAAGAAGGGACTGGATGCGAAGGAGAACCAGAGGCAGGCGGCTGTAGCAACTCAAACAGAAGACGCGGAGTCGTGAAGGAGCCTCGGACAGCAGAGCAAGAGGCAAACTAGAAGACTGAAAGCACAAGACCATCACCGGGTTTTATCAGAACTGGAGAGATTATCGCCTCTCCCGGGTCTTGTGTGTTGTAGCAGCGTCTGTGACACAGTGGCAGCCACATCTGGGAGCTCCAGCTCTTCACGTTCCCGCCGGCGAGTTTTCGGCCGAGGCAACAAGAGATTGAACTCAGAGCAGCGTGGGGCAATTTGTGTCAGACTGAGAATGTTAGAATGACTGAGGTTTTTCTCTTTATCAGCAGTTTTTATCCACTTAGTTATGACGTGCAGTGGAGTGGTTTTCTCTGTGTTTATCCTCCTTGGAGTTTGCAGAGGCTTTTGAATCTATGGCTTTATAGATTTCATCAAATTTAGAATAGTTTCAGTCCTAAGTTTTTCATATCGATAGAGAGTTCATCTCTGGGTAAAGTTGTCCGTTTTGTGTATCTTCACGTGTGAGATGACAGCTTGGCGTTCCTGATCTGTTTTTTCTTGATGAAGTCTGGCGGTTTTAGGTCATGCTTATGATATTTCTCAGCTTCTAAAAATGTGTACGTTTGTAATGTGTTGTGACTTATTTTCCTTTTCTAAATAAGTATTCACATTGGTACCTCATTTTGCATTTTGAGTTCTTTTTCTTAAAATGAGTCCTCCAAGTCGTGTGAGCCTCAGGCCCACAAAACCTGGCCTTGCTTGGATCACAAGTAGCATGGAGGCAATAAGGCCTTGAGAAGTTTTTTGCCCGAATCGTGAGTCCCCAGAGACCCCCAAGGAGCCAGCATCGATGCAAGTACAAAAGGGTCTTTATTACAAGCTTGAGCAGGGGCTCACCCATCTCCCGGCGCAGCAGCAGCAAAGTGGAGCCCCGAACAGTGGTGAACAGGGTTTTTTATGGGGTAAGGGTGGGGGTGTTACTGTGCACACGTTGTACGTTTTGCATCATCACATAAGCACCAATCATAATTGTATAATACCCATAGTAACAGTTTTGACCATTCAGTATCTGCGAGGCATCCGTTACTTTTGGCGGGACCCAATCATGACCTTTAAGAATCTTTTGAAAATGACCAATTATGAGGTGGGCTCAGAGGATCTACGTGGGGCTTATGCAAGCAGTGAATGATTGGCTATTTTGTACAAAGTAACTATCTGCAGTTCCCAGCCCTGACTCATCTCCAAGACTACAGGAATGTTACACATTTCTTTTGATTGGCAGATCCGAGGGCGGTCCGAGGGTGGCTTCAGCTGAGGCTCTTCCTGGAACCGGGACTATGTGCAGCCTGAGGTTGTTTCTAATGGAGGACTTAATTTCAGGCTCCTCAAGAAGAAAGTGCCATCCAGAGAATGGGCATAAAATATAAATGTAACTGTTTATTTCTGGCTTACACAGTGCCTATCTCTTTCAGCTTAGAATCAGGTCTATTTTCTTGATTAGAAATTGAGGCTCACTTACCATGGCAGTAAAAGGCAAGGCAGGGAAGATATGCTACTGTAGGTACTTAAAATATCAAATACTGACCATCTGTGGGAACTAAGGGTTTGAAACAGGTTCATCGGGCTAATCTACAGGTCTAGTCTTACAGGCTATCTGACCCATTGAAATGGAAGACTTTAATGGCATTTTTGCCAAAATATCTACCACAATCATCTAAACAAATGCTTGAAATCTTACCATTGAAACACTCATTTTTTGGATCTTGAAGCATTTCTGGAAGTTTAACACTACTTATTAAAATATAAATCCCAGGGCTCCTGGGTGGCTCAGTCAATTAAGCGTCCGACTTTGGCTCGGGTCATGATCTCATGGTTCCTGAGTTTGAGCCTTGGGTCGGGCTCTGTGCTGACACCTGGAGTCTGGGGCCTGCTTCAGATTCTGTGTCTCCCTCTCTCTCTCTGCTCCTCTCCTGCTTACACTCTGTCCCTCTCTCAAAAATAAACATAAAAAATAATAAATAAAATACAAATCCCTCAGGGAAAGTTAAAGTTTATTCTATATTACCTATATTTATTCTATATTACAATTTTTGTGACATGGATAGACCAAAGCTTCCCACAGTATCTGACGTTAGTAAAGCTGAGTTGCCCTTTCTGGCTGTCCCATGTGAGAACTGGTTAGCATCTGTGGGACTAGGAAGCAAGATGGCTTCCTATGTGGCAGGCATGTGGCCAGGTTCTGGTTGTGTGGGGTGTGTCTTAGGGAGACAGGCCAAAGACAGCCGACCTCCTCTGCTGTTTCGCCAAACTCCAACTGTGGACTGTGCTAGAATATAAATGTTGCAGTTGGAAATTTTAGGGACAGATCAAAGAATCAACTTCAAGTCACCTAAAACATGAATGTGAGAGAAACTATATTAGAATTATGAAAGATTGGGTTTCCTCTTTAGCCTTTAAGGCTGTTGTTTAGTTTCTGTTAAAATGATGCTTTTCTTTTCTTGTCTTTTAATGTGTATTCATTTTTTTGAGAGAGAGATGGAGACGGAGTGGGGGGGGGGGAGGAGAGAGAGACGGAGACACAGAATCCGAAACAGGCCCCAGGCTCTGAGCTGTCAGCACAGAGTTTGACACAGGGCTTTGAACCCATGATCTATAAGATCATGACCTGAGCTGAAGTAGGACGCTTAACTGACTGAGCCACCCAGGCACCCCGGTTTCTGTTAAAATGATTCTTAACAGAATTTGTTTAGATTCTATTAAGGTGTAGAAGTATTTACAAGTGTCTAACTCACAACATGTCTGTTTTCCATAGATGGATGCTAACATTAAGGATTCTTGTACTACCTTTGGTGGAAGTTTTCTGTCTCCAGATTTATTGAAGCAATATTTCTTATGCACAGTTCTGTGCCTTTTTGTTATTCACATACATATCCATATATTATTCTACAGTACTCCCTCCGTAAAAAAGTTATGTTTTCCGACTAAACTTCTCTTTCTCTGCTGTACTGGCATGATTTCTAGACAGTGGGTCCAGACACTGAATCAAGTAATAAGGCCACTGGAGAGTGGCAGACGGTTCTACCGTCACCGCGGGTCTCCCATGTCTATAAAGAGAGCATCAATTTCCATCATGTTGGATTAAAAACAAACTGTAAAAATTCATTTCTAATAAGCACCCAAAGGACTGAATGGGAGATGCAGTACGAATGACAAAACCTTCTCACCTCCGACTCGTATCTTTTAATAATGACTGATGGTTTTTTTCTGCACAATAAATAAATGTGTAGTGTTTTTTTGGTTTTGTTTTTGTTTTTGTTTGTTTTTTTTTGGATCCACTGCTATGTTTTGCATGTGCAGCAGTTTGTAGGTACTCTGGAGAAGTATGAATACTTAGTAACATTCTTTTCAGACCATTTAAAATTATACCTCAGCTGTTGTCCCACGTCTCCCCCTTCGTTCCAGTGTCAACTTCTTTCCTCAGCAGACTCCACTCCCAGTGTCTTGGTGGAGGGGACTGATCCAAGGTCATCTGCTTCAAACCCTTTATCAACTTCCCAGTGCCTCCTAGTTAAAGCTGAATTTTAACAGCGTGAGAAGCTGCCTCCCCTCCCTCGCGCTCCTGCCTAGCCCTCTTGTGTCTCTCTGGGCTTCTCCCTGTGAAACCCTCCTTGAATTCAAAAGATCTGANCCCAAAGCTAGGTTAGTTCCTGCCTTTGTGTTTCCACACAAATTTCTCATTCCTTGAATGTCTCCCCACTGAATCTGCCTGAGAAATCCTGTTTATTCGTCTTTTCTTGCTATAACATTTAGATCTTCACATGAAAATAGTAAATAATAACACAGCACTTTTTTATACACATGACTCATTCAAACCTGAACATTTCACTGTGTCTTATTTTGACTTTTTGAAATGTTTTTTTTTTTTGAGAGAGAGAGAGAAATAGGGAGAGAGAGGCAGAGAGAGAGGGAGATACAGAATTCAAAGCAGGCCTCAGACACTGAGCTGTCAGCACAGAGCCCAACACAGAGCTTGAACCCACGAACCGTGAGATCATGATCTGAGCCAAAGTCAGACCGAATGCTTAACTGACTAAGCCACCCAGGCGCCCCTTATTTTCACTTGAGTTGATATCTTCCACATGCCCCTCTCTGATATTAATCCCCCGCCTGAGGAAAGCACTGTCATGAATTTTTTACTATTCCCATACATGTTTTTATGTTTTTGCTACATATGCATGTATTCATAAGCAACATATAGTACAGCCGACCCTTGAATAGCATGGGGATGAGAATCACTGACCTCAATGTAGTTGAAAATCTGATTATAACTTTTGGTTCCCCCAAAACTGAACCTCTAAGAGCCCAGTGTTGACCAGATGCCTTACCTGCAACATTAACAGTTGATTAACATATATTTTGTATGTTATTTACCTTATATACTGTACTCTTACAATAAATTAAGCCAGAGGGGGGAAACTGTTATTTAGAAAATCAGAAGGAGGGATGCCTGGGTGGCTCATTCATTTGACTGTTTGATTCTTGGTTTCTGCACAGGTCACAATCCCAAGGTCATGGGATCGAGCCCCACATTGGGCTCTGCACTGAGCATGGAGCGTGTTTAAGATTATCTCTCTCCCCTCTTGTCCTCTCCCCTGTTCACTCTCTTAAAAATAATCATAAGGAAGGCAAAATACACTTACAGTACCATAATGTATTTATCCAAAAATAATCTATATTTAAGTGGATCCATGCAGTTCAAATCAATGTTGTTCAAGAGTCAATAAGACTCTTGTTTGCAAGATTTAAAATCTGATAAATGGCATCACGGTGTATAATTTTGCAACGGTTTTGTTTTTGTGGTTAATAGGTGTGTTGTGTTCATTTTAATGCCATATTTTACAAATAAACCACCATTTACCCATTTTCTTGTTGATGGACATTTGGACTGTGTCTGATTATTTCTGATTATTTGCAATTACAAGCAACGTGGCTGTGAACAGTCTTGCATATATCTCTCTGTGTGTACATATGGGAGTTTCTCTATGATAAACACCTATGAGTAGATGGATCCTGCTGTATGCATATTCAACCTTACTGATATTGTAAATGGATTCAATGTTACTGATATTATACTGCTCTCTACAGAGATTTGTATTTTTTCTTTTTTTAAAAATTTATTTTAAATTCAAGTTAGTTAACATATAGTATAGTATTGGTTTCAGGAGTACAATTTAGTGACTCATCACTTACATGTGACACCCAGGGCACATCCCAACAAGTGCCCTCCTTAATGCCCATCCCCCGTTTGGCTCATCTCCCCACCCACCTCCCCTCCAGCAACCCTCAGTTTGTTCTCTGTATTTAAGAGGCTCTTATGGTTTGCCTCCCTCTCTGTTTTTATCTTTCTTTTCCTTCCCTTCCCCTATGTCTCTCTGTTTGGTTTCTTGGATTCCATATGCACCCCAATGTTTACAGCAGTGCTATCAACAACAGCCAAATTATGGAAAGAGCCCAAATTTTCACTGACTGATGAATGGATAAAGAAGATGTGATATATATATATATATATGTTGCAAATATATATATGTTGCAAATATATATATATGTATATATATATACATACATACAATGGAATATTAATTGGCCATCAAAAAGAATGAAATCTTGCCATTTGCAACAATGTGGATGACTTGGAGTGTATCATACTAAGCAGACATAAGTCAATCAGAGAAAGACAAATATATGATTTCAATCATGGGGAATTTAAGAAATAAAACAGATGTATTAATTGTATTTTCTTATTGTCTGTATTCTTTTTTCTTTAACGTTTATTTATTTTTGAGAGAGAGAGAGAGTGCAAGCAGGGGAGGGGCAGAGAAAAAGCGGGACAGAGGATCTGAAGCAGACTCTATGCCGACAGCAGAGAGCCTGATGCAGGGCTCGAACTCATGGACCATGATATCATTTCTGAGCCAAAGTTGGACACTTAACTGACTGAGCCGCCCAGGCATCCCTATTTTCTGTTTTCTCGATGCCCTCACATCTGGGGCCTGACAGAGGAGAAACTCGCCCCAGGGCTAGCCAATTCTTAGAGATAGTAAACAACTCTCCAAGGATTACCCCTTTCATATACCAACTAACCAATGGAGCACCCTTCCTTGAACTGCCTCCTCTTTCTGGCAATTATGCTCCGGGAGGCAACATTATCCTGCCCTAATCATTCCAGGGCCTTAGAAACAGTCCCTAAACCACAGAGTCTGCACAAGTCATTCAAACTAGCTAGTTCTAAGCCTGTTTTACCCTGCCTTGCCTTGCCTTTCCTCCGGAGACCACAGCAAAGGCTCAAGCCATGCTTTCCCTCATTCCTTCTGCCTCTTCACCAACCCTGGTGCTGCCCGTGTGACCTCTGTGTGGTGTGGCGCGCCCTCTCTTCCTGGAAACTGTCCAACACAAACTATCTTCTCTCTCTCTCTTTTTTTTTACTGTTTTATTTATTTCTAGGAGAGAGAGCGAGAGAGACAGCGTGAGCAGGGGAGGGTCAGAGAGAGAGGGAGACACAGA
>NW_027533259.1:2778106-2803720 GCF_008692635.1 Crocuta crocuta | reverse complement strand
TTTTTTTTTTTGAGAGAGAGAGAGAAATAGGGAGAGAGAGGCAGAGAGAGAGGGAGATACAGAATTCAAAGCAGGCCTCAGACACTGAGCTGTCAGCACAGAGCCCAACACAGAGCTTGAACCCACGAACCGTGAGATCATGATCTGAGCCAAAGTCAGACCGAATGCTTAACTGACTAAGCCACCCAGGCGCCCCTTATTTTCACTTGAGTTGATATCTTCCACATGCCCCTCTCTGATGTTAATCCCCCGCCTGAGGAAAGCACTGTCATGAATTTTTTACTATTCCCATACATGTTTTTATGTTTTTGCTACATATGCATGTATTCATAAGCAACATATAGTACAGCCGACCCTTGAATAGCATGGGGATGAGAATCACTGACCTCAATGTAGTTGAAAATCTGATTATAACTTTTGGTTCCCCCAAAACTGAACCTCTAAGAGCCCAGTGTTGACCAGATGCCTTACCTGCAACATTAACAGTTGATTAACATATATTTTGTATGTTATTTACCTTATATACTGTACTCTTACAATAAATTAAGCCAGAGGGGGGAAACTGTTATTTAGAAAATCAGAAGGAGGGATGCCTGGGTGGCTCATTCATTTGACTGTTTGATTCTTGGTTTCTGCACAGGTCACAATCCCAAGGTCATGGGATCGAGCCCCACATTGGGCTCTGCACTGAGCATGGAGCGTGTTTAAGATTATCTCTCTCCCCTCTTGTCCTCTCCCCTGTTCACTCTCTTAAAAATAATCATAAGGAAGGCAAAATACACTTACAGTACCATAATGTATTTATCCAAAAATAATCTATATTTAAGTGGATCCATGCAGTTCAAATCAATGTTGTTCAAGAGTCAATAAGACTCTTGTTTGCAAGATTTAAAATCTGATAAATGGCATCACGGTGTATAATTTTGCAACGGTTTTGTTTTTGTGGTTAATAGGTGTGTTGTGTTCATTTTAATGCCATATTTTACAAATAAACCACCATTTACCCATTTTCTTGTTGATGGACATTTGGACTGTGTCTGATTATTTCTGATTATTTGCAATTACAAGCAACGCGGCTGTGAACAGTCTTGCATATATCTCTCTGTGTGTACATATGGGAGTTTCTCTATGATAAACACCTATGAGTAGATGGATCCTGCTGTATGCATATTCAACCTTACTGATATTGTAAATGGATTCAATGTTACTGATATTATACTGCTCTCTACAGAGATTTGTATTTTTTCTTTTTTTAAAAATTTATTTTAAATTCAAGTTAGTTAACATATAGTATAGTATTGGTTTCAGGAGTACAATTTAGTGACTCATCACTTACATGTGACACCCAGGGCACATCCCAACAAGTGCCCTCCTTAATGCCCATCCCCCATTTGGCTCATCTCCCCACCCACCTCCCCTCCAGCAACCCTCAGTTTGTTCTCTGTATTTAAGAGGCTCTTATGGTTTGCCTCCCTCTCTGTTTTTATCTTTCTTTTCCTTCCCTTCCCCTATGTCTCTCTGTTTGGTTTCTTGGATTCCATATGCACCCCAATGTTTACAGCAGTGCTATCAACAACAGCCAAATTATGGAAAGAGCCCAAATTTTCACTGACTGATGAATGGATAAAGAAGATGTGATATATATATATATATATGTTGCAAATATATATATGTTGCAAATATATATATATGTATATATATATACATACATACAATGGAATATTAATTGGCCATCAAAAAGAATGAAATCTTGCCATTTGCAACAATGTGGATGACTTGGAGTGTATCATACTAAGCAGACATAAGTCAATCAGAGAAAGACAAATATATGATTTCAATCATGGGGAATTTAAGAAATAAAACAGATGTATTAATTGTATTTTCTTATTGTCTGTATTCTTTTTTCTTTAACGTTTATTTATTTTTGAGAGAGAGAGAGAGTGCAAGCAGGGGAGGGGCAGAGAAAAAGCGGGACAGAGGATCTGAAGCAGACTCTATGCCGACAGCAGAGAGCCTGATGCAGGGCTCGAACTCATGGACCATGATATCATTTCTGAGCCAAAGTTGGACACTTAACTGACTGAGCCGCCCAGGCATCCCTATTTTCTGTTTTCTCGATGCCCTCACATCTGGGGCCTGACAGAGGAGAAACTCGCCCCAGGGCTAGCCAATTCTTAGAGATAGTAAACAACTCTCCAAGGATTACCCCTTTCATATACCAACTAACCAATGGAGCACCCTTCCTTGAACTGCCTCCTCTTTCTGGCAATTATGCTCCGGGAGGCAACATTATCCTGCCCTAATCATTCCAGGGCCTTAGAAACAGTTCCTAAACCACAGAGTCTGCACAAGTCATTCAAACTAGCTAGTTCTAAGCCTGTTTTACCCTGCCTTGCCTTGCCTTTCCTCCGGAGACCACAGCAAAGGCTCAAGCCATGCTTTCCCTCATTCCTTCTGCCTCTTCACCAACCCTGGTGCTGCCCGTGTGACCTCTGTGTGGTGTGGCGCGCCCTCTCTTCCTGGAAACTGTCCAACACAAACTATCTTCTCTCTCTCTCTTTTTTTTTACTGTTTTATTTATTTCTAGGAGAGAGAGCGAGAGAGACAGCGTGAGCAGGGGAGGGTCAGAGAGAGAGGGAGACACAGACTCTGAAACAGGCTCCAGGCTCTGAGCTGGCAGTCAGCACAGAGCCCGACGCGGGGCCCGAACCCACGAACCGCGAGATCATGACCCAAGCGAAAGTCGGACGCTTAACCGACTAAGCCACCCAGGCGCCCCACAAACTATCTTCTTAATGGCAACTGTATCCTGACCTGCTGGTCTCACCAGACCTGGATGATAAAACTTGTATTTTAAAACAAGGCTGTACCAACATAAACCAGCAGTGCATGAGAGTTCTTTCCAAAACCCCTGGGTTCGGATTCTGATTTTTGCCTCCNGCTTAACCGACTAAGCCACCCAGGCGCCCCACAAACTATCTTCTTAATGGCAACTGTATCCTGACCTGCTGGTCTCACCAGACCTGGATGATAAAACTTGTATTTTAAAACAAGGCTGTACCAACATAAACCAGCAGTGCATGAGAGTTCTTTCCAAAACCCCTGGGTTCGGATTCTGATTTTTGCCTCCCTGGTTAGGTTCATGACATCATTCTTGTTTTAAGTGATGTTTCCATGATTATTAGTGAGGGTGAATGCTTTAATCTTTTGTCATTCCAGTTTTTCTTCAGTGAATTTTCATTCCTGTCCTTTGACGAGTTAAAGAAAATTACATTATTACCTTCTTTTAAAAAATATTTTAAAAAATACAGTACAGTATTGTATATTTTTTGTCTTCATCCTATATTTTCTACACCCAATGTGGGGCTCGAACTCACAACCCTAAGATCAAGAGTCAACGCTCCACTGACTGAGCCCGCCAGGAGCCCCCTCCAAATTATATTATTGCCTTCTATTATCTACTTGAATGAGTTCTTTAGATTTTCTACAGTCTAGTCCTTTATTGATTGTAAATTGTGGCTTTATCTTCTCCTATTTGGTGGCTGAGTTTTAAACTTTGTGGTCTCTTCTGTTATGCAAAAGTTTTACAACTTTTATGGTATGTTTTACATAATGTTTAAGAAATCCTTTCTTCCCATGATCCCATAATGATTTTCTTCTAAAAGTTCTAAAGTTTTACTTCTGCCATTTATGTTTTTAATCTACCTGGGGGTTGTTTTTGTGTAATATGTCTAGGAATCTAGTTTTGTTTTTTTCACTTGAATAACAAATTGTCTGAGTACCACTTGTTGGCTAGTCCATTCTTTCTCCACTTCTGAGTAACAAAGGTACTATGAGTAAAAAAAAAAAGTTGATTGGAAGCTATTTGTGTAAGGTGATCTAGCTGATTCATTATAGAATGCCTCAAATTTCAGTTTCTAGGTCTTTTTTCAAGAGAGGAATCCTTCAGTGTTCTGTCTGGATGATAAAAACCTGATTCCAGGATAACTAGATACCCTATTCCCAACCAATAAACATATTTGAAAAACAAATTTTACTTGAAAAGCATCCTAAATACCCATCTCAAGTAAAGAGTACACATCTGTTTATAAAAATAAGCTAGGAGAAAAGCATATTATTTATTTAGTGTTAAAAGTGCCAATTGCTAGGGCACCTGGATGACTCATTTGGGTTAAGCTTCCAACTTCAGCTCAGGTCATGATCTCACGGTTCGTGGGTTCGAGCCCTGCATTGGGCTCTGTGCTGAGAGCTAGCTCAGAACCTGGATCCTGGTTTGGATACTGTGTCTCCTTCTCTCTTGCTCCCTACCTCTTCCCTGCTCATGCTCTGTTTCTCTGAAAAATAAAATAAAAACATTAAAGAAGTTTAAATAAATGGCAATTGCCATGAATAGGAAAGTTAAAAAGCTAAAGTACAGAAAGGCAAGACAAGTTGTGGTCAAAAAATTTCAATTGGCAAAGACTGAAATAAATGGGTACACATTTTAGTGAGCACCTGTACTTTTTTAAACCTTGAAACATAAGGACAAGAGTAATCATCTCAATTTGGGGAATTTCCCAAGTAATACACATACCGTGTTCTTTCTTAGATAAAGGGTAAGATATCTGTGATATTGTCTATATTTAAGATCAGCTATATTAATTTTTTTTCATTTTTTATTTTTGAGAGACAGAGACAGAATGTGAATGGGTAAGGGGTAGAGAAAGAGGGGAACAAGGATTTGAAGTGGGATCTGTGCCAGTAGCAAAGAGTCCAATGTGGGGCTTACACTCACAAAACCATGAGATCATGACCTGAGCCAAAGTCAGTCACTTAACCGACTGAGTCACCCAGGTGCCCCGAAGATTCAGATACCCATGGTTTCTACACAGTTCTCTCTTATTCACCATACATTCTGATGTAGATTATACTCAATATCTGTGGCAGATACACAAGGCTTGGAAACACAAAGCTTTGGGAAAAATTCAACCCCTTCTACCAATAAGAAGATGAACCCAAAATGCCATCAAATGATGAACCAGCAGCAGACAATTTGTGAATCGAGATAGGAGAAATCAACAATTAAGGTACAATAGTTACAAACATTCATGGGCCAAACAGTGCACCAAACTGCAAAATAAGTCATATATTAAATTAGGTAGGCAGAAAAAAGGAGACCTTGTATCTCCCAAGCAATGATTCACAATGGATTTGATACTAGGCTTAAAATACAGTTTAGCTAAGCTTCTCAGAAAGATCATCTTTACCATTTCCCTGTTCAGTGAGAAATACTACTGCTGTTTATTATTCTATTACCCAGGCATTTTTTAATCCTCTGGGAAATCAACAAATTCAACAGTATAAACATGCTTTTTATTTAGTAGATGGTACAAGCAGGGAAAATACTCCAGTCACCATTTTTATCCTTAGCACTTAACACAGTGCCCACTACATAGCAAGCAGACAACAAATATTTGCTGAATGAATGCATGAGGGTCCATTATGAGCCAGCTATTTATGTTATGCAGCTAACCACATTTCTCAGGAATTCAATAATTTTCAGAATTCTCTATTGACTTTTCTTAGCATAATTACAGAGTGATTAATAGAAAAAGCTGAATAAGAGAACTACGGCTGAATTGAGTGTGGCTTCATAATTGTTATGAACAGTGATGAAACAAAACACCAGTAAATATATCTGGCACTGCTTTCTCCAAAATCGATCAGGCTTCCAAGTCTGACACAAAATTTAATTAAAACATGAATAAAGACAAATGAGCCTCAAATGGCTTATGGACATAATTTTTATTTAAGCATGGGCTTTTAGCTTGGTTCACCCTAGAGTTCAACTTTTCAGTTAGGTTAATAGAGAGTTCAGGGCTACAGGGCCATTACAGTGTTGCTGGTGTCGTACAACTTCATCAGAAGGTATGAGAATGACCCGCAGGAAAAACAATCCACGAAGAGAACACAATGAAAACATCCACCGTTTTACAAATCACTCTTGTTACCACAGACACAAAATGGCAGTTACTGTTAGTAAATCAGCCAGAGAACACTTTAAAAAAATCTTTAGACAAGGAGCTGGGAACTTTGTGGGAGATAGGGTTTTCATCCACAATTTTTAAGTAGAAAATATTTCAAGGTCAAGCATTTTTCTTATCCACAAAACAACGCTAAACCAACATACATTTTAAGGAGTATATGAAAGGAGATACAATATCTTTACAACTATCTTCTTGAGTAGGCATTTCAATGAATTTTCTGCAGAATATAAGTAGCCTGAAATTCAGCAGCAAAATATTGCAACATAACAAGTAAATACAGTGTCAATGTGTTATACTGTAGAAGATAATACATAAAAGAACAATGATAATTTAATCATATAAAACATGATACATAGCTGAAATACAGTCCACTTAAATAGCTCTGTGACTAAGAATGTTAAATTCTGTACTAAATGCCATTTTAAACATAAAATATCTTAAAATTTTGTGCTTAAA
Source organism: Crocuta crocuta (assembly GCF_008692635.1). Classification (NCBI taxonomy): domain Eukaryota; kingdom Metazoa; phylum Chordata; class Mammalia; order Carnivora; family Hyaenidae; genus Crocuta; species Crocuta crocuta. The sequence continues at coordinate 2,797,238 of NW_027533259.1, read as the reverse complement.
CTTTTTTTTTCTGTTAAACTATTTCTTATTTTCAATACTGCCACTGTAACTGATATTACAACAGATCACAATTTTCACGGACACAGCAACATGAAGACATTTACTTATGAGAAAATAAGTCACTTGTCATTAGTTCACAGTGTGGGGAAGTGGTGTACACTCGGTCTTGAGAAGGGCTTTCCGTTTATCACCAAGTCCTTCACAGAATTTTCCTGATATCAGATGCAGTGCGAGATTTTAAAAGAATGGGAAGCAACACGTCACATGTTGGAAGGAAAATAAACTTTTTGATTCTTCATGGGTATCGTCTAAGTGACCTTCGTCTTCTGTTGTAGAAGTGCCTGAGCCCATGTTGTCGTGAAAAATTCATCATGTAATTTTGTTTGCGAGTGCTGTTAACATCAGAGAGGATAGAGGCAGGGAGGGAAAGGAGAAAGAGCATGTAAGTCCCATCACTGAAAGCACAATCGAGTCTATGTTGTACATTAGCCTGATATTTATTTGAAAATGTTCATGGTTAGTAGGTCATGCTGACATTACTCCCTCAAGACAGAATAAACTAAAGGTTGATGCCTGTATTCACTGTCTTTGGCCTTGAAGAAATCCCTTCATGTTCACTAGTGAGCTCCAAACCAGAAAATATGGCAAATTCTCCTGATTGACAGTGAAAGTGGAATGAAAGTATTCTGGCTTTTGAACTTTATTTTTGGGCTTTTTTCTGAAACTGTCTACTTGGGTGGATTTCATCTGAGAGGAAGTGTGTGCTGTACCCGTTACCTTATTTAAACACATCTTTAACAAGTAGGAAACAGAATTCGATTCCTTTAGTGAACATTCTCATATACAGCTTAAAAAGCAAAAGCAAACAAAGGAAAAACAAAGTTGCTAGCCGAATCAGCTTGACTTTACTATTTGATTAGACTCAGGGACAAAAGAGAGTATGTTTTTCTCAGGAAGTTGGATTTCACGGCATTCTGCAAACAAAAAGCATCTGGGCTCTATAAACACGGTCTTATGGAAAAGAAAGACACTTGACTGGAAAAAAGATCATAAAATATGAAGAAGGTGCAATTAAATGTATAATTGTGTATGGGTTATGTATTTCCTCCATGTATACATATTCATACATACACACTATATGTGAAGCTGCTGAAAGTACTGAAGGTGGATTTTAAGAGTCGATAGGAAATTGTGCAATATTAGTACAGACAGTGGTTAGAAGTTTTGGTATGGAAAATATGCTTTAAAAAGGATTGTTATCTATAACATCACTGAAAAGAATCATACCTCTTTCAAATACTGACCTGAGTGACAACATATCTATACGTGGCATCAAAATGTGGATTAAAAAGGTATTTTTAAATATTTATTTTTGAGAGAGAGACAGAGTGCGAGCAGAGGAGGGGCAGGGAGAGGGAGACACAGAATCAGAAGCAGGCTCCAGGCTCAGAGCTGTCAGCACAGAGTCCAACGCGGGGCTTGAATCCACCAACCATGAGATGATGATCTGAGCTGAAGTCCGATGCTTAACTGACTGAGCTACCCAGGCGCTCCCAAAGTGTGGTTTTTAAATGTGAGCCTATTGATATTTTTCAAATTTACTGAATCTCTTAAAAATTGTCTGGACACCAAGTTTTCTCCTCCTTAATTTCAGGGAAACATAAAGTGTATTTGGAGTGGGATAATGTTTTGTGATATGATTCTACTATGAAGATCAACATGATGTGAACTTGAGTTAGGGTAAAGAGAATGGAAGGGGTAATTTTGCACTGAGTGACATGTTCCGGGTTATTAATGATCAGTATACCAGGCAGGGTCTAAAACGATACTTTTTAACCTAGTATATTACACTAGATATTGTAATTAAGTATATTATACTAACATTTGTAACATACAGAAACCTTTAAAATGACAATTTTATAGTTGTTTGATCATTAGAAAATTTATAATAAAATGTCTCAAAGGAAAATACATAAAGGCAATGTCATCAGATATATTTAATCAAAAAGCAGTAACACCTGTGCTGAAAACCTGATAAACAGATAGACATCACATTGATATATACATCTTGTATTGACATACTAATAACTTTCTACTCTGGGTTTCTATATTATCAAACTGCTAGACACTGCAGAATGGAAGGCAGAATACATCTGAAGCCACTGTAGAGAAAAACACACAAAAAATGAGGTTTATCTTTAGTAACTTTACCACTTTTCCTTTCTCCCTTGATGTGACAGAAGGATGAAGTGAGCTTATTATTACATATTATTATGTTTTATAATAGTTTTATAATAATTAAATATTATTAAGTTTAATTTTATCTGCTGTAAGTACTAATTGCTGCCAATGTTAAGTCCAGTTACAAAAAAGGACAATGAGTTAATGTCTTGAACTAATCAAGTGTCAGGAGAAAAAAATCCTGTTGCCTCTTTAGGCACAAAATCCCAGGACCGACACTAGTCATCTTCCTCCCCACACGGCAGGTCATCTTGTGGCTTTTTTCCTGGGCTGTCATGGTGGCCCCCTAAACTAATCTTCTCTCTCTCTCTCCCTTTATGGAAAAAACACCACTGAAAAGAAACCTTGAGATCCTGAGAAGGTATCATTGAACACTCAGTGGTATGTGTGTGTGTGCGCATATCTTTCCACATACATACAGTGGATTTTGCACACCAGGGTCAGTAAACTTTCCTTCAAATGCTGACTCTACCTTGTTAACAAGCCATTTACAATCCTCTTGTCTACAAGAGCCACAATTAAGCCAACCTAGCCTGATACTTCAAGTCCTCTGCATGCTTAATTGTATTCTGTTTTTTAAGTCCTTTCTTCCACTACATTTCCTTACAGACTGCTCTATTCAAACCCACCCTGAACCTCTTCCATCTGCCGCACTGACCAATACCCTACATCCCTTCTTAAATTTCTACATTTCCCCCCCCAAGTATCACACTTATTGATTGCTCACTGAAGGGATTTCCCCTCTACTTTGAACCCTCATCTTGCTCAGTTTCTGCTTAGAATGGAGATTAACTGTGTTCTGTTGGTGTCGTGGCCTGTCCCTCATCCCTCCCACCCCCAAACCACAGCCCTGAGCCTCCTGCCTCACCCCTGAGTGGTCAAGACATGTTTGTTGAACTTTTGGTGACTTACTGATTGGGTTCCTGTTGTAAATCATTACTCTTTAACTATAAAGAATAATTGTAAAGTTAAAGCAATGAAAATTATTCTTTTGTAAACACTTTTCAAGATATAAGGTACTCAAACAGAATTTAAAATAGTTAAGATATTTTACATAGGAAAAGAAAAACTCAGAACACTCAAGATCTTTATTGAGAACACTCGAGTTATCTCAATGCAACCTAGATTGACATGAAAGTGACCCTCAATCTATGGGAACAAAGGAACATTTAATTTTTAACAAAAGTTGATGTGAATGTTTAATGGCTTTAAAGCAACTTTTCTATATAACAGGGTAGGGATAGAGAGATAGAGTGGGGAAGGGACAGAGAAAGAAAGGGAGAGAGAGAATCCCAAGCAGGCTCCATGCTGTCGGTGCAGAGCCTGATGTGGGGCTTGACCTCACCAACCTGAGATCATGACCTGAGGTGAAATCAAGAGTCGATGCTTGACTGACCAAGGCCACCCAGGCACCCCCTATTTTTGTTTCTGATACATGTAGATATATAGTTATAGATAACCTTATTACCAAAATAATTATTGGTGTGATGGAATTTTAAAGATTTATTTTTCCACTGCAATTACAGGAGAAAGTAATTTTTAAAAAATTTAAGTTCAATGAATGCAGGTAATATTCATCTTAAGGCATATCAACTAGGCTACTTGACATACTGATTTGCTTTGGCTGTGCATAGAATTTGGTCCATTTGTAAATTATCCTTTGTAGGTCATTGAAAGAAGGGAAAGTGAACATCAGTGGCATCTTGGAAATGCTAACTTAAATTTCCACTATCGCTAAGTGAGTTTAGAGACTTTGATGGAAATGTAAGACACGTCTCTGTTTCTGCATAGGAAATATGGATCCTGCAAGAACTTTCAAGAAAGACTCTTTGCTATTTGGAACCATTACTCTTCCCTGGAGCCACTATGTTAGGTCTTTAATTATTATGAAAAATGCAATTGAATTTTAATGGATTTTCTAATAGAAATGGAGAAGGTAGAGCCTTGGTAGAAGTAGTTTGAGCTCCTAGAAATGTAGGCTTTTTTACTGATCAGTAATTGATTTATTATCAAAACATATGATACAATAATTAACACCTTGTATGAATGCAGAAGTAAGAATCCAGTGGACTGTCACATCTTTTAGAGAAATATTGGTGAGTATAAGATGAGAAGCTGCTGTTCAAACTAGTCAATGAAACTCCCCTGCATAGAAGATGCTGGACATTTTATTTTCAAGGCCATGCATTTTCAGGAAGGCTACATATAAATAAGTGTAGGCTCAGATATCTCACAAATGTTGAAGATTTCATATTTATTTTCTCTGCTAAGAAGGAAGGAGAGGAATATCTAGTAATGTGTACCGCAGGGAGTTGTAAGGATTAAGTGAAAACCTCTAGCACAATACGCAGATGATTAAAAAATGATATAACCATTTTAACCTCTTTCCTAAGTTTTAAAATATCTCCATTGGAGGACAAATGTAACTACATACTAAAGAAGGCAAATCTTACCTAAGAATAGGATCTAGAACTCACAAATATTATGAATAGGTCCACTACCTACTGCCAATTCACTTATTTTTTTGAAATATTTTTTAAAGTTTATTAATTTATTTTGAGAGAGGGGGGAGAGAGAGAGAGAGAGCGAGCGAGCAGGGGAGGGGCAGAGAGAGAGGGGGAGAGGGAGAATCCCAAGCAAGCCTTGCTCCGCTAGTGTGGAGCCTGACATGGGGCTCACACTCATGAACCATGAGATCATGATCTGAGCTCAAATCAAGAGTCAACTGACTGAGCCACCCAGGCACCCCTGCCGATTCACTTATTAATTTAAAGTAGAATTAAAAAGTCAAGGTACCTGCATGCATCTCCAGCACAATAGATCTTTTGAAAGACATTACATTTTATCAGGTCTTTGGCACTGATCTCTAGTTTTAATTCCCCCTCACAATAAGTTTATAAACTGTGAGCATTTCTTTTTTTTTTTTTTAATGTTTTATTTATTTCTAGGAGAGAGAGAGACAGCTTGAGCAGGGGAGGGTCAGAGAGAGAGGGAGTCACAGACTGAAACAGGCTCCAGGCTCCGAGCTGGCAGTCAGCACAGAGCCCGACGCGGGGCTCGAACCCACGAACCGCGAGATCATGACCTAAGCGAAAGTCGGACGCTTAACCGACTAAGCCACCCAGGCGCCCCTAAACTGTGAGCATTTCAAAAGCACCTAATACAGTCCCAGGCACAGAGTCAAATTTGTTACCCAACAAAGCAGTGCTGATTAGCACTCTATTGTTGTGCTCAATGTTGCCTGTACATTAAAGAATTACCACAATTTTGCCGAACTCTTACTTTACATGATCTAGGTTTCAAATATCCTAGCACATCACAATATCATACATAACTTAGTTATCACAGATCTTTTTTTAACTGCAAAGGTCTTCAACAACACTTCTGTTAACCTAGGTAACACTGATGAGGCTATTAGGCAATATTTACCCAGAATTAGTAGAGAACTTACCTTACTCTAGTGGAAAACCAATGACAGCAAATAATGAAATATAACACAAGTTAAAAAATGCCTTTCAATGCATGCAGCACTGTGATTAGTCATAAAAGTCTGATCAGGTTTAGATGCAATATAGGATTTTTCATCTCTTTTGAAAATAAAAATTAAACAAGTTATTTCTTATTCTCCTACACCTGATATATACATATATTTAACTTTTTAATGTAATGCAACATGCAATATTTGCTCATAACCATATGTCAAGGTACATGTAGCTTAGTACTACATTTGGCATAAATGGTGTGTATAAAGTATAAATAGGAAAGTAGTAGTTAATGACTATCCTTAATTTATCATCTGTTTTTTTCAGTTATATACATTTTAGAAAATACTTATTCCTGAATATATTAAGGAATGGGCTTAAAAAATTACAGAAGTCCTCTACATCAGATAATGCAGTCAAATTAGTAAAGGATGAATATGCTTTGCAACAAATGTACTCTGCTCATCTCCATAAATCATTTGTGCCAAAAAAGTGATAGTGTTTTGATAATGAATAGCATGAGGGGATGGTCATGATGGTACTCATATTATTAAAATCTGATAAATGTGTTTAAGACCATAGTTAGCAACCTATTGGTTTTCATTCCCAGTAAATGTGGTAATAACTCACTTTTTAGTAAATCAATTCACAAAGGCTCTTTACTGAGCCATTTACTTTCAAGGTACACATGCAAAAATTGGCCCACTTCATTATACACATGACAGGTTGTGACTTAGACACGTACACAAAAAAAATGTGATGTGTGAATGAAATGCAGAGTTGGGTGAGGGAGATTCTTAGGATAGAAGGATGGGTGCCCACCAAAAACGATTACAACCCAGAATTCTCTTTTATCCTAAGAAGAACCCCACCAGCATGGATCTTGTGAGGGGTCTGCCCAAGTGTGTTCACAAACATTTACTGCAAAATGAACGTTCTCTACTAGCAAGTGAATTCAGAGACGTTAGGTTACTGACATGATTGTCAGTGACTGTTCTGCTATATCGTTCAGACTTTACAGAATAAGGCCTTTTGGTAAGCTAGTGAGGCTGGAAAAAAGTAATCTCTCAATTCAGTACATCTGTTTTATGCTAGAATAGCCAATTGTCATGAAGCGCTGTTCATGGGCAGGTTTTATTGAAAAACATCACCAGAATGGAAATATTTCACTCTCAAACAAGCATAAAGCTTAAGTGACTTTGCTTGTTAAGTGCTAAATGGTGCTTTTACTCTTAATGATGTGGGGCTTGTCATTCTGTACATCCATATTTATGAAACGCAAATCCTTCCATATGGAGTATTTTAGAATTAAACCATTAAATTAAACATTTGTTATGTATGTTGTCAATTTAGGATGCATTCCTAAACCTTGAAGTCTTATCCAAAGTGCTGAATTTGTTCTCATCAAACTCATTTATGTGTCTTCTTAGTTAATACGGGCAGTACTGAGGTTATTTTCAAGATACCATGCATGACTGGAATTTTTCTTTCTAGGGATTTTTAGCATGTGTCCTTAGTGCACATGCACAAAAGCAAAACTATGGTAATAAAGCTAGATTAAGGCCAGTCTTCACTCAGAAAAAAAAATACGTTCTAAAAATGTAATGGTTTTCCAACCATTAGTTGCAAAAACATATTAGCAGCCATATTTGGAGTCATCAGTTAGGTAGGGCCTGTATCCCTTTACATTTACACCCCAGTCTCCTCTCCCTTTCACACTTGAGGAGTTAGCAATGCTAGTTTATATTATTAATATAAAAAAGTATAGTGAATTTGAGGATATTTCAAATTAATAGGAATTTATGGGAGTATTCTACCTCTCTATTTCTAAGTATATACCTGCTGTAGCAAAATTATAATTAGTAATATTTGTGAATCATGAAACGAATCTTGGCTAGCTTCTTTGTCCTTCATTTGTTTGAAAGACCCTTCGGAAAATTATCGTGTCTTATTTTTCTGAATTCTCTGGAACTTTCTTTTTTATTTTAAGCTAATCAAATGACTGACTTAAAGTGATTATTTTGTAGAGCTATCAAGGGCATATTAGTGAATGCCTTAAAACTTTTGACTCTTCTGAAAAGAAGTGCTATGAAAGGGGACAGTGGTATAGGAATGTTAAATCCTAAGACAAGAGCAAAATATAAAAAAAAAAAGGTTCTGAAAATATAATTTCTGTTTATCTCTCCAACAAAAAAGAAAGAAAAACAAAGTAACTCCTTTAATTTTAACAAAATTTTGAAATGTCAGGTCATTAAAGAGCTAGCATTTGCTTTTAAAATTGTCTGTATAATATAAAAAAATAAAATTATATGATATGTGTGAATTATAATTTTTAAATCAGTCACTGAAAGAAGACACCAAATGAAATCCAAATCATGCAACACTGTGCATGTGTGGCAATGTTCTTTTCTCCTTCAAAATATTTTGGTGCCTGGAAAGTATGCAAGAATAATGCAGAGTGAGAGCAGACAGCTGCCTGGTAAGTGACAAATTCTTCAGAGGACTACATTTCTGGAGATGGAATAAAAGCAAAGTCTTTACAAACAGATTCTTTCTCCAGAAAAATGATTGGTATGATAGATTTCCTATAATCTGAACTTCATTCTTGTGGTAACAGTGTGATGCTGGTGGCCGCTTATAAAAATTAACACTGACACCAGGTATTTAAGAGGGTCCCTTGGAAGCTATGTGGTGAGGCTTCCTGCTGATGCTTTCAGAGACTCAGAGGCAGCAGGTCAACAGGGAAGGAAGAATAGAGTTTGCTTCAAAGTTGCAAAGGGGCTGTTTCCTATGCTGGAGTATATTTGCACAGCTGACCCCACTTGCTCTTTAATTTTGTTCAAGGGAGGGTATTATGGTGATGATCTGCCTTGGAAATCCAAAACTGAAAACTGAAATTGCTTGGTGGGGTGGCGGGAGAAGAAATCTCTAATTAATCTACTCACACACATGACATCTTAAGGACTGTCCTGTCTATGCCAGGACAGTATTAGCTGTCTTCTTTAGAGGACAGTCCAGTTTTGAAGTTTCCTTAGGAGTTGATAACGCTTTGCCAGGCACAGGAAGCCCCATTAATGTAAACTGTCTTGGCAAGAGACTTGAAAGATACAAAGTGTTTATTGACTAAATTGGATTCTCAACCAGTTTATTAGAATCACTCCGGGTACTTTTTCAAATGACTGATGCTCAGGTCCCACTGCAGATCAATTTCAATCAAATCATCTGGAGGGATGCTTCTTCCAAAAGCTCCTGAGCGATTCTGATGTTCAATCAGATTGAGAAGCGCTGCTCCGGAAGGAGAGTATTTAGGGCAGAAAGGCTCTATCTAGGATTGGTTCTTAATCTATTTGGACGTCTGTCTCTGGTCACCATATGTATGTATTCATTTTAGAGCCCAGGTTTTGTTCTATTCTCCTGGAATACTGTCATCTGAGGAAATCAATATCTAAGTAAAACATCAGCCTCATATATAGATCCAAATGAATATGGACTGTGGATTTTAAACTTCAACTTTGTCTTGTGGAGGCAGAGCCCAGCAAGTTGTCCAAAGCAGCAGAGCGCACAGTGGGGGCTTGTGTAGGGACTGGGTTGCTCTTGGATTTGGGGGTTGATATGGATGCCATGCAAGCAGGTGCCTCGGTGAAAACTAAGACGAGGGCTAAGTCAAGACTGAAAAATTCAGCTCATGGCTATGATTGAAAGAAAACAAATCTGGTAGTTTTCCTACCAATCAATCATTTAAGTTTGCTTTCAAAATGACTGAAATCAGCCAAAGGACTGATTTCATTGTTGATCTGGTAAACAGAATGAACATTTGAACCTATCTACCGAGAAGATTCGCCTCTCCTTGCCAACCACTTGGAGCCATCAGTCCGAACACGTCGAGACATAAGCTTTCCAGTTCTACAGGAACTAGATCGTTAGAGAAAAAGCAAGTCATCTCTCTGTGGAACAGTCAACCCGGCTAAGGGGAGAGCGTGCCAACTTTATTCTATGGGAGAAACCACGGGGGACATCCTCAGCTTGCTAGGGGCTGGGATTGGTCAGGAGGAATCTGAAACCATAAGCTCCTTGCTCTAATAGCAACCACATCATTAAATGGAAGGCTGCCTCGGGCATCTGTGGCTTGGACAGGTGTTTGTAATTGGGCGCTTTAGCTAGAAATACTTTGCACCTCGACCAGTACAGACCCCTTCTCTTCTGTGGGACGTCATGCCATTTTATAAGGCAACCCGGATGTGGCAGAAACACTGTTCCCCATTTACCCCAAGGCTTTCGTTTCATCCGATTTAATGAATGTTGTCAAATGCACACGTAAATCTTTTGCTTATTGAAGTTTTCTACGGTACATTGAATCACATTTGGGACTTTGCTATTTCAGGCTGACTTAAGCTGCAGATTGCAGTTGCCAAAGACTGTAGGCCAAAGTCTTGTGGGGGCTTCTCATCAGGAGCAGTTGTTACTGAATTAAGGAGCATGCCACATCAAAGGAATTTCAAACCTTCCTGCAAGGGACATGGGATGTTACGCATCAGATACTCACAGGACGACCTCCACATGGTCCAAAGCCCATTGATCATGACCTGTTCCATTGTGGCGTGGTTGCCACCAGCGTAATAAAACTCCTTTCATCCGGGCCTCCCTGGGTCATGGAAGGACAGAGAGGTTAAACGCTAGAAAACCAAACTTTCCTGGTATGTGATTTGCAGACTTCAACTAGAACAGGCTAGTCTAAATTTACAAAACTTAGGGTGTGGAATTCAGATTAGCTTAGGTCCTAGGATTTGTGGAAGCAGCGGTATTTTACTGGCTCCTCAAGGACTTGTGATACTTGACATCTCCCTCTCTGCTTCCCCTTGCCCTGCTGGCACCTGGAAGAGCACTGTTTTTGGCCAACAAAAGTGACATGGCTTCTGTGTGACAGGCACTGTGCCAGAGGCTGGGGGTACAATGCTAAGCAAAAGTGACATAGTTGCCTGCCCTTGGAAAATTTTCAAATGAGTGTAAGCAGAAAATTAATAATGTTTCTTTCTAAAGGACTAGAAATACTGGTTAGAGAAAGGGAAATATGCAAAAAGGGCCTTTGCATTTAGTTGTTATTCTCTATTCCCTGTTGCACCTGCTTCCTTGCCTAACAGAAAACGGCAACACAACTTCAGGTGGTCTGGGTTAGTCTCAGCTCTGCCACCACCTACTTCTGTGTGGTTGTTCCAGTAACTTCACCAAACTTTTAGCTCAGATCCTGTGATTCTCAGGGATCATGCAGGAGACCGTGCCTTTCCGTTCAGGCCACTTACAGGGGGACATTGTAAGACACTCTCTGCGCCTGTGTGAAGTCCTTGGGCTGGTGCTGCGCAATGACATGCCAAGTGACCCCATTGTTGACACTGTACTGCAGCAGCACGGCCTTGTCCACAGCGTGGGGGCCACTCAGGTCGCTGTTACAGCTGTCTGTCTGTGACATGCTCCCAATTTGCAAAACAAACATGATTTTGCTGAAAACACAGGGAAACGAGTGTCAGGCGGTATTGAAAGAGTTATACTTTCTAATTTTATTTTTTACCTTTCTTGATTCTAAAGTCCATAATTTCTGAGGTCACAGAATAAGAAAGAGAAGCATCTAGTCTTATGAATCATATTAATAATACAATTTATTAATATTATCTTCTACATCACACATATGGGAAGTAATTTCAGAAGGCTGATGCTCTATACAGAGAAAACAGTTTTGACTTTCAAAACTCTGTGCTCCTCTCATCTTCTTAGAGCATTTCACCTGAAATATCTTCTCTTCTCTGAAAGGTAATATGGGCCATATAGGCCTGAGGACACAGAAAGGACAAGGAATAAAAACACAACAAATAGCTTCAAGCTGAATAGCATCTGCACAAAGATAAATCACCATGTCTATTTTAGGACGGGATATCTGGAGATCAGAGCAGAGGGAAAACTGAGTTAGACATGGTCCATGGCTCTGGACCCTGTCTGCTGTCCTGTTTCAAGTATCCTTCTGCTTTTCTTCACAGGCATCCTTGTCCTTAGAAGATACAGTTTTTAGATACAAAGGAAATCTATCCTAATAAGAGTCCTGGCGATTAATAGAGTAGTCGGCACTTAGGGGAGCTGGTGAAATAAAGCAGTGGACTCAAAACTTAGAAATGCATATATTAAACTCGCTTGAACAACATGGTGTGCGATTGCTGACTAAGCAGCTAGGTTTAGCTGTTTATGGGGTCAAGGAAATATCACACTGTCCCCAGATTAAGTACATCTTTTTGGTAGGAAAGAACGGGATAGGTGAACAAAATTTTGGCATCTCCATGATTACCGTGCAGGACTTAATTATAGTCTCATTGTTTATCATAGTGAAAGACCTTAAACTTGCCTTTCTGCCTCTGAAAATACATTACTAATATTTTCCAAAGTGAAAAGGCTTAAGTAAACATCTACATTTGGTTAATAACTAAACATCTAGTTCTCAAATACACTTGTTGCTACTGACTACTTTCCAGCATTCTGTAAATACACTGGTCCAATACTTTGCAATCTTCATAAAGCCTTGGAATCTTCTTTTTTTTTAATTACACAGACAAAAAGCCATGTTTACACCGGCTGAAGTGGCACAGCTGGGGAGGCTGGGGGAGGGGAGGAAGGAAATCCAACTTTCCTGGGGTCTCTTTTTCTCTGTCACTTTCCTGGTCGATTTGCACAGTCTCTGAGCATGCTATTTTGCATTAATAAGCAGCTCCCTGAGCATGTGAATGCTTTTTTTTAAAGCCTTTTTATTTATTATTATTATTTTTAATGTTTATTATTGAGACAGAGAGAAACAGAGCAGGAGTGGGGTAGGGTCAGAGAGAGAGGAAGACAAAGAATCTGAAACAGGCTCCAGGCTCTGAGCTGTCAGCACAGAGCCTGATGTGGGGCTTGAACTCACAAACCATGAGATCATGACCTGAGCCAAAGTCAGATGTTCAACCAACTGAGCCACCCAGGCATCCCAAGCATGTGAATGTTTAATGTTCCCATAATCCATCCATTGAGCCTCCACTTCTGTTTATTGTAACTTATATATGCTAAGTAAGTTATGTGTTTGCCTGACTACAAATCTACTTCACACACACATTTGTATTTACATACTTGTTAATAGTCAACATTAATTTATCTATGTAGATTGTCTTCAGCCAATTTAGCATTTGTAAATCTTTTTTTTCAACTTTATTGAGATATAACTGACGTCAAACGTTTTGTAGGTTTAAGGTATATAACATGTTGATTTCATATACTTCTCAATTTTTTTTAATGTTTATTTATTTTTGAGAGAGACAGAGTGTGAGCAGGGAGGGCAGAGAGAGAGGGAGACACGGGATCATAAGCAGGCTCCAGGCTCTGAGCCATCAGCACAGAGCCCGATACGGGGCTCAAACTCGTGAACTGCGAGATCATGACCTGAGCTGAAGTCGGACGCTTAACCAACTGAGCCACCCAGGCACTGCCTTATCATTTTTTTAATATTTGGCCATTTTTCCTGGCTTGTGCCTGTGCATGCAAAGAAAGACAAGGTAATTCTGCAATAAACTTAAGCAAAGCAGAATTCTGAGTCATAGAAACATATAATGCTTCCTCATCCCAAATTCAAATGACATTTTGGTTTCCACCACTTTGTGACACCCATGCTGTGAAGTTCATGATTCTATCTAATAGGCAGTGGAAAGTGACCAGCCTTGCGACCAATTCTGTCTGAAGTACAACACAGGAGTTTTGTTACCTTGCTCGAGTGAGGTCCAGAGGCTTGGTGGCAGCTTGCCTTATCTGACAGCCATTAAAATACAGGGAGTCCCCATGTGCGTAGGGTGCCAGCTGCCCACAACCACTTCCTATCCCTCCGCCTTGAATGGTCTCCCAGTTTGCCTCAGTGACTCTCGCTGACTCGAAATTATCTTTAATATAACTGGGAAGATCATGACTGAAGACAGAGCAGTCGTCGCCTAGAGGGAAGGGAATAATTGCAAACATTAGCTATGAAGAGCAGAATCATTAAAGATCAAGTATTCAAGTTAAGAATGACAAAATTCTAAGCAGATATAGCCTCCCCGAAATAAATGTTTCTCTTTTATTTTAGCAATTATTGGCTTGTGTTCTTCAAAAAAAACCCCCATTACCTTCGAGTCAATGTTTAGTAAATTATGTAGGTGTTTATGTACTTATTGTTTATGTAGATCTACTGTTTAAATACCAACAGCATCTGGCCATGCCTGCGTGCTTACCAAGGGTCTTGTAAGGAGTTCTCACCCTGGCATGAGAGGCCAACCTAATTTCTTTCTCCCTAGCATAACCCCGGAGCAGGAAATAGGACAAGTCATATTCTTGTTCTTCTTCCAGATCTATACTTGACTCTTGAAAGCAGAGACTGCATTTTATTCATTGCTGGATTCTAGCACCTAACACAGGACTTAGCACATATAAGATTTACAATAACAAGATGAGATAAATAAATCAATAGTGAATAGACTAGAAGTCTGAGACCACCGAGCTGAGATACCAGCATTTAAAACAGTACATTAGCAAATGTGCATGTGCTTGCATTTGTCTTTGATTTGAACAGCACAGCTTTCCTAAACACCTGCAATAGTTCCAAATTAAAAGGTCATAGCTCTGTTGGATCAGGGGAGCAGGCAAATTCCAGACATCGAGGACTCCTGGTGAGACATGTGATTTGTTCATTTGCCTAACATTCAAATTCTCCAGCTAGTACGGTGGGCAGGCCCAGCTGGTCTCAGCAGTAATAAGAATAGAGGAAAAGAGGGCCGCCAGGTAATTTCTAACATGAGAGAAGAGCAGCAGTCTACATAAATCATACTCATTTCATCTGGAGGCAAGGAAATAGCATCAACCAAGAAATCTAAATATATTCAACTTCAGAAGTCAGATCTGTGGATTTTTACATTGTACCCTTGGGGAAGATATATAATTTTGCTCCTCGTTGGATAAATCTCTCAGTTATGAGATTGGAAAGAACAACCTAAGATGGTCTTCTTTCTGATACTGGATAGCTGTGTCACCTTAGGCAAGTCACTTAAGTTCTCTGAGTCTCAGCTTCTTTACCTGTAAGTTGGGAATAATGATATAAACATAGCTAACTTGTGGGGATCTTGTAAGCATTAAATAATTTTGCTGAATAAATTGGTGGACATTGTGTAAATAGTAAGCAGGCAATGTAAAAATTCACTCAAAAAAGATTTATTGAGTGTTGCTATATGCCAAGCATTAGGGTCTGAGGATATAATGGCAATTATGTAAACTCTGTAACAGTAGAAACCTGTTGGAAACATGGCATCAAAGGAAAGCAGGCTGTATGCCTTCTATCAGGCCATGAAGGCAATTTCCTGCGATGTTAGAGCAGGAGATTTGGGACAGTAGATTCTCTGTCCCAAAATGTAAACTCAGTTTCTAGAAGCTCAAGCAGTAAGAGTGTATTTTTTTGAGTCACGGGTTTGTGTGTGTGTGTGTGTGTGTGTGTGTGTGTGTGTGTGATAGAGTGACCTGTAAAAGGGAATATCTTGACTCTTCAGCTATATCTTGGAAGAACTGTGGCAGCTGCTGTTGGAGAGCCTTGAGAAAGAAGGAATACTGGTGAAGTATCCAGGGATGAGCTGGAGGCCAGGAAGGAGAGAGGCTCAAAAGTGGAAATAAAGTGTTGGGGGTAGTGGTTGGGGCTGGGAATTCTATGGAGGATGGGGAATGTGAGGTGCTATAGAATTCTGCACTTAAAAAATACTTCAGCAAGCGGGGCGCCTGGGTGGCTCAGTTGGTTAAGTGTCTGACTTCAGCTCAAGTCATGATCTCATGGTCTGTGAGTTGGAGTCCCAAGTCAGGTTCTGTACTGACAGCTGGGAGCCTGGATCCTGCATTGGATTTTGAGTCTCCCTCTTTCTCTGCCCTTCCCTCACTTCCACTCTGTCTCTTTCTCTCTCTCAAAGAGACCATAAGAAAAAAATACTTCAAGGAGGGGTGTCTAGGTGGCTCAGTCGTTTAAGCATCCGACTTCAGCTCAGGTCATGATCTTGTGGTTTGTGAGTTTGAGATCCGTGTCAGGCTCTGTGCTGACAGCTCAGAGCCTGGGGCCTGCTTTAGATTCTGTCTCTCTCTCTCTCTGCCTCCCCAAAATACAAAATGTTTTTGTAAAAGAATATTTCAGGGAACATAGCAGAAGGTTATCCTTGATACTTCATTCCAAAGATCAGTAAATCTGTGATCAAAGATTGTGTCACCTATCCAAAATCTCTCAGGCTGGCGTTTTCATCTATTTCCTAGTGACCCCTGTGTACATGTTGAGATGAGGAGAACCTTATGATCTCCCATGTTAAAAACGATGGCCTGGGATGCAGACCTTGGAAGCTTTCGTCACAGATGCAGACGGCGCCGGTGGTGCAGTACCCGTGCCCACTGCAGAGCTTGGGGCAAGCCTCTCCGATGTACACGTGGTCGATCGCCCAGCTTTGCTTCTCAGTTTCTTCCCCCTTCTGGATCCAGCGGAACTGTGTTGCACTGAAAGTCCCACAGAGAGCAGAAGGGATTCAGTTGGCTGTTATTCCTCCTAGCGGTGGTCAGCCTCCAGCCCTGGGACTATTTCTGAGAGAAGGATTTCTTCTCCTGACTTCTCCTTGAAACACCCAAGTAGAGGTGAGTGAACTTGTAACCCTCGGACTCTGGAATATACCCCAAAGTGCCAATCTGGAAGCTTGTACCTTCCCCGAGAGTGTTATGTGAATTTCCTATTCTATTGCCTAACAAATTTGTGTCCCTTTTTCCTGGAGAGGTATACCGTATTCCAGATCTTTGAGTCTAGGAAGATGGCACTCTGTTATGTTTATCCTGTGGCTCTGTGTAACCCATACCCCAGAGAGTATCTGTATATGGGAATGAGCAGTGTAGCCTCTGGGAATGACAGAAAACTGGTGCAGATATGGGGCCAACTTCACGTCTTTGAGCATCTGTGGTTTGGGGCCTGTGACTGAGTTTGGAATGTGCTGTGGTATTTCATAAAAAAAAAATTGAGATCTATTCCATTTATGAAAAAAGATCCTATGTCTTCCTATTTCTTCTTGGGGCGTGCACGTGCCATTTTGGGACATGGGTTGGTGAAAGGAGGGAGGGGTTACTAGAGCTGTAATGAGATCTCTGGCCTCAGTTGCTTTCAGGTCACTGCATGAGCTCTACAGACACTGCCAGATAATTCCACAAAGTTTACCTTAGGATGCAACTTACCTGGAGGAGACGTGGTCAGGCAACTGAATGGTGACTCTCTTCCAGCTTGAGCTATTGACAGCATTGTAGATGGTGGCTTCATGGAACTGGAAGGGGGAGCAGCCGATGCTGTTGGAAGAGGAAGGAAGGCACTGGGTCTGCACGAGCTGCCAGGAATCAGACCTGCTGAAACCACAGAGGCTGCGTTAGACAACTCTGAAGAGAAATGTATGACCTGTCTAATGTCAATGTAACACTTTGGGGCTGTGTTAAATTGAAGGTTTTTTTTTTAAGTTTATTGATTTATTTTGTCTTTTAAAAATGTTTAAAAAAATTTATTTCTGAGAGGCAGAATGAGCAGGGGAGGGTCAGAGAGAGAGGGAGACACAGAATCTGAAACAGGCTCCAGGCTCTGAGCTGTCAGCACAGGGCCTGACGCGGGGCTCAAACTCGTGAACGGCGAGACCATGACCTGAGCTGAAGTTGGATGCTCAACCGACTGAGCCACCCAGGCGCTCCAAAGTTTATTTATTTATTTTGAGAGAGAGAGAGAATGAGAGAGAGAATGTGTGCACGAGTGGGGGAGGGGCAGAGAGACAGATGGAGACAGAGACTCCTAAGCTGCCCCCACACTGTCAGCACAGAACCCAACACGGGGCCTGAACCCACCAACTGTGAGATCATGACCTAAGCAGAAATCAAGAATCGGACACTTAACTGACTGAGCCACCCAAGTGCCCCTAAATTGACACATTTTTTATGTAAGTTTTGTACCTCTTGTATATATTTATGTAGACAATGAAAAGAAAAATTGAAAATAATTTCATATAAGATATATTCTAATTCTTTACAAGCACAAGAATATATTCATAGATAATAGAATAAAATAATAGCATGCATAGTGCTGCATTCTAGCGGCTTCTGGTATATTACCGGAAATATACCTGGAGTTTACTGACAAAATTCTCTGTCTACTCAAACTTAACCCCACATAATTTATTTTCAAGAGTGGTGGTGTGAGTAGGGGCACCTGGGTGGCTCAGTCGGTTAAGGGTGGTGGTGTGAGAGAGGGTTATCAATATCCTAATAGGGTAATTGCACAGTGTCAGACTTTCACTGTGCTTTAGGACCCATGATTCTGGCTGAAGCATACTTAGATCTTTTATTGATTCAAATTCTCATTAAGATTGGTTGAAAATGAGAAACATGAATAAAAGAGAATTCTACTTGAGGACAAACATATCTTACTCATTTTAAAATAAAAAACATTTATTGGCTTGCAGCCAACATAGTATGAAAAATGTTTCTTCTTGGTTGGAAGGAAAAATTTGAAAATAAGACCTATATGTACATTTTATATAAATAAAATTAACATATGGGAAATAAACATAAGCTATACTTTTTTGGAATGTAATTATTTCTTCCTTTTTAAAAAGTGTTTATCTTTTGAGAGTGAGAGACATAGAGAGAAAGAGCCCAAGTAGGGGAGGAGCAGAGAGAGGGAGACAGAGGCTCAGAAGCAGGCTCTGTGCTAATAGTGCAGGCTTTGAACCCAGGAGTCACGAGACCATGACCTGAGCCAATGTTGGATGCTTAACAGACTGAGCCACTCAGGCGCCCCTGTGAACTATACTTTCAATTGCTCTTCTGTAGGTAGTTGCTTTAAAAAAGACAACCATTTGAAGTTGCATTCAAGTTTGGAGGAATGTAAAAAAGTATTTCACAAACCTTGCATCCTTAGTGTACTCCAACATCACAGAATGAAGATCACCACAAGAAGTAGCTTCACAACCCACCACAATCTAAAATGAACATAAACAACAAATATGTACAAAGAAGATTAAACACCTATCATTAATTAGAAACTCCCTCTCTCTAAATTGTAACTCTAATAAATACTCAACAAATACTCAGAGAAGCTTTTATGGAGCAGCCTGACTGAATACCAACAATACATTTATTTGGGTTCTGTTAAAAACATGCAACTCTGTGTGAAGATGAGAATTAAGGTTTAAAAAAGTACTATTTCCTTCTTTTATTCATTTATTTTATTATTATTATTTTTTTAAATATTTTATTTATTTCTAGGAGAGAGAGAGAGAGACAGCGTGAGCAGGGGAGGGTCAGAGAGAGAGGGAGTCACAGACTGAAACAGGCTCCAG
>NW_027533259.1:2752327-2776054 GCF_008692635.1 Crocuta crocuta | reverse complement strand
AACCAGGACTCATGTTTACCCAAAGCAGGGCTTGTGCTCACCTGAAGTGAGGCTCAAACTCACCCAAAATGGGACTCACCAACTGTGAAATTATGATCTGAGACAAAGTCAGAAGCTTCAGGACTGAGCCACCCAGGCACTCTAAAAGTACTATTTCTAACCAAGAGCTAGTTGTTTGAAAAGATAAAATGGATAAACCTTTCGTTAGACTCATCAAGAAAAAAAAGAGAGAGGACTCAAATAAATAAAATCAGAAATGAAAGGGGAGAAATAACAATGGACAGCACAGAAATACAAAGACTGTAAGAGAATACTATGTTTGTTATATGCCAACAAATTGGACAATCTGGAAGAAATCAATAAATTCTTAGAAACATACAATCTTCCAAAACTGAATCAGGAAGAAAGACAAACTTTGAATAGATTGATTACTAGTAACAAAATTGAATAGTAATCAAAAACAGGAAACAAACAAAAGTTTCCCCAGATGGCTTTACAGGTGAATTATAGCAAATATTTAAAGAAGAATCAATACCTATTCTCCTTAAACTATTCCAAAAATAAAAGAGGCAGGAAAGCTTCCAAATTTATTTTACAAGGCCATTCAGAAAAAGAAAACTACACTCAATGTGGCGCTTGAACTCAAAACCCTGAGATCAAGAGTTGTATGCTCCATTGACTGAACCAGCCAGGAAGAACATAGGTGCAGAAATCCTCAACAAAATATTAGCAAACTCAATTCAGGAATATACTAAAAGAATCATTCAACACGATCAAGTGGGATTTATTCTAGAAATGTAAGGATAGTTCAATATTTGCAAATCAATGTGATACATAACATCAATGAGAGAAAGGATAAAACCATATGATCATCTCAACAGTTGCAGAAAAACCATTTGACGAAATTAAACATCCATTCATGATAAAAACTCTCAACAAAGTGGGTTTAGAGGGAACATACCTCAACATAATAAAGGGCATATGTGAAAAACTCACAGCTAACATCATACTTAATGGTGAAAAACTGAGAGCTTTTCCTCTAAGATCAGGAACAAGATAAGCATGTCCTCTCTCACTGTTTACTCAACACAGTATTGGAGGTTCTAGCTGTAGCAATCAGACAAGAACAAAAAATAAAAGGCATTCAAATTGGGAAGGAAAAGTAAAGCTCTCACTCTTTGCAGTTGACATGATACTATACATAGAAAACCCTAAAGACTCCACTGAAAAACTATTGGAACTGATAAATGAATTCAATAAAGTTGCAGGGTATAAATTTAATATGCAGAAATACGTTGCTTTCTATACACTAATAGTAAAAGTGGCAGAAAAAGAAATACTAATAGTAAAATATCAGAAAGAGAAATGAGGGAGACAATTCCATTTACAATTGTACCAACAAAAAAC
The DNA here is from genome assembly GCF_008692635.1 of Crocuta crocuta. NCBI lineage: Eukaryota > Metazoa > Chordata > Mammalia > Carnivora > Hyaenidae > Crocuta > Crocuta crocuta. Next base: position 2,774,647 of record NW_027533259.1, on the reverse strand, counting down.
AGTACCTAGGAATAAATTTAATCAGGAGGTGAAAATCCTATACTCTAAAAACTATAAGACATTAATGAGAAACTGAAGATAAAGTAAATGAATGGAAAGATATACCATGCTTATGCGCCAGAAGAATTAACATTGTTAAAAATGTCCATACTACTCAAAGCATAGATTCAATTCAATCTGTATCAAAATACCAATAGCATTTTTTTTTCACAGAACTAGAACAGAAAAATCCTAAAATTTGAAAGGAACTACAAAACACCCCAAGACCAAAGCAGACTTGAGAAAGAAGCACAAAGCTGGAGGTATCACAACTCCAGAGTTAAAAATACACTACAAAGCTGTAGCAATCAGAACAGTACGGTACTAGCAAAAAAACAGACACACAGATCAATGGAATGGGAGAGACAGCTCAGAAATAAACCCACACTTAATATGGTCAATTAATCTATGACAAAGGAGGCAAGAATACACAATGGGGAAAAGGTAGTCTTTCCAACAAATGGTGCTGGGAAAACTGGACAGCTACATGCAAAAGAATGAAACCAGACCACTTTCTTATACCATATACAAAAGTAAATTCCAAATGGATGAAAGGCCTAAATGTGAGGCTGAACTCTTAAGAGGAAACATAGGCAGTAATCTCTTGGACACCAGCCTTAAGAACAAATTAATGGACATGTCTCCTCAGGCAAGGGAAAAAGTAAAAATAAATTATTGAGACTACACTAAAATAAAAAGCTTTTGCACAATGAGGGAAATCATCAACAAAACAAAAAGGCAATGTAGTAAATATGAGAAGATATTTGCAAATGATATATCTGATAAGGGGTTAATACCCAAGATATATAAAGAACTTACATAACTCAAAACAAAAAGAAATCTGATTAAAAAATGGGCAGAGGACCTGAACAAACATGTTTCCAAAGAAGACATACAGATGGCCAACAGACACATGAAATGATGCTCAAATTCACTAATCATCAGGGAAATATAGATCAAACCATAATAAGACAGATACCATGTAACACAAGTCAGAATAGCCAGTACCAAAAAGATAAGAAATAGCAAGTGTTGGTGAGGATGTAGGGGAAAAGAAACCCTTGTGCACAGTTGCTGGGAATGTAAATTGGTACAGCCACTATGGAAAACAACATGGAGGTTCCCCCCAAAAATTAAAAATAGGAATATCAAATGATTCACTAATTCCACTGCTAAGTAATGACCAAAGAAAATGGAAACATTAGCTCCAAAGATATATGTACCCCTATGTTTATTGTAGCATTATTTATGATAGCTAAGATATGGAAACAACCCAAGTGTCCATAAACAGATGAATGGATAAAGATATGGGGTATATACACAATGGGATATTAATTACTCATCCATAAAAAATAATAAGATCTTACCATTTGTGACAACATGGATGCATGTAGGGGTATTATGCTAAGTGAAGTAAGTCAGACAGAGAAAGATAATAACCATATGAGTTCATGTATTTGTGAAATCTAAAAAACCAAACAAATGAACAAATAGAAATAGACTCATAAATACAGAGAACAAACTGGTGATTGCCAGAGGGGTGGAAAGAATGGATGAAATAGGTGAAAATATTGTAATAATACTTTAAGGTGATAGATAATGAGTACTCTAATTGTGGTGAGCACAGCGTAATGTATAGAATGTCAAATCACTTATGTTGTACACTTGACACTAATATAACATTTCATGTCAATTATACTTCAATATTAAAAATTTAAAAAGTTAAACAAAAGAACAAGCTCTTAACCTTTGAGAAATTTTTCTCAAAGACCTAAAAGTTTTTGTACAGAAATGACCAGGCCCATTTTCTTCCTTCCTTCCTCCCTTCCTCCCTTCCTCCTTTCCTTCCTTCCTCTCTTCCTCCCTCCCTCCTTCCTTTCTTCCTATCTATCTATCTATCTAATTTTAATATTTCTGGATTATGCTACTGTTCTCCAGGTTTTCTACCTGCCAAGGTGGCAGTTTTGGTAAGACTGAAAGTCAAATGCCTCTTCAAGAGAAAAAGGCATTCTGTGCCAATCAGAGTTATCTGCAATTAGAATGATATCCATGGCTAAGTAGTAAAACAAACAAACAAAAGTACTATTTCTATTTACTTAATTTATATAACACCATATTAATCATAAATCTAGGAAAGATAGTTTGACCAAAAGTAAAGCAACATTTGGAGAATTAATGGAAAGAAACTCAAAGTATCACTGGTTCAAAACATTTTCACTGATATTCTAACTTCCTGATGCTACTAGTGAATTTTTATTTATAATTAAAAATAGCAATTTTTAATTACTTAATATTCATTCTTACGGTTTTTCCACTTCCATATGAATTAAAGCTTTCCATATTATATGCAATTAAATGTTTGAGTCATTAATAATGCATAAGTGCCATAAAACCTTGGTGATTTAAATTTAAGTCCTAATCATCTACCTAATCAACATGTCCTTTTTTAGTGCTGATACTGGGGAAGGTGAGCTAAAAATTTCAGGCCATACACTCACGAATAAGACAACCCTGGCTACAGAGAGCAAATAAGAAGCATATTCCAATAATAGGAAATCATAAAAGATACAACTAAAATGCTGTGGTGCTTCATACGTAGGAGAGATTATATTTGATTAAGTGGATTAGAAAACAATTCATCAGAAGTGGAAGATCTGAATTATTCCAACAACAAGAAAGAAATGATGACATGATAGAAGTGCTATCACTATAAAGGCAATCATTTTACTACATATGTACATATATAATACATACATACATGCATATGGTATATATATATGCTATACATGCCAGTATATACATATATTGATTTGATGTATGTATATATGTATTTGATATTTGTATGTATGTATAGTATATGTATCAAATCAACATGTTGTACAACTTAAATTTACACAAAGTTATACGTCAAATATACTTCAATTAAAGATAAAAACAGAAAAGAATTCATCAGGTAGCATGCATGTGAGCCACCTCTGGAGAATGGGAAGACTCTGAGAGGTGGAGACAGGAGGATCACATTTAGGTGAAAAGAGTATGAGCAAAGACACAGAGGTGGAAAGGTATTGTGGTAGGTCTACAGCAGAGCCTGTAGTATGTTTTGGTCCAAGTGTAGAGTGTATGGAATACTGGGAGAGAAGGTGAGAGAGATCAGTTGAGCTAGGGCTTCTGACCTTAATTTGGCAGACTCAGTTTGGGAGTCATTATAGGTTTAAGAGCAATGGAATGATGTGCCCAGAGCTGGGCTCTGTAAAGATCAATCTGACTGTGCTGTTGAAGACAGGTGGGAGTAGAGAGAAATAAGAGATGGAAAGACTTAAGTGCACTATTGATCTAATTAGGGCCAGAATGCAGGTGGTAACAGTACAAATGGAGAAGATGGGATAGGTGCCTTGAACACTAGAAATGAGAATCAAAAGGCTTTAGTAACTGATTAGGTGTGAAAAGTGAAAGGTAAAAAAATATCAAAGACTTCTTTAACCTTTAAAGCTGATGAGTAAGTCAAAAGTAGTGCCATCAACAGAAATAGGAGAATCTGAAAGAGGAGCTGGGAGGGAGAGGGAAGATAAGAAGTTCACTGTTAGACGTGTTGAGCTGGGATGCCAGTAAAATGTAGAAATGTACACAGAAATGTGAAGACTCTGAACTAACTGTTGATGAGCCAGTCAAGGTGGGATATGCAGATCTGGGAGCTGGTCTTAAAGATATATACCAGAAGCCAAAGGATGCATGAAATTCTCAGTGGTGAGAATATCTAAGAGTGAAGACAGCCAGGAAGTGCTATAAAATGCTCACATCTAGAGGGCTGAAGGAAGAAGAGCCAAAAAGGGATCAGAAGTAGGTGCCAAGGAGGTAAGAGGAGAACTGGCAGAGAACCCAGAGCCACCGGGACAGAGCATGGCAGCAGCTGGAGAGAGCAAGGACCGCAGTGTCCGGTGGTACAGAGAGGGAGGGAGAGAGAAGAAATGGGTGAAGCTGTGGAATGCAGTTTAGCAAGTCTATGGTGACTTACAAAAATGCAGTTTTAGTAGTGATACTTTAAGTATTACATTTCTGGGGACAAATTTTTTTCTTTTTTGAAATAAATTGATCTGGTTAGAGAAGAAAATGTTCATCTCTTCAGCTCTAGGTTGACAGAGGCAGCAAAAAAGGAGGCTCCAATCAGCTCAATCAAACATGATGACTTTGATAGGGGCCCAATGTGGGCCTGCTAGAGGGAAAGCCTTCACTCTTAAAGTATGTGGCTTGGAATTATGGGTGGTATAACACTGGATATGACCTTGAGCATCCTTCATGCCACTAAGGGAGGGATAGTCCTAAGGAAGTGGTAGCATTTGGGGAGACTGCCTCACCCTTCAGTCTCTGAAGGAAAGTTCAACATAAAACTGAGGAACACAGTGAATATATCTATGTTGCCTCTTTTTGCAACAGATCTGAACTTTTAAATATTGTAAAGCTGAAACTCTATACTCATTAAACAATAACTCCCCATTTCCCTCTCCTACCAGCTGTGAATACATTTTTATTTTTGCTAGAAAGGATTCTTACTATTAACCATGACTGGAGGGCATCTTTTTAAATAAGGACATCTTTTTATAACATTTAAATACATGTTTTAAACAAAAAAAACAATGTTTGTCTTTAAAATGATCTAATAACAAAGTGTATTTCTGTAATACCTGTTTTAAAAAAATATTTTATTTATTTTTGAGAGAGAGAGAGAGAGAGAGCAAGTGCACGTGAGTAGGGGATGGGCAGAAAGAGGGAGATAGAGGATCTGAAGCAGGCTCTGTGCTGACAGCAGAGAGCCTGATGTGGGGCTCGAACCCACGAACCATGAGATTATGACTTGAGCCAAAGTCAGATGCTTAACCAACTGAGCCACCCAGCTGCCCCTGTAATACCCTTTACAAAAAATTTTTTAAAAATCTGTTTTATAATGAGAAAGATATTAATTGATATTGCTTTACCTTTCTCTCTGATTATCTATTAATTACCTCCCCTGACTTCTCTTCTACCCTTCTTTATGAGTAAAACATGCAATGTAAAAGATTTGAGAGTCCTTTTTAAATCTAAGGATTTGGGGCATTCCAACTGGGCTAGGGTACATGTTTGTGTTTGGAAGTCAAAGACAAAAAGAAAATAGAAAGACATGATGAAAAAGGATAGATAAGGAAGCAAAGTGGCTTGATATATGAAATCAGTGTAGAGTAAGAACGAAAAGAGGTACAGAAACTGTGGGGAGAATGCAGAGAGGGAGAAAGAGAGAGAGAGAGAGGGAAAGAGAGAGAGAGAAATAGGCAGAGGCACCTATATGAGCTTTTCATTCCTAAACTCTGGGAAACAACTCAAGATTCCATACATGAAATATTATACAGTTACATTTCTTGCTAGGTCCCAATATACAAATTGATTTTATCGATGCTCAAATAATCCTTTCTGATAAAGGCCTTTGCTAAAGATCACTTATTTTACTCATAAGATAGAGTCTCTTTTAATGAATGCAATCATTTCCTTGTAATTGTTCAAGTAAGCATTCTTCCCGCCCTCCATTCCCAAATGTAACACCATATTCTGTTTTGAAAAGCCACTTCCCCTTACTTTAAACTGCATCATATATCCTGGCTGTATAATGAGCTCTCTGGAGGAGAGAGCATTGTGAGTTTTGTCCTTCTTTTTATTTGGCCAGTAGAGGTGGAAGGATGGGTTGCCACAGAATCCTGCTGTCCGTACTGCATTAGGGTAAAAACTCCAGTTTTCTTCATGGGAAGTGCCTTCTGTTAAGGTAAATTGGAAGCAAAATGGCATGTTATTCTCTTGAATTGATTGGTTTACTGTCAAGTTACTGAAATTTCGCTTATCCTTTAAGATTGATTTTTATTTAATTGCTATAATGTATAAATCCAAGATGATTAATCAAATTTAGAAAATATTAAATACTAGCATGACTACCCAACTTAAAAAAATGTAATTGGTGGGGGAGAGGCGAAGGGAGTGATGGGCATGGAGGAGGGTACTTGTTGACATGAGCACTGGGTGTTATATGGAAACCAACTTGACAATAAACTATGAAAGAAAAAAATATAATTGGTGGTCTTGTTGACTTGCATCATTAAAAAATTTTTGGTACACTTTTAAAACAAGGCAATGTGCATCTCTGTGGTACAGAAATTCCTAAAGAAGCTAGAATTATTTTGGATATTGAAATTTCATATTATATTCAGAGCTAGATATTTGTCTTTAACAGAATTTATTAAATTATCAGTTGACATTTCAACAAACACTTAATCTTGAAGATTCATAAACCACTGGATAAAATACTAGCTAACATTTGTTGGGCAGGGAATATGTGCTAAGTACTCCTCTGAATGCTTTTAATGGAGTCACTTATCTAAAGACACAGGCAGACAAAAGGCTCACAAAAAAGACTTTCGAAGGTCTGGTTTCTTACCGTCATCAAATGTGTCGACCAGTTGACTGGGATTGATTTCTGCTCCGCCAATCAGAATGTTGTCTAGCGCCCACTGCGCACGCTCCACTCCTGAGACTACAAGTCCATTGCTGATCACAAAAGGCTGCCACCAGCGAAGTCGAGTTGTGTTGGTGAGGGCATCCTCGGGAAGAAGTATGTAGTCATGTCTAACAGAAATGTATTTCTGGTAATCCATCTCGTGGAGCAAAGTCCAAGTAATTCCTACAGTAACAAATACACCAATGTAGTAACATATCTGGGAAAACCTCCACAAAGCAACAGCATATTGCAGCTACTGTAAGCTTCCCAGAGAAATCTTCAACCAGGAAATGAGAATTGATTTCACTGACTTTAATATAAGTGTTCATCACTGTTTCCAAATGAGGCTGTGTTCAGGGGAAGGGTATTTAGAAATATTTGGCCAAAAAGAAAAATACTTAAGTAAAAATTATGTATTTTCTGCTCTTAAAATTTTGTTGTACATTGCTATGTGCATTTTTCATAAACAATGAGATACATCATGTTTTGCATGTTTCTGGTCAGGGACACCTAGTAATTTAAAATTTTAACTTAGCTACTTTAATTCCAGGCAATTTTTATTTTGTTGGATTGATAAGAAGTTTTCCTCTTATCAACTGGTAAGATTATAGGTGGGATGTTTAAATTACTTAAGGAAACACCTTTGAATATGCTAAAATACTTTAAGGCCATCTATTTCTCTGCTAGTTATGAAAATGATACCTATCTGCTAAAACTGATTTTCTAAGGACCTCATGTTATTTTTGATCTGGTTTCAGCTATTTCAAAATAATGAAACAGAATTTTATTAAAATATCCTCTGACAGCCTCATGAATTCAGATTGTCATCTTTCATGGTAAAGTTTCTTATAGATTAATTATATGCTTGTTCACACTGAAGCTTTTAAAAATGCCTTAAAATGTTTTTAAACATGATCTTACTTCGAAAACCATATACAACTTATTTCTTAATTGTATCATTTATAATCAAGCTTCAGTTATGTTTAACTTTCTTTATTCATAAAGTTTGGAGCTTATTTTCAAATTTTATGATTTTTTATCTATTTTTATTTTTTAATTTTAAGTGTGATTCCTCTCTTATCTCTTTATGGGCAGGTTTTGTGTAACACAGAAGTCACATATTTGGAATTGTAATGTGACTAAGAGCTGTAGCTTTCTCTTTGTGACTTTCACTATTTTCACTGCAAAGTCGGCAAAGCTTTGCAGAAACCGTTCAGAGGGGACTGGATGTAACTTGGGAATCTGCCCTGAGGTGTGGCTTTCACCCCAGAAACGTGCCTCCATCGGTGGAGTAGTCCAACAGCACACCTTCCTTCCGGCAGACCGGCCGATGACAGGAGGTCATGTTGTTCTCACTACCGATGCGCCCCCAGTACTGCAGGAATCTGAATGCAAGCACATATTATCCATCAGAATGGTTAATCAGAACAAATAGTCTCCTCAGGTCCTGGGTAACAACTTCTTCCATACTTCTGTTCCTTATTTTGGGGCCAATTTGCTATGCTGTTATAAAAATAACAAAAAATGACTTACTTGGCCCCTCTGAGATCCAAATCTTGAGTAATAGCTTGTCTCACAGTGGAGCCCCCAAAATAGAGTGCAGTGTCCTCGGCAAGAATGCCACACTCAGTACAAGTACTTCCACCTTCTAAGGACATCCATAAGTCAGGCTTGATTTCCTCACTGTCAAAGCGTTCCTTCAGGAAAGTCTGGAAAAAACGTAAGAGGGATGTGGTTACAAATAACAATTTTGGACAATAACTATGGAATAGTTTAGACAATATAATCTCATCTTGGATTTTAAAAAATGCTCTGGTTTCTAATGCTTTTCTGAAGCATTTGGAAAAAAACACCAAGATATGTCTATAACATTCTTTTCCATCATACTTAAAGTGCTTAAATCTTAAAATAAAACAATTGTAAGTTGACTATAATAACACTCCTATTTGTGAAGTTACTAAAGCATATACTCTCCAAATATGTATATTTATTTATATTGCATATAAAAGTACAATTCTAATTAGATATGAAACACGTACAAAAAATGAAAATTTAAAGGAATACTATAAAATAAAGCACATGTTCTAGCATTTTTTTTCCCCTAACATTTTTTTTTCTTTAAGTAGGCTTCATGCCCAGCACAGAGCCCAGTGTGGGGCTTGAACTCAAGACCCTGAGATCAAGACCTGAGCTGAGATCAAGAGTCAGATACTTAACTGACTGAGCCACCCAGGTGCCCCTCCCTAACATTTTTCAATGGATTGTCTTGTTTTCCTCCAGGAGTATGTGTCCCACACTTTGGAGACCGCTTTAAAGCAATCAGGACCCTTTAGCTTCCAGGACAACATGAACTTGGAATGTCTATATGGTTAAGCAGGGGCATTTGAAACCAAAACTTTTTGTGTGAGGTCAAAAGAAAATTAATCTTGGAAGTCAATTTTTACATGTTTATCAGAGTCAAGATTCAGGATGATGATGAGAAGTATTCAAAATCTAGATTTTGAATTCCGCCCCGCCCCCGCCACCGGTCTCCAGTTTATCCTTCTAAGAATGACCAATAACCAGGAAAAATCTATTTTTCTTTTTAATTTATTAATTTTTAAAAATTTACAGCCAAGTTAGGTAACACATAGTGCAATAATGTTTTCAGGAATAGAATCCAGTGGTTCATCACCTGTATACATATAACATTCAGTGCTCATCAGAAGTGCCCTCCTTAGTGCCCCTTGCTCATTAGCCCATCCCCCCATCCCAAATCCCTCCAGCAACCCTCCATTTGTTCTCTGTATTTAAGGGTCTCTTATAGGGGCGCCCGGGTGGCTCAGTTGGTTAAGCTTCCAACTTTGGCCCAGGTCATGATCTCACGGTTTGTGGGTTCGAGCCCCACGTCGGGCTCTGTGCTGTCAGCTCAGAGCCTGGAGCCTGCTTCAGATTCTGTGTCCCGTCTCTCTCTGCCCCTCCCCTGCTCATGCTGTCTCTCTCCCTCAGAAATAAATAAAACATTAAAAAAAAAAGAGTTTCTTATGGTTTGTCCTGATACCCCCACCCCCATTTTTATGTTATTTTTGCTTCCCTTCCCTTATGTTCATCTGTTTTAAATTCCACATATGAGTGAAGTTATGATATTTGTAGGAATAGTCTATTTTTCAAAAAGAGTAGATAAATAAAATATTAGGGTTTATTATGGCTATTTTTATGCAAAATTATTTCATCCCCTCACATCATGAAAAATCTTGATTTTTCTATTAATTTTGTCCATAGTATAGTTTTGCACTGGGTTGAGGCACAATTCTTTTGTATTTGGTTTTTTACATGAAAGAAATATATCATGGAAACAATTTATTACAGTTGCAATAGCAGTAACTGTATACAGAAAAACTACTTTTTCATTTCTTTAGAGGAGTTGTCTAGTTGGTATCTTACTGTGTGGTTTAAATGATTTAAATGGGCACTCTTTTCTTCAGACTCACAACATAATCATCTCTACAGTCAAAGATAGATAGTGACATGTCAGTCCTATCTTACCTCAGATGTCAGCAAATAAATGCAATTTTAAAAATGGAGGTTTACATGTAAGAACACAAGAGTTAAAAGACATGCACTGTTAACCATGTAAACTCTCATTAGAAAGCTTTGATCAGAGTTCATAATACAGACTTATTATTTTGTAGTATAGACCTATTAATTTCTTATCCAACCGAGGAATACTAATGAAATTTGAATGCTCATGAAAGAAACTAGACTTTTTAAAACTTAATTCACTACATATGCCTAGGTTCTTCATGTTATAATCTAATTTGTTGACCAACAGTTTCAGATACATGTGAGTATTATTCCAATGTTATTTTTTAATTTATTAATCCCAAAGTTGTTGGTGGATTATAGAAAAAATGATAGAACAGGTTTTATTTACATTTTTTTTGTCATTTCCATGTTTGATTTTAGTCAGTTGTCTTTTTTGGTTTAGTCACTTTTCTGTTATTGTGATGATGAATGCACTGTATTTGTTCAAAGAAATATAACACATATCTGGCAACTGTGTTGGACAACTGTATTTATGTTGCATATTAAATAATAATGTAACTGTGAAACTTTACAGAATGGCCTCTCTATTCTTTTTTTTTTTAATTTTTTTAATGTTTTATTTATTTCTAGGAAAGAGAGAGAAAGAGACAGCGTGAGCAGGGGAGGGTCAGAGAGAGAGGGAGTGACAGACTCTGAAACAGGCTCCAGGCTCTGAGCTGGCAGTCAGCACAGAGCCCGACGCGGGGCTCGAACCCACGAACCGTGAGATCATGACCTAAGCGAAAGTTGGACGCCTAACCGACTAAGCCACCCAGGCGCCCCATGGCCTCTCTATTCTTAATACACAGCCACATTGTAGCAGTCAGCAAGTCGGAAAACAGTTTTCTGAACAAAAATTCAGGTAATGAGAATACTGTAATAATGCTGTATGGTGACATAATGGTGACCACGCTTATTGTGAGTCATGTCAGAACTGTTCAATCACTAGGTTGCATGCTTGCAACTAAAATAACACTGTGTGTCAATTACGGTTCAATAAAAAAATTTAGCCACTGTTTAGTCATTTTTGAAAATTTGTTTCTTTTTGATCACAGAACTATATTATTTCATTCATAACATCAGTATCTTCCTTCAAACAGTACATCTACTGAAAAAGTGAAGTAAAAAAGATTAAATGTGAGTTTCAAATTAAGAGTCTGCTTAAAAAAAGCAGAGTATTTGTGTTCTTTAATCAGTACAGTCTGGTTTATTTTATTTATTTAAAATTTTTTTTAATGTTTTATTTATTTTTGAGAGAGAGAGACAGAGACAGTGTGAGCAGGGGAGGGTCAGAGAGAGAGGGAGACACAGAATCTGAAGCAGGCTCCAGGCTCTGAGCTGGCAGTCAGCACAGAGCCTGATGTGGGGCTCAAACCCACAAACCATGAGATCATGACCTGAGCCGAAGTCAGACGCTTAACCGACTGAGCCACCCAGGCACCCCTGGTTTATTTTATAAATTGAGCAAATTGTACTAGAACTTGATATTCCTATATATAAGAAGCCTGAGAGATATATTTTAGGCCAGCCAAAGGATTCATAGATCTTTATTATAACTCTCAAAGACCACTGTTATAACTTACTAGACTCACACTTACAATGGCTTTTAAGGCACAACCTGCAGTGTGAGTCAGTGCTTCCGTCCAGGGCGTTAACATTACCTTCAGAGTGTGAGTCAAGTAGCAGTTGGGTCCAGAGTATCCTGGATCACAGATGCACTGTTCCTTTAAGCAATCTCCGTGGCCCCTGCAGTTGTCCAAGCATCCAGGGCCCAGGTAGAAATTATCGATTGCCCACTGCACATCTGAGTACTTCTGATAGAACCTCAATCTTACTGGACTATTGACAACACAGAAGCAAAGGAGTGAGAACAAAAGTTAACTTTATTCAGGTCCATTCTCCTATGTATACATTCAGTACAGAAGAGGGAAAAAAAACCATTTAAGACACTCTGGCAGGATGAAAAGGATTAATAAAAAATGTCTTCTAATCACCATTATCTATTTCTAGTAATGGAACCTTAAAGCTAGTCTCCTTTAAGCTTTATACTATGTGAGCAAACTTGTACAACAAAATGAAAATGCAGTGGAATCTCTATTTCAAGTGATAGGAATATTTTAAAACACAAATCTGTAACTATCATAAATGAGGTTGCTTATGAAACTGGAGTCCAGTGGTTGTGTCCCAATTTAGACCCATTAATTGCATTCTGAAATTGTACAGAAGGTGAGTAAAACCTTTCACAGAGACTTGTCAGCATACACACAGCCCTCAGGTGATCAGGAAACAGCAACTTCTGAGTCCCCAAAAGTAATCGATATTTTCAGAACAACTGTGTTAACTAGAAAACAATTTTGAAACAGTTACATGAAAGGGCAATTTCTCCAAGATTTTGATTTCATCATTGCTCTTCTCTGTCTTCTGGGGGAAAATACGAGCCTCACAATTAACCTTGTATCAAAATCTGCTGCACTATTTTGGTGTAAAAAGTTCAAAGCACAGGAGGAAACTTTGTGGGGTGGTGTAAATGTTCTGCATCTTGTTTTAAGGGGTGCTTCCACAGGTTACACATTGGTAAGAACTCACTGTGCTGAACAATTAAGATGTGTGCATCTTCCTGAATGTAAGTTTTACATCGCTTTAATTTTTTTTTAATGTTTTTTTTTTAAAATTTATTTCTAGGAGAGACAGAGAGAGAGACAGCGCGAGCAGGGGAGGGTCAGAGAGAGAGGGAGACACAGAATCTGAAGCAGGCTCCAGGCTCTGAGCTGGCAGTCAGCACAGAGCCTGACACGGGGCTCGAACCCATGAACCGCAAGATCATGACCTAAGCGAAAGTCGGACGCTTAACCGACTAAGCCACCCAGGCGCCCCTTTACATCGATATTAGAGAGAGAGAGAGAGAGAGAGAGAGAGACAGAGAGACAGAGAGACAGAGAGACAGAGAGATGAAGGGGTATAATGAGGCAATGATAACATAGGTCTCCCCAGGACCCATTTTGCCCTTGGTGAGTCATAGGAGTAAGAGAACTCCCCTAGCTATTGACCGAGTCAGGAATGGGCATTCTTGAGCTAATTTGTGCAATGGGATGCAAGAAGGTAGTTGCTCTGGCTCTGAAAGAAAAGCAACTGTTTTATAAGAAGGTTTGTCACTTAGCCAGTCTCCACGATTCATGCGGTGGAGGTACTCTACTGTGATTTCCTTCAATGTATCTTTTCCCCTAATTTTATAGTCAAAGGAAAAGCTTTTAGAATTGCTTAAATTAATTTATCTACAGACTTTTCAGGGAATAGCTTAATCATCTTGGCTCACCACTGCTCCAGGCTAATTACTTTTCACTGCAGGTGCAGAATGTAACAGAAAAATGAAATCTATAAACCACGCTTGTACAAACAGCATGAAGAATTAGGTTTTGTACTAATAGCATGACCACTTAAGATTTGCTTGTGTCTTCATCTATAGATTGACAAGGCAGTAATATGGAAAGCACGGGATGCATGGTGGACCACCGTCTACAAGATCCATAGGTAGCATATACCTTTTCATCTGGCTCCAAGGCTATTGCTATTGCTCTGTCCCCATGTTCAGAGATTAAGGTATGGAAAATGGAAGGGCCTGCCAAGGCCTTTCTTGAGAAGCCTGAGGATTAAAACTTGACATCTTCTCAAGTCGGCTCATCATGGAGGTCATCAGTTAGAGAACATTTAGAGTTAGGGGGTAAGAGAGTATTTTACCCACAGTTGCACATAATTTCAGGCTCCACAAGTGTCCCTAATGCATTTCTGGATGCTTGGAATCAGGCGTTATTTGAATTTTCTACTTACTTCCCCACTAAGCTTTCAGGAAGTGGGTAGGTGATCCTTTTCCACCCTTTGGTTGGAAAGAATACAGATGGCTGGGAAACACTGCCAGAGCATTTGGGGTCTGCAGGTAAGCACTGAGGGACCAGATAATTCCAGCTGACACCAAAGTCGGTAGAATACTGCACATGAATTTGATTCTGGGCAACTTTTTCAGACACTTTACATCCAACAGAGATCTAATAAACAGAAAAGAAAGATTGGAAAAACATTAAAACCAGATTACATGCTTCTGCTCTAAGGACTTGGCAGCAAGAAAGTTGCTGATCACTTGATAGGTGCCACACCGCATCTCCCCTTTATTTTCAGGTTCATTATGTATTCTGCTGATGGACAGGGTAGTTGATGTGGTTGCCCAAGGTGACAAATTATAGAAAGTGCCAAATATATTGTGCAGGGAGTTTGGAGAGAAGCTGAAAGCCATGCTCTGCCATGGTTGGCTGGTTGCCTTGGAAGGCCTGGGCCCACTCTTACAAATTGTTGTTTGTTGTGCTAATGGTCTGGCACTTCTATTTGGCAGAATGCTCGACCAAGAAGGATTGCTAATAGCTTTTCCAAGTTTACTATTTTGTTGTACAATTTATGACTCTCCATAAATCACTTTCAACTATAAGTAAGATGCAATGAAGTGATAACAGAAGGTACTTTTAATAAGGCACAGCACCTTTTGTTGCCCTAGATAGGCACACTGTGACATTTGTCACTAATACAGTGGGAGTGAGGTAGACAATATATTGGATGATATAAAATAAACTGGTTGACATAACATCTTGGCCAAAATTGATGTTGGCATTAATGCTAATCATGCCTTTGTTTTCTAGAATTTTCTTTCTCTAGAAACATTATAATAGCTCTGTAGAAACAACAACGAAAAAGGCAGTTATAACCATAACAGCTTTAATCTTCTCTTAAAGGAAGAAGTTGGTTAAGTCATAATTATTTAAAATAAGATAATTGAACTCAGTGTCCTACATTTTTATTATTACTATTTTTCCCTATCAGTATTTAACCCTGGGCAGAAACACATTTACTCTTATAAAAGTTTTACATTGGCATAGTTCAGAAGTAAAATCATTTTAACCACTTTTAACAATAAGTTATATATAGTTGAGATGTATATTGCCTAAAAATTACATCTTATTTTTCAAAGCGTATATCAAGTCAATGAAATGTTGTATGATCTTTGTCTCAAATTTTTTTATTTTTATATTGCTAGTGTATAGTTATTTGTGGAATCGAGACCATAACATTTTCACCTTGAATTGCATGATCCAGCCTTCAGTGGGAGTCAGATCATGGGTCACTGCATACACTTCTCTTCCATCATGGCTGCCACAAATCATGACGCCATCAGGGGAATCACAGAATCTTTCTACTGTGCAATCATCATGGAACAGCCAATGTTCATTCACTTAACAAAATAAAAATTTTATGACAAATTTATGACCAAATTACTTGAAGCAAATTTATACTTTACGCAAGATCTTGTATTATTTTCAGTAGAAATCTCTCTTACATTACATAGAATCCACAGGCATAACACTAATGTAAGCATGTCATTTTAGGAACATGGATCCTAGGAGATTGAGATATACCTACTGTCCAATACTGGTAAGTCTACATCTAGAAAAAAAATATTGTATGTGTTATAAATGAAAAGCGAAGGAAAATGTATATCAATTCTTTTTAAAAGTTCATTTATTTATTTCTTAGTAATTTCTACATCCAACATGGGCCTTGAATTTATGGCCCCAAGATCAACAGTCACATGCTTTCTGACTCAGTCATCCAGGTGCCCTTACGCTGATTCTTTTCTGACAGACATTTAACTTTTAGGCAGGATCTGAAGAAGGACAAAGAATCTCTAGTAATATGTCAGGGAAGAGAGCTAGCTACTTCTAATCAAATTCTGGCAGTGTCATCTCGGTAATTAAAAAAGTCCAATAGTCAAATTTATAGAACCAAAAGTTAGAACAGTGGTTAGTAGGAGCTGAGGAGAAGGAGAAATGGAGAGATGTCAGTCAAAGGGTATGAAGTTTCAGGAATACAAGGCAAAGAAGTTCCAAAGATCTACCGTGCAACAGAGGGCCTATAGTTACCAATACCGTATGGTATACTTAAAAACTTGCTAAGTTGGTTAAAAAAAGAGGAGAGGTGATTTGAAAGTTAATGTTAGAAGGTGATTGATAAATTTATGGCCTTGATTGTGGTGATGGTTTCATGGGTGTATCCTTATCTCCAAACTCATCAAATTGTACACATTAAAATCAACAGCTTTTTGTGTATCAATTAGACCTCAATGAAGTGACTAAAAACAAGCTTATAAGAGTCTAAGAAAAACTTAGGCAACAAGACAATGGCTTGATTAGCGTGGAGTACATCCTACTGTCTCTCCCTCTCTTTCTCAATCTCACACACACACACACACATACACACACACACACACACACACACATCATCCACAATGTCCTTTCTTTTCTGGAAGGGGTATGTTTAAAAAAAGTTTATTAATTTATTTTTGAGTCAGAGAGAGCACAAGAAGGGTAGACAGAGAAGGAGAGAGAGAATCCCAAGCAGGCTCTGCACAGTCAGTGTGGAGCCAGATGCAGGCTCGAACCCACCGCTGTGAGATCATGACTTGAGTCAAAACCAAGAGTTGGATGCCCAACTGACTGAGCCACCTGGGTGCCCCTGGAAGAGGTATTTTTAACACTATGATTTTATTCCAGAAAGTTTAAGAATGGAACATATTCAAAAGTTGCATTTAATTCATGATACACTTTGATTTTATAGGTCCAGCTTTTCTCTGAAAGTTTCCTGGTTAGTTCCAGCATTTACACTGGAGATGAATGGGTACAATTACAGGCTTGGGGCCACTGTGCAAGTCACAGAGCTGTGGCTGCAGAGGAGTCAGAGGAGAGGCCACACAAATTGGAATTCAGCCTTCACCTATGCTGTGTCCCTTTGAGTTCGTCTCGGCATTAACATATATCTACAGAACAAGCATTTTATGTCTGGTATTCAAATGGCTACCACAATGCCAGGACCTCTGAATTTTCATTCCCAATTCATGGGATTTTGGAGCTACATTTAATCTTGCATCTAATACTCCAGAGTCAAAGTGCCAAGAAATTTGAGTTCCAGTTTATTTTGGGGAACATAGTTTATTTTATGCTAGAACTCTGCAATCCTGATGAAAGTAGGTTTTTACATTAATTAACTACCTCATCAATCTCTCCTGAAATATCAGAAGCTACTTTGGAATTAGATATTAGAGTCTTTGGAAAATTATTTTTGCAATTCTTCAATTGTACATGACCAATCAGGCCTAAAGTGAAAATTGGTATTTTAGGTACTTGAAAAAAATAAGATGTTATTTGCTTTTATTTATACAGAAGCAGTGCTTAAATTATTTTCTGACCATAAACTCACTTGTGTAAATTATTACACAGGGAAAAAATGAATAATTTAGAAAGGTTCTGAACCAGATCTCTGTAAGTAAATCTTCTCAATAACCTTCTTCAGAGAATTATTTTCACTGTTCAGATAATACTTGCAGTGTTGGTATGAGCTGTATAATTTAACATCACTAGTTAACCTGAAGATACCATGTTTTATGTAGTATTACCAAGGATGTGGCATGACAAAGCTACAAACTTGATAGAAGTCACCATTTTTTAAAAAGATGACCAGAATAGGGCACCTGGGGGGCTCAGTCATTAAGTGTCTGATTTTGGTTCAGGTCATAATCACAAGGTTTGTGAGTTTGAGTCCCACATGGGGTGAACTGAGACCCGCTTGGGGTAAGCAGGAGCCCCACTTCAGGTGAACTCTCCCTCTGTCTCTGCCCCTAGTGAGATTCTCTCTGTTTCTCTGTCTGTTGCTCACTTGAGCCCTCTCTCTCTCAAAACATAAAAAAATACAAAAGATGACCAGAATAGTTTCATGAAATGAAAAGAAAACAAGACATTAGAAATGAGCATAGCATGGAGAGATCTTTTCTAGGTCACCAGGATCACTGCTCTACTACTATTGAGAATAAACAGAAACAAGCAAGACGTGAGACACTCTCTAAAACATGAAATGCCATCACACGCGCATCTAACACATAGCAAAACAAGACACTTGTCTTTGGATATTAAAATAAATGACCAGGAAATGTTGGCTTTCTACTCAAAGGAGAAAACAGGAAACAAAGAAAGAAATAATTTCTTAAAAAAAGTTACCATTACTGGATGCTATTCATTAAAACACATGGCAGACCAGCAAGTTTGAGGGAAACAAAAGGGTGAAACCATTTTCATTGTTTCTATATCATTTGAGAATCTGTAAGAGCTCCACATTCTACTTTTTTGCAAAGACACAATTCAAGCTACGTTTCTGCTGGATTTGTATTTAACATTAGTGACAAATGTACCTGCAGTTTTATCCTCCATAAACATGTCAAAAGCAATTCTCCCGACGGGCCCGGCGTCTGCGGGGGAGCGCTCATGCTGGGGCACAGGGGCACTGCTGAAGGTGTCCAGCATGACCGTCCTCTGGTCGGCAGAGCCAGAGATGAGGACGTTGTCGATGGCCCAGTCATTCTGATCCAGGCCGTCGTGTCTTGGCTGCCACCAGCGGAAGCGAGTGGCAATCTCCTTAGCATCAGGAGGGAGAAGGATATTCACGAACCTGTACGAAAATGATGGCAGAGGGGGGAAGGGGGGGACAAACTTGTCAAAAGTCTCAAGCGAGTAAAAGATTTACAAGAGGAAAGACATTACAAGTCATGTGGTGGTGAGGGGAAGACATGAGATAAAATTTAAAAATTTAATTCAAATAGTTGATTTAAAAGTTTATTTTCATTTTTTTAATGTCTGCTTATTTTTGAGAGAGAATGAGAGACAAAGAGAGAAAGAGAGTGAGATATTGGGGGTTGGGGGTGCAGAGAGAGAGGGAGATAGAATCCCAAGCAGGCTCTAGGCTGAGAGTTGTCAGCACAGAGCCCAATGCGGGGCTCCAACCTATGAATGGTGAGATCACAGTCTGAGCCAAAGTTGTATGCGTAACCAACTGAGGCACCCAGGAACCCCAAATTTATTTTATTTTTAAAAAATTTTAAAAATGTAATTTTTATAAACTATGATAAAATGGTTTGAGTTTATGAAGGCTTAGGAGTCCCTAAATTGGGGAAACAGAAGGTGAACAAATTCAAGGATTCTGGAACTACCTACTTATTCTAACTGTCCCTGGGCAGGCCTTAAAGGCCCTTTAGAATTTTCTGCTTGGGGCCTGGAGCCTAGGGGCTTCTCTGGATCTGTAACCCTAGAGATATGCATGTTAGTAGAAATAAGCCAATACTAACTTTTTTTTTTTTCCGCCTGTCTCCTAGAGGTTGGTTTCATCTATTTCCTTCCCCTGGCATCTTGATTTCATTCTACTCTCATGAGTATCAGCAATTTGCTTAGAATTCAGACACTGGATTATAGCAGGACATTTGGGCTCTCAGCTTGAGGATACCAGGTTGTATGTAATATGTGGTTTGACACTGACTTTGTCTTTATGTTTTACTGAAAACGTTATACTAAGAAATGCTGAGTAGGAACCATGGGGTAACAAGCCCAGCATACTGTCCCCAACTCAGTCACTAAGAAAGTACATGGACAAATATGACTCCATGCTCCAAGATGAACCATAACCAACTAGACATGAAGTCTAAAATATCTCTTGATCATAATTATGCACTTAAAGCCCAAGAATATATCAAACCCCTTTGAGCTTATACTCACAACGACAAAGTCTACCGGGGAAAATAATTTCCTGAGGCTTACTTTTCTCTGCATAAATTCCCATCTTTCTATTCATAATCTACTTCCCTTTATATTTAAGGGCTGCCTCTTAGTGTTAGTGTTCCAAGATAGGCCAATAAGCCCAAATCCATCCCGTGAAGAACCCTTGAGTTGAGGACTTTCACAGTGGCCCCTTTAGTTTTTGTCTTTCACACTGAAGGGGGTTTAGTGTTTTAATTATATTTATACAGGATCTCCTTGTTGATTTTATTTTCCTTCCTCTTTTCTCTTTTATGTCTTTCTTGAGAGATTGGGACCAGAATAGTAGGCAATATTACAGATGGGAATCCAGCATGTTCCATTCAATCCTAGGGTCCTTTTGGTTGGATTTTTAGTACTTGACTTTAAATACTTTTTTGACTATGTCCATCATTTTGCATACCCTGTGGGATAAGATGGCTTAATGGATCTTGGTCTTAGGGAAGGAAAATGTAGACTGTGAATCCTAGATCTTTGCATGTATAGTTACTGGCAGCTTGGAGACCATTCGTGCTCAAGCAGATTATCTTTTCCAAAGTTCATTTCCTCATGCATCTTACTTTCAAAGATCATCTGCAGCTATCCTTGCCCTCTTTTTATGTATCCTCACCTTGTATGATCTTTCTATAATTTACCTGCTTTGATTTGGTATCTTTAACATTTTAAAGTGTATTAAATAATATCAGAAATCTGTTCCTGGAGGAACATACAATCATACTTATTTACCCAGAGCCATGATCTTTACCTTTTTTTTTCCTTTCCTATTTCTAATGTAGTTTCCTTTCTCTGATAAATCCTTGACCACATTTTAAAAACCCTTGGAGTGGAAATTTGTCTAGGCTGTTGAAAGTTTAAATAAATTATGACCACTGTTACTACTTTGGTCAATTTATTTCTCCTTCAGAGAACTAAAGTAGATCAGACAGTTATGCTTTAACTTAGCTTCATTCTCTCTGCATATTATGCTAAATGTTCAGGAACTCATACCTGAGAGTCTTTATGAATTTCTCCAAAAAGACTAAGGAAATAGTTTATTTGGCTTATCTTATCTCCTAACTAATAGATGAGAACTTTTTCTGTGCTATTACCCTGTGTTTCTCTTAGCTTCTATTTTAACTCCTTTACTGCTGTCCAATTTTAATGTAAGTGCAGGATTTAAAACTTTTGCTTGTGGCTGGCATTTCCTCAATTGCCATTTCCCCCTTATTCCTTCATAACTGGAGCCCATCTTTACAGTGAGGTGAATAGTTGTCCAGAAAAAGACAATATAGCCAGACTCCTTGCATCTGGATGTGTTTCGGTGACTAAGTTCTGGCTACTGGAATGTGAATGGAAGTATGGGCAACTGTTAGGAAGTGTCCTTAAAGAGAGACAGCACGCCATTCTTGCCAATCCTCCTTCCTGCTGGGGGGAAGGTGGAGGGGCCGGGGTCGCCATTTTGGACCACAAGATGGAGGTCATGTGTTGAGTGTGGCAAAAACATAAAGTAGAAGGAACCTGGGTCTCTGGTGCGTGTGGAACCACTGTAGTGGCCCTCAGCTATTTTCTTCCAGATCCAATTTATATGAGAGAGAGAGAGGGGGGCAAAAAAAACCCCTTTAAGTTACCTGGAGTTTTTTGTCATTCACAGCCCAACCTATTGTTAATGGATACATTGAATTTAAATGTATCTTTAAGTTACCTGGAGTTTTTTGTCATTCACAGCCCAACCTATTGTTAATGGATACATTGAATTTAAATGTATCTTTAAGTTACCCGGAGTTTTTTGTCATTCACAACCTAACCTATTGTTAATGGATACATTGAATTTAAATGTATCTTTAAGTTACCCGGAGTTTTTTGTCATTCACAACCTAACCTATTGTTAATGGATACATTGAATTTAAATGATCATTTATAAGATTCTTTAATTGTTTTAATTTTACCTAATTTTTAGCCTATACCTGGTTTGCCATACACTGAGATTATCTATGTTTTGTCTTCCTTTTTTGGTGCTTTTAATTATTCTATGTTTCTGGGTTGGGTTGTATTCATTTCTCCTTTCCCTTTTCCTCCCTCAACCTCCACTCTGCCGTCTCCTCTCCTCCAACCTTCTTTTTCTCTCTCTTCTCCTCTTTCAACCTTAATAGACATGCTCTTTTACTTTTAAAAACCCTTTTGACTTTTTTCATTGGTTACATCAATTGCTTTTTGCCTTTCCAGAATATATATCTTTTAAATGACTCCTACATTGTGTTTATTAAACATATTGTGAAGGTTTTATTTTATTTCTTTATTATTATTATTATTATTTAATGTTTATAGTTTTGAGAGAGAGAGGGAGAGAGATAGAGAGAGAAAAAAAGAGCATGAATATGGGAGGATCAGAGAGAGAGGGAGACACAGAATCTGAGCTGTCAGCACAGAGCCTCACACGGTGCTTGAACTCATGAGCCATTAGATCATAACCTGAACTAAAGTCAGACACTTAACTAACCAAGCCACCTAGGTGCCCCCAAAACTAGTTGTTCTTAAAATAAAAACCCGAACAGCTCT